>NC_063334.1:39540574-39562235 GCF_021869965.1 Rhincodon typus
CCGCACCTCCATCTCCTACCAACCAACCTCATCCCGCCCCCTTGACCTGTCCGTCCTCCCTGGACTGACCTATCCCCTTCCTAACTCCCTACCTACACTCACCTTTCCTGGCCCCATCCCCGCCTCTTCGACCTGTTTGTTTCCTCTCCACCTATCCTCTCCTCTATCCCTCTTCTATCCGCCTCCCACTCTCTCCCTATTTATTTCAAAACCCCCTTCCCCTCCCCCTTTTCTGATGAAGGGTCTAGGCCCGAAACGTCAGCCTCTCTGCTCCTATGATGCTGCTTGGCCTGCTGTGTTCATCCAGCCCTGCACCTTGTTGTCTCACATAATCCCCTCCCCTCCCTTGTCCACCTTCCGCAGAGACCGTTCCCTCCAGGACACCCTGTTCCACTCTTCCTTCACTCCCAACACCCTCCAAAGCCCAACGCGCCCATCGCTGCAACCAGCGAAGGTGCAACACCTGCCCATTTACCTCCTCTCTCCCCAGTAGCCAAGGGCCCAAACAATGTCCATTACAAAGATATCTGAAAAATAAAAACCCTGCAGTGAAGAATCATCTATACTCACAACCATGGTTAACATTTCTCAAGCAAGAGGCAGTCCATTTTTCCAAGTCTAAAGAGAGTGTATTCTGAGAAAAGAACAAAAAAGTCCAGACCCTCTACATTTGTGAAGTCAGAGACTTGAGGGAAATGAGCTAATGACAAATGTAATATTGCCTTATACATAATTATGTAATGGGTTAATTATGGAGAAAATGCTTGGCGGTCAATATTGTGAATCTCTGGAATTCTCCACCACACAAACCTATGGAGGTCAAGTCACTGAATATATTCAAGAAATAGATAGACTCTTCAGATTTTAAAGGGCTGTGGACCGAAGGCAGGAATATAGCATTGAGATAGAGGATCATACCAGATACCAGACACCAGTAATGGTCATACCAGATGGTGGAGCAGGCTTGAAGTTCTGAATGGCCTACTCCTGCTTCTAGTTTCAATGTTTCTCAGTTGCATAAATTATTTGTTCTGAAGTGTTATGTTCATATTACGTTGGCTCCACCGATTCTACTGATATACACTCGGTTTGTGGGCAAAGACAAGAGATTCCATTCTAGTTATTACAAGGAGCACAGGTTTCTAAACCCATTCCCAAAGACCCTGGTGATTATATCTGATCAAATATTGTACTTATTGCTATCATGCAATAAACCCTTTTGTGAACCAGAAGCAATGCCTCCCCTGTAGATACACTTAGAGTCATAGGGATATACAGCATGGAAACAGACCCTTCAGTCCAACAAATTAATCTAGTCCCATTTGCCAGCATTTGATTCATTTCCCTCTAAACCCTTCCTATTCATACGCCCATTTTATAGTTGTATTTTGTCTTCCATTATTCACTGCAAATCCCCGAGGCACAGCACTGACAAAAGACCAGTGGCAGCAGCAACAATTTCATACAACCCATACCCAGGACAATAAACTGGTAGAGATGGCAAATACCACAGGTGCTAACCAACTGGGAAAGTAACACAGAAATCTTAGATGGGGGGCAACAGGCTGCTTTGTCCTGAATGATGTCGAACATCATCAGTGTTGATGGAGCTGCATTCATTCAGGTGCTTCTGGCTACTGCATGTTATGTGCCATTCCCTGTCTTATTTGCCAGAATTCCAATGTCCCATTTTTGGAGGCCGGATCAATTCTATTAAAGTGGAAATTGGATAGGAGCACGGAGGAATCAGATTTTGTCTACAACATTATACACACCAGTCTTTGAAAATAGTGACTGTCAATATGAGCGAATCTGTATTTAGCATCTTTCATGTGTGAGAACGTATTCCAACTCACTGCATGGCTACTGTTATTTACATTGATTTGTGATTGCTTCCTGCAGTTTTACAATGCCAGGTAATATACATAGATGAAATACATTTCTCAGCCCACGCACTGCATTCCAGGGAAGTACATAAAAGCTAAACTGTTTCAATTACAGATTTTATTTTTGTGCAGCTGTATTTTTACAAAATATCTGAGGTATTTTGAGAAGACTGATGTTATTACTGCAGTGAATTGCAAATGTTAAGGTATCTATAACTTGTAGCTTTTTGGGGTTGATGTTCACATTTTGCATGGGGTTATGGGGCATATTTCACTCATTCCCAGGGTTGCTCCTTTACGGATATTTCAAATGATTCATAACTCACCTGCATGTATTTAGACCAGGCTATTTCCCATTCAGTTAATGTTTCCTGAAGAAATGACAAGATGTGCTCATTGCAGAGATTCCATTATGATGCTAATGGACCATGCTGGAATGCCAGAGGCATCCATTTTGTATCTGGTATCCTCCATTTTAAAGTAAAACATCTGATTCTGCATTCCCAGCTATTGGTGATTAATAGGGATTCATTTAAAAATTACCTCAAGCTTTGCTGTTGATTTAAACTGTGCACTGTGGATAAAAGTTACAGTATTGGTTTACAATATTTTCCTGATCCCTCAGACTGGGGTGCATTTTACTGTTCAGCTGTGTAATCCAATGCCTGGGGTACCTCAATTGTAGCATACCACATACCATGATATTATAAGGGTGAGGCAATTAAGTATGGACATGGCCTGGGAAAAATGCCTAATTCAGGTGGAGGATGAGTCATAGGGCTGGCAGAGTGAGCACTGGGCTATTTTTAAAGACACATGTACAGTACTCAGACAGGTACCAGACACAGACTAGAGGGCAAAATGTTCATTTGGATTGGGGCTGATAGACATAAAGTGATATCTGCATATTTTTCCCATAACAAATAAACTGTCATACATTATTACAGGATGACCCATGGTGTCTGTGTTGATCATCAAGCAGTTATCTTCACAACAAATCTGAATGTATAATGCATCGCTTGCAATCGGTTATATAACTGATAAAACACAAAGTCTTACAAAAAACAATCATCTTTCAAACTCCATTATACAGTTGAAATGACACCATGATTATTTAACAAAATTGCTTATGCATCTCAAATCTTCTTGTGAAGGAAGTCCAGAAGCTTTCCTTTTTCTATTGGATTTTTTGCCTCCTAGGAGTCTCAGTGATGGGTGAGTGCTGTTGTGTCTCTCACTTATTCTTTCCGTCAAGATTTCCCAAGAACACTGATCAGCCAGTCCTTCAGTTGCATCGTTGGTATCAGCTCCGAGACTCTTACAAAATATGGAAGTGGGTGCATGAATATTCAGGCATCTTTTAAACTATCAAATCTTTCACTATTGATGTGCATATCATAGCCTGAGAAAGTGAACCCACTAGTTGGTGAGCTTTGATTCCTCTGACTTTCCTAATACTGTGGATATCCTGGATGATCGTTGCTCTACCTGATGTTTCTAGGACCCTCCTTGTTTGATTGAGTGAACCTGCCCTGCTTGTTATTGTTGCTGGATCCGCTTCTGCTTGTCTAAACAATTTCCTACAAGTACCAACTCTCCTCCTGAGAGCACTCTCAGTTTGCCAAATCTGCTCTGCTAATCTTGATTACATGTCTGTTAGTACTAGTGCTCTTTTATATTAAATTTCAATTTTTGGGAGCATGTTGTCCAAGTGTATGGTTAAATTCTCTCTTGTTGCAGATGATCATTGACTAATACTTGTGTGGCATTTGTCAGACTAAACCTAGATATTGTCCAGGTCTTACCACATTTGGACATGCTGTAGTTTGCTTCAGTATCCTAGGAGTCGCAATTGTTGCTGAATATGGTGCAATCAAATGCAAACATTCCCACTTCTGACCTAATGATGGAGGTTATACCATTGATGAAGCAGCTTAAGATAGCTGGGCAAGGACAATACCTTGAGGAACTCCCGCAGAGATGTACTGGAGCTGAGATGAGCGACATCCAACAACCATAACCATCTTCCTTTGTGTCAGGTATGACTCCAACCAGTGGAGAGTTTTCCCTCTGATACCATTGATTCCAGTTTTGCTGGGGGGTTTTTATGCCACACACAGACAAATATGACTTTGATGTCAAGGACAGTTACTCTCACCACACTTCTAGAATTCAGTTTAGTTGAAAAGGCTGTAATGAAGTCAGAGACTAGGTGACCCTGGTGGAATCTAACTTGAATGTCACTGAGCAGGCTATTGCTCAGTAGGTGCTGCTTCATAGTACTGTTGATAACACCTTCATCACTTGATTGATCATTAAGAGTAGGCTGATAGGTGGTAATTGACCTAGTTGGACTTGTCCTGTTTTTTGTGTACAGGATGGACACAGAAATGTTTTCACATTTTCAGGTATAAGCATGTGTTGTAGCTATACTGGAACAGCTTGGCTAGGGATGCAGCAGGTTTTGGAAGTATAAGCCTTTAGTAGTATTGATGGAATGTTGCCAGTGCTCATAAACTTTGCAGTAACCAATGGCTCCAACCATTTTTTGATATCATGTGGAGTTAATTGAATTAGCTGACGACTGGCATCTGTGATACTGGGGACCTCTGGAAAAAGCCAAGATGGATCAACCACTCAACAATTCTGGCTGAAGATTGTTGCTAACATGTCTGCCTTATCTTTTTGCACTGAGGCGCGGGACATCCCCGTAAATGAGGTTGACAAAGCATGGGGAGCTTCTTCCTCCAGTGAATTGTTTAATTATCCACCACTATTCATGACTGGATGTGGCAGGAGTACAGAGCTTAGATCAGATCTGTTGGTTGTGGAATCGATTAGCTCTGTCTATCACTTCCTAGCTTATGCTATTTCACATGCAAGTAGTTCTGTTTTGTAGTTTCAGGAAGTTGACACCTCATTTTTAGATATACCTGGTGCTGCTCCTGGTTTACCCTCTAGCATACTTCATTGAATCAGGGTTGATGCCTTGGCTTGATGGTAATGGTATAGTGGTAAATATGCCAGGCTATGAGGTGTTAGAATATATTTCAATTACTGCTGATGGACCACCTGTCATGGATGCCCCGCATTAAGTTGTTAGATCTGTTCAAACTCTGCCCCATTTAGGGTCACACAACATGATGCAAAGTATTGTCAATATGAAGATGGAACTTCATCTTCACAAGCACTGTGTGGTGGTTATTCTTACTGATACTGTAATGGATAAATGCATTTATGATAGTCAGTTTGGTGAGGATGAGGTCAAGTATGTTTTCCCTTACCAGTGGTTGTCTTACCACTTGCCATAGGCCCAGTCTGGTAGCCATGTCCATTAAGACTCAACCAGCTTGGCCAGAAGCGGTGCTGCCTAGCTACTCTTGGTGGTGTTGACCCATGGACCTAAACATCAACTGACATGATGGACAAAAAGACAGTCAAACTAGAGTCTAGTACAACTTAACATTAATTAATATTTAAATCACATATAACATACATATATCTCTTTACTTCTTAACTACTTTGTATTCAACTCATTACTTTGGGTTGCTACTGCACTGTAAGCATCATGACTTGAACTTTAATACTACCCATGCATGATGAAATGGCCAGGTTCACCCTGACAAGTCATAGTCTTCTCTGAGTTCCAGACTCAGCGTTTCCTCTGTCCGTGATGGTGGCTCTTGGGTTATCACTCCCAATGTCTCTAATGTTCCTTTTCTTACATGTTTTTGCCAACCTTCCAGAATCATCAATGACGTATCCTTTGATCAGAACCCTCAAGATTCTAAGATTCCAAGGGTTATGTCAACAGAAGTTTTCTGCTTCTACTTTTTCTCTTATCGGTCTTATTTTATCCCTTTTTGCTACCACAGAGGTCAAATAACCTCTAGCATCAACCATTTGCTCAATCCGCAGCTTGGTTTTACTTCTTCCTTTCATAGCCAGCTGATCTGATCTTTACATAAAGTTGATATAATTGCCCATCATGCATATTTGGCTTCAACTCTGTTAGCCATAGGCCCACAGTGGTGAACATTGAAGTCCCCATTCAAGAGAACGTTCTGTGCCTTTGCCACCCTCAGAGCTTCCTTCAAGTGGGTATTCCATGAAGAAGAACACTAATTTTTCAGCTGAGGGGTGTCGTAGTTGGTAATCAACAGGAGGTTTTTTTGCCCATGTTTTGACTGGATGTCATGAGAATTTATGGGACAGCTAATGTTGTGAACTCCTTAAACTGCTCCCTTCTACCGCATATCCTCTGCCAGTGGGATGGGACATACCTAGGGATGATTTTGGTATTATCTAGGTCATTGTGAGTAGGGTATAATTCTGTGAGTATGAATATGGTCAGGCTATTGCTTTAATCGTCTGTGAGACAGCACTCCCAAATTTGTGTCAAGACCCCAGATGCTCGTAAGGAGGACCTTATAAGTTTGACAGAGGTGTGTTTGCCATTTCTGTGCCATACTCAATGCCAGGTGAATACACTTAAATGGCTTGCTAAGCCGTTTCAGAGGGCTGTAAAAGTGTCTGCCCATATTGGTCTGGAATCACATGAAGGCCATCCAGTCTTGGACATTAGTAAGCAGATGCGTTTTTACGTCCATGCTTTCATGGCTGCCATTAGACTGTTAATCCCAGATTTTTATTGAATTCAAATTCCACTATCTGCTGTGATAGGATACAAACCTGGGTCTCTGGAAAGTTGGTCCAGCAACAATACCACTTGGTCATCATCTCCCTTTAGAAGTTGATCATTTACTGAATAGGAGAGAGAAGATAGAAAGATTCATTGTTTACCAGTGTTCAGAAGTCAGTTTCTGTCTGTAGAAATTGTACGTCTAGTATGCACAAACTATATCTGAAAACTATCTTCACTTGTGACATAGTATAACCATCAAAGTCTCTGGAAAAGTAAATTGAGAATAATTCAACCGATTCAAACCACAGCTAAATTGGAAATGGAAGAGCTGAGTCTAAAATGGGTCATTTAAAACCTCACAGACTGTGAAAATAATGGTCCTCTATTTCACAGAATATCTTCAGCATGCAATTGGGAAAAGAAACAGGATGTAAGACTGCATGTGGCTAAGAATGTAACCAACAAAACAGTTTTCAATGTTTTATTTGTTTGTCAACTTTGGATAAATAAAGATTACACTCCCTTCTCATATTCCTCTTTATTTTGTTTGGGATATTTTGCTATTCTTGTAAAGGAACTTATTTTCAAGTTTTACCTTTCAAGCTAGGCTTATGCAGTTCATAAATTGAATGAGAAAAATAAAATCAAACAACGTATGGACTGAGAGAGATAGTGGGAAATGCCGATGCTGGAGAATCTAAGATAACAAGGTGTAGAGCTGGATGAACACAGCAGGCCAAGCAGCATCATTGGAGCAGGAAAGCTGACATTTCAGGTCTGGACCCTCTGAAGAAGGGTCCAGACCCGAAACGTCAGCCTTCCTAGTCCTCTGATGCTGCTTGGCCTGCTGTATTCATCCAACTCTACACCTTGTTATCTCATATGGACTGAGGTTTTTTGTAGAGTGTTTAATGTTATTGTTGATGAAATGGGGAAGTATTACAATTATGTATGGCAGACATTCTATACAACAGTAATATAGAGAGCTTAGAGATATCTGAGCATCTCTGAGGCATTGATACATTGAAGTGATTATTGGTTGGCTCTCACATATTGTACACTTTGAAATGTTGTGGGTTGTTGTGGAATGAAAGCTGACTTTCTGCATAATAGCACTGAAAGTGTACATTCCTATCATGTCCTTGTTATCACTTGTTAAGAGGACCCTGGACTGTATTCCACTTATAATACACTGGGTTAACTTTGACATTGGATACATGCTGATACTGCTGTTCGTGTTTTGTATTGTTATATTTAAAGTAAGCCATCAGCTGAATTCCAAGGATCTGATTTTTTTTAATTCCTACATACTTACGATAAGGGCAAGTTCAATATATCCAACAACCAGCTCCCCAGACACGGCAGAGTGCTTGGATACGCTAGACACCCATAGGCGCTATGAATGTTCAGTTCCCGTCACTCCCCACCAACCACCATTCTATGTATTCTGACAGATTCAATATGGGAGAGTTACCAGTGATCATGATCAACTGTGAAACTTTTCTCACAATTTATCAAGGAGATGTCTTTCTTCTTCCACATTTCAGATAGGGAACAATGTGTTTCCTATTGGAAATTCCAATGCCAATTTGTATTTGAAGAGGAGGGGAAGAAGTGGAGATGTGTCAGAATGGCAGGCAACATCAAAGATGCTTGGATTCATCTGCTGATAGCCCCACGGCAGAGTGTACAAGAAAATATGCTTCCATCTCTGGTTTCCTTAGAAGCAAAGGCCTCACTTTGTAAAGATTTACTGAGTTATTCCACATCATATTTTACTAACCCTAGACCCAGAGTATTGAGTGGATACCTTATAGTATATGAAGGTCCGAATGATTAGTGCTGTGAATGTTAATGTACAGTTTGCATCTGTACGTTTTTAGGTTCTGAATTCGAACAGCAGTGGAGAATCCTCACGACCTGCCTCCATGACCTCAGCACCAGGCACTTCCTTGGAATGATGGCAAGTCATTCTTTCAATCAAAGCTATGTTAAGATTAAGTGTACCTTTGGCTTTCTGCAGCTTGCTTGATTACATTCGTTAAAAACAGTTCTATTCAAACAGCTGGCCTGGACTGCCCTGTGTTATTTTAAGAGTTTAAATGCCTCATTACTGTACTTAGCAAACACTGTTCTTTACTAATTAATGTGCTTCCCTTTACATAACACATTTTAGTGCACCACTGAAATCAGGAAAATCCCCTGTTAATTAGCTTTCATAAGCTTAATTAGCTTTGTCCCTATGTTCAAGAAGGGGAGTAGAGACAATCCTGGTAATTATAGACCAGTGAGCCTTACTTTGGTTGTGGGTAAAGTGTTGGAAAGGATTATAAAAGATAGGATTTATAATCATCTAGAAAGGAATAGTTTGATTAGGGATAGTCAACACGGTTTTGTGAAGGGTAGGTCGTGCCTCACAAACCTTATTGAGTTCTTTGAGAAGGTGACCAAACAGGTGGATGAGGGTAAAGCGGTTGATGTGGTGTATATGGATTTCAGCAAAGCGTTTGATAAGGTTCCCCATGGTAGGCTATTGCAGAAAATACAGAGGCATGGGATTGAGGGTGATTTAGCGGTTTGGATCAGAAATTGGCTAGCTGCAAGAAGACAGAGGGTGGTGGTTGATGGGAAATGTTCATCCTGGAGTTCAGTTACTAGTGGTGTACCTCAAGGATCTGTTTTGGGGCCACTGCTGTTTGTCATTTTTATAAATGACCTGGATGAGGGCGTAGAAGGATGGATTAGTAAATTTGTGGATGACACCAAAGTCGGTGGAGTTGTGGATAATGCGGAAGGATGTTGCAGGTTACGGAGGGACATAGATAAGCTGCAGAGCTGGGCTGAGAGGTGGAAAATGGAGTTTAATGTGGAAAAGTGTGAGGTGATTCACTTTGGAAGGAGTAACAGGAATACAGAGTACTGGGCTAATGGTAAGATTCTTGGTAGTGTGGATGAGCAGAGAGATCTCGGTGTCCATGTGCATAGATCACTGAAAGTTGCCACCCAGGTTGATAGCGTTGTTAAGAAGGCGTACGGTGTGTTAGGTTTTATTGGTAGAGGGATTGAGTTTCGGAGTCATGAGGTCATGTTGCAGTTGTACAAAACTCTGGTGCGGCCGCACTTGGAGTATTGCGTACAGTTCTGGTCACCGCATTATAGGAAGGATGTGGAAGCATTGGAAAGGGTGCAAAGGAGATTTACCAGGATGTTGCCTGGTACGGAGGGAAGGTCTTATGAGGAAAGGCTGAGGGACTTGAGGCTGTTTTCGTTAGAGAGAAGAAGTTTAAGAGGTGACTTGATAGAGACATACAAGATGATCAGAGGATTAGATAGGGTGGACAGTGGGAGCCTTTTTCCTCAGATAGTGGTGGCTAGCACGAGGGGACATAGCTTTACATTGAGGGGTGATAGATATAGGACAGATGTCAGAGGTAGGTTCTTTACTCAGAGAGTAGTAAGGGCATGGAATACCCTGCCTGCAAAAGTAATAGACTCGCCAACTTTAAGGGCATTTAAATGGTCATTGGATAAACATATGGATGATAATGGAATAGTGTAGGTTAGATGGGCTTCAGATTGGTTTCACAGGTCGGCGCAATATCGAGGGCTGAAGGGCCTGTACTGCGCTGTAATGTTCTATGTTCTATGTTCTAAACAAAACCCAAGGAAACATTTTGTTAACTATTGATTAATGCATCAAGGTGATATGTTGGCTTTTGCCACTTCTGTTAGCTTTGATTTGTACCTGCACAGGCTGCTGCCCCAGAAATTAGTTGGATAACAGTGCAGACTTGTGTCAAAGAATCCATGGGAAACTTCTACTTAACCCATATTCTACATGTATCTGACTGCCATCTGCAGTTTTCCAGCTCCATTATTATTTGGAGAAATTATCCATAGATTCCGCATGTCTTATCACACCAAGTGATTCCTCTACCATAAATCCCACACCCCTCATTATACTTGTGGAAATCTGGCACTGCTGCCTGCTGCTTTGTACTGTAGGAGGAACAAGGAGATGGACCAATTGCAGGCAAATGGGACTAGTTTAATTTGGGAAACTTGGTCAGCATGGACGAGTTGGACCGAAGGGTTTGTTTCTGCTGTATGACTCTGTAACTACAGAGCACAGAGGGGAATAGTTGTGATGTACCACTAGGAGATTGACAGGTTCATGGTGCCACAGTGGCTCAGTGGTCAGCACTGCTGCCTCACAGCACCAAGGACCTGGGCTCAATTCCAGCCTTGGGTGACTGTCTGCTTGGAGTTTGCATGTTTGGATGGATTTTGGAAAGGTGCTCTGGTTTCCTTCCACAGTCCAAAGATGTGCAGGTTAGGTGGATTAGCCATGGTAAATGTGGGATTCTGGGGCTGGGATGGGTCTGAGTGGGATGCATTTTAGAAGGATTGGTGCGGGCTGAATGGCCTCTTTCTGCACTGTAGGAATTCTATGAAGTCATGAACTACAATCCATGTTCTGCCCTCATGAGGAAGACTATTTTGTATGACTCATAGTGATCAATGACATCTATGTAGGTTGCTGAAAGATTTGTGGGACCTGCCTTGACTGTGTCTGCTTTTTAATGTGTAGCTTGTGGTGTTATGTTTGATCACATAATGCTTGTTAACCCATGTTTAGCTTATGTTAATTTTGGATCTTAGAGTATGCGATAGTATCTACTGTTTATTTTGCTTACTCTTTTTTATTGTAAAAGCTCCTCCGTTTGTTTGAAACAGTGGAATCTTGTGGTTTTGTTCTCTTCATGAATCCCTGGGATTTCAAACATAATTTCTTTTACAAAAACATTACTGGTCCATAATCCAATTGTAACAAAATTTCAGATTTTATCTGGTGTTATAACACTACCATGAGCTTCAGAGAAATCAACCCTTTTGTCATCAATCTCTGGAGTTCCTCAGCCAGTACCTTTGTCTTGTTACTTAATTTGCTTCCTTTAAAAATCTCCTCAAAAGATATACTTTCCATTGTGTTTGCATTTACTTTTCCTACCTGGTCTTGTACTGCTCTGCCTAATTTCTTTAACTGGGTGAAAGACATAAGGTTCTTGTCAGTACTCTGGCTGTTTCCATCGACACATTTATAATGCATTAATTTCAAATTAATGTTTAAAATTCAGTTTTAATTTTATAGGTCTAGTGACTTTGTTGCGGTGGTTTGCTGAATCTACTTGCCCCGTACATAATTCTGCAATCCAATTGTCAGCAGAAACTCTGAAACTTAGAAGTTTCTGCGAAGCTTAATTTACATATGGTAGAGCAATCTGCTACGTCTCTAATCCCAGTTTTTGTGTTATTTTACTTTTTGCCCTGTTTATGTCACTGCTCCTTTAGTCATACACTATATTCCAGCCAACTCAATGCAAGAGTAGGCCATCTGCTGTCAGGCTGTTGCACTGTTGCATTTGAGTCCAGGGCTAGGACTCTGGACAGATGAATTTGTACCTTTGTCCACTCTGTTTTGTTTCCCTTCCTGAATGAAGGCACTAGACCATCGCAAGGAGTTCCTGGTTATGGCAGGGCCATGTTTGAGATCCAGACTTTTTTTAGAGACTTGTGTGAATCACAAAGAGTCAAGATGACCAACCTGGGTGGTGAAAAACTGATCTCCTTTCTGAACATTTGTTAGAGAGGAGAATCCATCATTGTCATTCAAGGGGTGATGTCACTGGGCTATGAATCCATCTGGCCCAATTAATCCTCTGAGAATGTGGTTTCAAATTTCACGATAGCTGCTGGTGGAATCTGAATTCAATCAATTTATCTGGAAAATCAAGCTTATCCCAGTAATGCTGACAATGACTTATCATCAATTGTCATTAAAAAAACCATCAAGTTCATTGATTTTCTATAGGAAATGAAATCTACTGTCTTTAACTGAACTAACCTACATGTGACTCCACATCCTCAAAAATTTTGCAGATTCTTAACTGCTTTTGAAATGACCTAGCAAGCCCCTCAGTTCAAGGGTAACTAGGGAAAGGCAATGAATGCTGGCTTTGCCAGTTACACGCATTCAATTTCAATTTCGGGAATCAATGCCTGAAGTGAACAAAACAACAGATTTTTTTATCAACTTGCTTGAAATATGTTTTATTCTTAACTATTTTCTATGCTTTTTCAAGTCTCAATTTCTTTTTTTCATAATTTACATCTTCATTTTATATAGATTTATTCCTATTTCCATTTACTTTGCCATTTGTTCTGCCTTATTGTTTACTTTTATATATTTATTTTCCATATGCTCCCATGCTCTATTTATTGAACTACAACCATATTAGTCTCTGATTATGTATTCACCCAATCAATTCTTAAACCTTTTTGAAGAGACCAAGTCATGTTCCTTAAATGGCCAGATTAACTTAACGACAAACTTCAATGTAAATCTTTTATCTTTTAACCTAAGAGGTTATTTATCTGATAGCTGGACTGATGTTATTCTGAATATTTTATGCAATGATTTTGCCATAATTGATGGCTTAAACAGATGGAACCAAGGAAGTCAATTTGCATTTTTTAATGCACCTGTGGGAACTTTTGGAGATGATATGTTATGCATAATAATTATACATTATTTAGAACATTTTGTATTCAGTGACACGGATTTTTGATCAATTTGTTCAGAAGTGTCACCACACACCGGTGGAGCAGGTGGGATTTGAACCTGGGATTTCTTGGCCTGAAGGAAGGGACACTACCATTGTGTAACACAGCTCCTATGTTTACTGATACACTTGCATAAAGATGGCTCCAACGAAAGCAATCTAGCAGCTAATTCTCACTCACTGGTTTTCTCCAGTGATATATGTTTCAGTCAGACACAAGATCATTGGGCTCTTGTGGCTGGAACTATTTTTGTTTTTAACAAAGTATCTGATAATCAGTCATTATTGGCAATAACAAAGGAAAATCGCTTCGAGGCTAAAAGCTACTTGTGATTTAGATGCTAAAATGCTCCAAATGAAACGGGGCTTTGTGGATTTTGATCTCTGTCCAAGCCAAAAATAGAGCAAATTTCAAACCAAAGCTAAGGTACCAATTCAAAATCTTCTGGGTAACCATGCTTGGGATTGGTGACAAGATATTCTCATTGTGACGTCGAAAGAACAGCTTCATTAGAATGGGTTGGAAGTATGTGCCGTTTACAACAGGAGGAAGAAATTAAATTGGATGAGAGTACATTAGCCACTTCCAAATCCTTTAAAGTAGATAATCATTATGAAACAAACCAAGAATAAAATTTAATCTAAACAAATAGAAAATGAAAGGACTGTAATATATCCATAACTTCAAATACACAACACGTAATTAAGTTTAATGAAGTGTCAGAGTTTGATTTTGACACAATTTTCTAAAAATAGCAAAGTTGAATTATACTTGAGGGATTAAAAATAATATAAAGATGCCCAGAAGGGATGGGATATTGATCACTTCTCTAAATGATAATGAGATGACAATATTTTATTTGTTTCTTTCGTTGTCTATCCTCTGAATGTAATGCACCTGCTATTCACTTTAACCATTCTAATGATATTTTGACAGAATCAATAGATCTGAGATAAACCATACACAATTCCAATCGGGTATTCTTCAAGGAAATGTGCACAATAAATTTTGAAAGAAACGTAATCCCAAAGTGGCTCCTCTACATCGGGGAAACCAAGCGGAGGCTTGGGGACCGCTTTGCAGAACACCTACGCTCGGTTCGCACTAAACAACTGCACCTCCCAGTTGCGAACCATTTCAACTCCCCCTCCCATTCCGCAGACGACATGTCCATCCTGGGCCTCCTGCAGTGCCACAACGATGCTACCCGAAGGTTGCAGGAACAGCAACACATATTCCGCTTGGGAACCCTGCAGCCCAATGGTATCAATGTGGACTTCACAAGCTTCAAAATCTCTCCTCCACCTACCGCATCCCAAAACCAGCCCAGCTCGCCCCACCTCCCTAACCTGTCCTTCCTCCCACCTATCCCCTCCTCCCACCTCAAGCCCCACTCCCATCTCCTACCTACTAACCTCATCCCGCCCCCTTGACCTGTCCGTCCTCCCTGGGCTGACCTATCTCCTCCCTAGCTCCCCACCTACACTCACCTTTACTGGTTCCATCCCCGCCTCTTTGACCAGTCTGTCTCCTCTCCACCTATCTTCTCCTCTATTCATTTTCTATCCGCCTCCCCCTCTCTCCCAATTTATTTCAGAACCCCCTTCCCCTCCCCCATTTCTGAAGAAGGGTCTAGACCCGAAACGTCAGCCTTCCTGCTCCTCCGATGCTTCTTGGTCTGCTGTGTTCATCCAGCTCTACACCTTGTAATCCCAAAGTGACTTGTTGTCGTTACTGATTTAATATTTTGAATTCTTTTGTTCCTTTGTTCTATTTTAGTTAATAAATGTGGAGATTTGAGCCTATTGATAGCAAAAAGAGTAAAAATGTCCAAGTTTCATCTATCACATCTTAACTGGCCTTGGCTGTAATGATTTAGAGATTAGGCTATTGCAAGAATATTGGACATTGCAAATCAGATTGATTCTTTACAATATAATTATATATCTGAGACTTATAAAACAAATAGCCATTTGGTCAAACAGAATACCAGTGTAAAGAGAAACTGTATGAGAACAGAATGCTGTTGGTTTGTCGAGGTTTTGCCATGGAGAATGCACCAGTTAGATGATGACTGGCAGTTAAGTTGGAGGAAAACATTCAGACCAGGGCATAATTTCAAAGAGGAACACAGGAAGAACCAGTTTTCCCTGGTCTCCTGGCCAATATTCATCCCTCAATCAATGTCACAAAAGCAGAAAAATGGCCATGCTACTTGGTGGAGTTTGCTACGCCCAAATTGAATTGAGTTATTGAATTGAATTAGTTTTATTGTCAAATGTACTCACATGAGTGCAATAAAAAGTTTACAAGTCAACACTTATGGTGCCATCTTGGGTACAATGATACTAGGTACAGAATCTTGGTACAAAGCAGAAAAATAAAGAGAACAAAATTAAAAAGTTAAACATTACAGTCCTTCTTATAGAAAGTAGAAAAACAAAGAAACACAGTTAACAGTTTAACATCGCAGTCCATAAGCGCCTAGCCGTGCTAGGCTTGCACTCCTCACAAGGGCTCGACCTCGCCCCCACCGCTATCTTCGGCTGTCTGCTCTCGTTGCCTTGCACCCTGTTCCTGTTCCTGCTCCTGCCGGCTGCCCCGGATGCCTGCTCCAGCTCTCACTGCAGGCTCTCTCAGGCTGCCTCCCACCAGAAACAGCCTCCTGCTCTTGCTGCCGGCCAACTCAGGCAGCATGTTCCTGCTCTCAACGTCGCCTGTGATGATTGCTATCAATGCCAAGGCTCTCTCTCGCCACTTTATTGGACTTGTGCTCCCTGCTGTGGCTCAATCCCCACCGTGCTGGACAAAACCACACCTCACAAAAGATAAGTAGATTAAACTAAGAAAAAAAAAGTAGTAAAGAAAAAAAAGGTGAAAGAAACAAAGTAAAAGCAGACAGAGCAGACAAGCACTGAGCAGGAGCGTTGCTACTCCACTGCCACCTTGAACATTGGCTGCCACGTTTCCCGCAGTACACCAGTGACTACACTTTAAAGCACTTCATTGGCTTTAAAGCGCTTTGAGACATTTAGAGTTTATGAAAAGTGCTGTATTAAGATATATAAATATTTCTCATTCCTTTGGGGTTGATTTTCTATTTTCACACAGCTCCTTAGAGTTCCTATGGATTTTACACCGAAGTTATAGAAGTTGATGAGAGAATGCTGACAGAATTTTTGTGGTATTTATGATCTCCCTCCCCACAGACAGATAGGGATTAACGGACTTTCCAACAGTAAGGGTTAAATTTTTTTCACAAATTACCAAGGTAAACTGAGTTGATTATTATTTAGACTCTGGGGGTAAACAACTTTTGTCTGACATATTATTCATCTCTTGTCATTTATAAGAAAATCTGTAGATTATTGGTTGGAAAAGGATTGAACTTAAAATTCAGAGAATTTGAGTTTAATTTCTGCCAACATCTGATGAAGTTACAGCAGCATAGCGAGAAAATCGTCTGAGAAATTTCAATGGCATCATGTGGGCAGTTACCTAAACAGCTTCATGGTACCATCTAGGTTTCCTTTTCTTAACCAATTCACTTTCCTATAAGAAATAAATTCATTCTAAACTTTCAAAGTTTTGTAAAATTCAGCAAAGGAATTGTCTATTGTCTACTTTTCATTCTAACAAAAGACTGCATGTAAACAGAGAAAAGATAAGAATGATACCAGAGAAAGCAATAAGTGTAGAAGGGTTACATTTAACCCTGTGTTGGTGCGATAACATCATAATATTCCTACATGAATGTTTTGCTACAACTTTGGAGTGATCTTACCTGAGCAGTAATGTAACATTAGATTTTGTAAAAGTCAAAGTTTTTTTATACTTCAGAACAGGTAACAGATAGTGATTGGGGTGGTCTGTACTTTTTACTGAAAATATGGTGCCGTGCTTTGAAAAAACGCTAATATGCAGATCAATTTTAGTTCGATCCACATGAGTGGAAAACACAGGCTCTGTTTTACCAGTAAGTCAAAATATATATGAAGAATATACTTTTTTATAGAAAAGAGAAGACAGATGGTGATCTGACAGCGATCTTTATACCTTGTAGGGCTGGCATAAACAAACTTCTTCTACTTTTATGTAGAGGGAGAGACCAAAACTAGGAACTGTAAAGATAAAATAGCCAGTAATGAATTGAAGAAGGAATTGAGGGGCAATAACTTTGTTTAGAGAATGCTGACAATACGGAAGTTGTTACCACTTGATGTGATTGAGATGCATTTCATGGAGGTTAACTGAGTCTATGAGTGAGGAAAGAATAGTAGGATACAGTGGTAAGATCAGGTGAAGTAGGTTAGGTCAACGGGTTGTGTGGAAAATAAACATTGTCAAAGATCTGTTGGCCAAATGTTCTGTTTAATCTCCATAAAATTCTGCGTAATATCTATTCCGTGTGCACTGCAGCTCTAGGTGTTTTAGGAACACAAAAAATAGGAGTAGAAATAAACTTTCAACCTCTCAATGTTGCACCACTATTCAATAAGACCACGGCTGATCTGTTTACAGTTTTGAGCTCTATTTTTCTGTCTGCTCCCACTGCCACTATAACCCTTGATTCCTGTTTTGGCAGGAGAAAGATGCAGGTTCAACACATTCATTCTCCACATCTTTGATATGTGAGCAGCATGGTTGAATTTTGAATAACCTATTGTACGTTTCCTAAACCCCAGCTTGTGAAATCAATTTTTAAAACAGATTCTCACAGCAAACCCGGTCTTAGGTTTAAATCAATTTATTCACTGTCAAACCTGAGGTGGTATTCGTGACTTCATATGTACACCTACAGACACAGACAGGTAAAAATACACACCTGGACGACATCAACACACCACACACACATAGACATACTCACACAAACCCTACGCAGACCATAAGATGTAGGAGCTTAAGTAGACGATTCCATCCATTGCGTCTGCTTTAATTACATGCTTGCCAGAGTCCAGAAAGTTAGTGTCCAGTGAGGACTATTTTCCATAGCATCTCAGATTCAGGTAACTGAAGGTAGGAATTGCAGAATTCCTTTTAAAATTGACAAAGGCAAAACAATGTGAGGTTAATGTACAGAGACCTGGACAACCTTTCAGACAATGACACGGATCTTCCTGAAAAACAGGCTGAGGATGTTTACTTAAGACAGGCTTGTTTTTGGCCTGAAGTCTGGCTGTTGTGTTGCTCGTGGGTTAGATTCTGAGCTGACTATTGGAATTCAGAAAAAAATGTGACATTTACTTGCCAAAGGCAAGATGGTCATATGATAAGCCCATTAAGGAGTCAGTTCTAATTTAACAATTAGTTTCTATCTCTCTGGTTGACAGTCCATCGATTACATGGAGATAGATGGGGCTATTAACATCACCACAAGCATAACAAGGTTCAATGACTCTTATTTTGTTACCACTTGCTGGACACCATCTACTGATTATTCTTCTGAATTTTTGACTGCAATTCCACACCATGAAAGGTGTGAGATTCCAAGAGGATGGCACCTAGGCCTTGGCTTTGTAATCACTGTTGGAAGTTTCCAGAATTGTGGTCATCTTGCAACAAATAATTATATTTTGTAGACACGAACGTTGATTTTTAAATTGACGATGAAGTAAAGTTTCATTTAAATAGAGAATGCTGGAGAAATGCAGCAGATCTGACAGCATCTGTGAGAGAAAACAGTTAATGTTTCAAATCGAGTGTTCTTTCCTCAGATCACATTTCTGCCAGATCTGCTCTTTCTCCAGCACTCTATTTATGTTTTGGATTTCCAGTATCTGCAGTTCTTTGAGTTTATTTGATTTAAACAGTTTGTTTTAATCTCTTTCATGTCTTACCATCATGCCTTTGTCTATCAAAAATCCATCTAACTCTGTAATGAATAATTTAATGAACAGCCTCCAAGGTTTTCTAGGGAAGAGAATTTCATAGACTGTAAACCTAGTGAAAGAAAAAACAATTGATCCTTTAAAGGGATCCTCTTATTCTTAAACTGTGCCCCCTAATTCACGTCTCTCTCACATGAAGAGATATCTTCCCAACATCCACTATTTCAAGTCCCTTCAGAATCTGACGTGTCTCAATAGTGTCATCTCTTATTCTTCAAAACTTCAAAGGGTATAGATCCAACCTGTTCAACCTTTCTTATCAGAAAAGCCATTCATCCCAGGAATGAGTTATGTGAACTTTCTCTGGTTCTAAGGAATTACATCTTTTCTCAAATGAGACCAAAGTTTTACACAGTACTCCAGAAGTGGTTTCACTAAGGTCCTGCTACAGAGGGAGTAAAAACGTCCTATTTAGATATTCTATTCCCTTGCAATAAATGACAACATTCAATTTAACTTCCTAATCACTTGTTGCTCCTGATTACTAGTTCATGTGATTCATGTACCCGGATATTCAGATCTGTTTGTACTACAGAGTTTTGCAATCATTCTCCATTTAAATAACATACTGTTTTATAGTATTTCTGTAAGTACACAAATGCATATTTTTCTACAGCAAAATTCATATGTCAAATTTATGCCTACTCACTTATACTATTTATGTTCATTTGTGGACTCTTCACCTTCTCTTGACAATGTACTTTTACTTACAACAAATTTAGTTAGCATACATTTGTGTCCTTCATCAAAGTTATTGATATAGTTTGTGAATAGTTGAGCATCCAGCATTGAATCCTGTTCCACTCCACTAGTTATATTCTGATGATTCAAAAATATTTGTTTATCCTTACCCTGTACTCCTGTTAGCTAACCAGTCATTTATGATGCTAATCAATGTAAAATACTACAGATGCTGGAAACCTGAAACAAAGATAGAAAATGTTGGAAAAATCTTGGCAACTCTGGCAGCATCTGTAGTGGAAAAAACAGTGTTAATGTTTGGAGTCTGGTGTGGCTCTTCCACAGATCTTCTTCAGAATATTTATCCATGCTAATAGATTATGCAATTATACCATTAGTTCTTATTTTGTGTACTAACCTTTGTTGTGACACCTTATCAAATCCATTTAGACTACCTTTATAGGTTTTTCTTTATCCACCTTGCTTGCTACTTCCGCAAACTCTTAGTTAAACACAACTTCCCTTTCACAAAACCACTTTGGTTCTTTCTGATCCTCTTATGCTTTTCTAAGAATCCTGCTATAAAACCTCCTAAATGTTTGATTCTGGATATTTATTTAGGATAAATGTTAAGCTAACTAGCATTTTGTTTCGTGTTTTGAGGAACCTTTCCACAAATCTGAAGAATTTTGGAGGATAATAACAAATGGCTTTTCTATTTGTGGAGACTACTTTTGCGATCCTAGGGTGCTGACTAACTGACTCTGCGCATTTGTCAACCTTTAGATCTGATTAGCTTTCCACTACCTTTTCCTGATGATGGATTTAAGTTCTCTCTTGTTCAAATTCTGATTTTCAACTATCTGTTGCAATTTTTCAAGGCAGGCACAAAATATCCATTCAATATTTCCACAGTCACTTTGTTTTCCATTTTTAATTTCCCAGACTCATTCACTAGAGGACCAACTTTCAGTTTAGTTACTGTTTTTCTTTCTATATACTTGTAGAAACTCTTACTGTTGGTTTTCATATTTTCAGCTAGCTTATCTCAGATTGTACTTTCAACCTTTTTATTAATTCTTTATTCATCCTTAGTGGCTTCAAAATCCTACAATCTCTGACCTGTCACTAATTATTACAGATATAAGGTGTTCATTTCATTTCGGTACTATCCTTAACTTCCTTAATTACCCAGAGATGATGCATGCTTCTCAAGCAGCTTTCCTTTCTCACTGGGTTAAGTATTTGTTGAGAGTTAATAAATTATTTCTAAAAATATTTATTGGTGTATCTCTACTGTTTGACTTTTTGACTTAGTTTTTCAGTTCACTTAAGCCAAATCTGTCCTTGTGCCCCTAAAATTACCTTTATTCAAGTTTATAACACTAGTCTAGGGACCATACCTCTCACCTTCAATTGAATGTGACTTTTTCATTATTATGCCTTACACTTAAACTTAAATTCTCTAGTCCCTTACAGGACAAGAAGTAACAAGATTTTGCCCAATTGTAATCTGCTCTAGAACGTTCTAATTAAAATACTTTGCTAGGTCTTCCTTTTCTATCTGCTGGTGTCAATTCTTGCTACCTTGGCACAGCATATGTCAGGAGACAGAATCCATGTTACACCAATCTTAGTTATTTCTCTATCTCGATCTTCTGCATGTTCATCTGTCTAATCAGCAGCGACAGTATTTGCGATGGCTGCTTCAAGAACAGATAGCTGAGGTCTCCCAGAGTGAGAGATAAGTGGATGACTCATCAACTATTGAACTTTTAGCTTGTTCCTTTATTTTCCTAGTTTAAACTATGAAAGACTTTAATGTAAATTGTAACAGAGATAGTAGGAACTGCCGATGCTGGAGAATCTGAGATAACAAGGTGTAGAGCTGGATGAACACAGCAGGCCAAGCAGCATCAGAGGAGCAGGAAAACGGA
>NC_063334.1:39562335-39646644 GCF_021869965.1 Rhincodon typus
TGTGTTCATCCAGCTCTACATAATGTAAATTGTAACCTATTTCTTTATTTTTCAACTATTCTGTGAAAAAATGCTTAACTTTTGAACTCTTGTTTCTCCTACTTCTTTTTACCTAAGCTTTTTTTGTACCTAGGTACATTGGTACCTAAGATGGTGCTATCCGTGATGACCTTATGCACTTTTCACTGTACTCCTGTACTTCTGTACTTGAGTACATGTGACAATAAAATCTAAACTCTAAATCTAATCCTTTGTAGTACCTATTAGATGGTGATGTTTCTGCAAGCAATGCTCTAGATATTATATAGACAAAGCTGTAGAAGGCTGTTGTCTTGCAAGTCTCACTGCCATGGATGTGGTTGGTACTACTATGGAAATGTACAGTCACAACATCATGACTGTGTTGAAGATGTTGGATGTGTTGGTTCACAGTGTGGGCATACTGGAAGAGTGATGCTACTTTTAATTTGTGCATTAAAATGTCATAATATAATAATATATAGACACCTGCAAGATTATGGTGCTATACATCTTTCCATTATTATTATATTGTTAAATAAGTCATCTGTTTCTACACTCTGTTTCATCTTGTGAGAGTGTAACTTGAAGCATTTCAATCCATAATCAATCCTGGGGTCAAGAGAAAAGAACATTTATTGCACAATATTTCATTTACAGTGAAGCAGTTAATTTGCAGAGCTTGTAAATGCAATCTTTTATTAAAGGAAATATTACACAATACACAGCAAACTTAAACATCAATTAAAAATTAATTTTTGAAAGTTCATTTGTAAGACTTATTAGAATCTAAATCTCATGTTAATTTCAACATTTAATAAACTAAAAATAGGGGTCAGTTAAACTACTATCATTCAAGTTACAACATGGATCTTAAACATAGAAAACGTTGGCATAACCTTACTCATATGTGGTTACAGCTTTGACTTAGTTCATCATCTTACACTCACACAAGGTTAATTAGGTAACTGAGCCCCTCTGTGCTTTATGGTTAATAATTTTCTACATTACCAGCACATTATGGTTTAATAATTTTGTACATTACTAGCCATGGAATTGGTCTCTTTTTGAAAATCGTAACTGGAGCACATTTCTTGATGGATCATAATAGCTTCTTCTCATGTTCTGAGAATTAAATCCACTCTTAAGGGATGTAATTATCATTGTAAAAGCAGGATTGTGGCCTTTACCACCAGCTGCATGTTGAGCACATTTTCAACAATTTCCTGAGCTGATATGTGGCCAGTAACACACACACTCAAAACAAAAGCCAGTGGAAGGAGTATGGCCTGGAAGCAGAGCATTCAGAGAGAGACAATCTTATTCAGTTGTTAAACTGAATAGGTGGAGAAACAGATCCTGCAGTGATAGTGCAATACAAGCAGACATGGAGGGTTAAGCCTACAGATAGGCTCAAACTTAATTTAATCAACTTCATGTAGCAAACTCAATGGACTAATTGGACTATAACAACAAGTAAGCTAATTTGATTTTAAAAAACTGTATATTTGATTTACATTCTTTACATTGTACATTGGATAATTTAATTACGATCATTGTTATTATAATTATCCAGATCTAAGACGTTAAAGTTAAAATTATGCAAATGTATATAGATAATAAGAGACAACTAAAACATTTAGATAAACCTACCTGTAAAATAAAGTAACATCCACACAAAGGAGAAAGCAATTTGTTGGATGGTTGATAGGCGCTTATTTAAGCTCTAAGCACACATCTTATTTGAGTCAATAGTAGATAAATTAGAGGTATGGCAGCCGTCTCAGTCCTATTATATCCTGTTCCATGTGGGAATTCCAAGATGATTCTTGTATCCTGGACATCACACATACAGGAAGTGTTTCATCTAGAAGCAGCCAGAACTCCAGGTTTGGAAATTGAGCAGTGGCTGAGTGTTACTGCAGAACACCCATGAGGATGAGAGCTATTAGAGAAGAAACTAGAAGAACTAGTCTGAAGATGGATGACTGGATCTGAAATGTTAACTCACCACAGTGCCTGTGATGCTGCCTGACCTGCTGAATTTCTCTGGCAATTTCTGACATTGTTTCGGATTTCCAGCAACTATGGTTCTTTGTTTTATTTTAGCTGTGTGAATAGTGTGTTTCTAGAAGTGGTCACACTGCAATTCAAATAAGTGGAGCTAGCGAGAGAAGGATAGTTTCAGGGGTTCATTGAGATGATGAGGAGGTTCTTCACTCAGAGAGTTGTGTATTTTTGAAATTCTCCACCCAAGAGACAGTGGAAGCTGACTCATTGAGTATGTTGAAAACAGTGATCAACAGATTTTGGCCAGCAAAGGAATCTTGCAGTATATGGTTGGAATGGGAGAGAGTAATAGCTGTAGAAAATCAACTGTGATCTTCTTGAATGGTGAAGCAAGGGTCTGAAGGGTCAAGCGGCTGTACGGCCTACTCCAGCTCATGTTTCATAAGTGGTTATGAATGATTACAAGGCATTGCAGTAGTCTAGTTAAGCTTTAAATAAAGCCAGAATTAGGAAACAATTAATGACTAAATAATGGAGTTGATGGCATGGGCTGAAAAAAAATGATTTGTTTTGCCAATGTCTGGTTGGGATTTAAATTTTGTCTTATGTGGGACTAGGTGTCAGTCTCAAAGGGGAGGTGGCGAGGCAGACAGTAGTGATGTAGAGCTGGACGTTATCAGATGTGAAAGCTGATGACATGTCTTCAGATGATTTTAGTGAGGGACAACATGTGGATGAGAAGTAAGAGGATGGCCAAGGATAGACAAGAGATAGTGGGAGTGTGAAGGGAAGCTTTTGGAGCAGGTTCTCTGGCCATGACAGCATAGGTAGGAGTTGATCCAGGCATGGGCAATTTCACTCAGCTGGACAACTAAGGAGGGACATTGGAGGGGGCTGATATGCCAAAATTGCAGACAGATTGAGATGGATAAGGGGGATATTCCACCATGGGCACAACTACAGAAGATGTCTTTTGTACTGTTTCTCTGCTGAGTATGGACTGAACACTAATGCAAAAACCATCTGGTTCATTATTAAGATGAGCACTTCTCGTAGTTCATCTTAACATATGAGACTGACAGAAAGTATACCGATAAAACCCATGTAACTTTTGTGAGTTAGTAAAACAAACTCACTTTGACGGTGGTTCATGAAGGCAAAAGAAGTCTGAAAGAAATAGTTTCACCACACTATCTGCAAAATAATCATTTTATTATGGAAACAATCCTGATTTTGTGCAATGGTGTAAAATGAGTGACGGAAAATTCACACCTCATTTATATTTCTCCTGATGTTTGTTTCCATTGGCTTCAATGAAAGCAAAAATGAAGAGAGGTATAAAATATGCTACCTAGTCATGATTACCCATTTTACATTATCAAATGATGCCAAAATCTATTCCATAGGGAGAAGAATGGATTGAATTCACTTGTATACTAAATTGCTTTCCCAGTGGATTTGTTGACCCTTCATACTTGACAAGGTGCATTTTGACAACAAGTTGGTTGCTAAAAACAGAAACAAATGCATTCAGTAAGTATAGAGGTTGAGTATTCTGCCTGACAGATTGAAGCTGAATAGTTAAGGACTGTACACAGGATCATGGTAATGATGGCAGGATCTTTTTTGCAGGCAAAGTTCACAGCAAAGGCATGTCTCTGTGGATGTTGGCATGATCTTTAGTGACTGAAGACAGCAATCTGTGAACAGTAGGAGCTTGAAGAGTTGGGATACAGGAATCCTTGGCTTGGAGGTCCTGTGGTTTAAGCAGGCAACTTCCATTATCTGCATCTTTCTACATAGCATCATAGAATTCCAACAGTGCAGATAGAGGTTTTTTGACCCATCAAATCTACACCAACCCTCCAAAGAGGATCCCACCCAGACCCAATCCCCAACGCTGTCCTATCCCCGTGACGGACACTTATCATGACTAACCAGCACATCTATGTCCTGTGGGAGGAAACTGAAGCACTCGACAGAAACCCATGCAGACACAAGGTGAACATGCAAACTCCATACAAACAGTCCCCAAGGCTGGAATCGAAACTGGGTCCCTGGCACTGTGAGGCAGCAGTACTAACCATTGTGTGACCTTGCTGCCCAGGAACCTTGCATCTGCTTGCTTAAAACTTGCAGTCTATTCTCATAGTTGTTATGTATCAGCTGCCTCAGTTAGTAGCCTCCAGCTCCTACACCCATTACTGAACATCAGACTAGATACTTGGAATTCACGTGGACCTTGAGCAGTTGCAAGTTGCTCCTTAACCTGGTTTATTGGAGCATAGTTCACCATATCACACTCCTCTGGGTAGTCTGAAATTCTGCCTGTGTCACACATACCCTGCCTATGCAATGGGCATTACTTTACATGCTGGACAGATTGGATTTGTTGAGGAGTTCATTTTTTGTCATGTGATTCTGCCATCTGATTTTCATGATGGGTCAGAGATGCAGTTGACAGAAGTTTTCCAGAATTCACATTTGTTTTCTGTTCAGAGCCCATGATTGTGAACTGCTGACAAAAGTCTGGATACTTGAGTGCTGGTGGAGATTTCTAGTGAATGGTTTCACAAGATGCAATTTGAAAAGTGGCCAAAGGAGCTGTTGACTTTGGGCAGTCAATTTTATTTGTCTTTGTTAGCATTTGAGATAATATTCCTCAACCAGGTAATCCAATCATTAATTAATTCTTTGAACAGATATGGGTGTTGTTGGCAAGGCCAGCACTTGGTACTCATCCTTAATTGTCCTAGAACTGAATAGCAGGCTAAGGTCATTTCATAAGAGCATAAGAATATAAAGGAATTGGAGCAGGAGTAGGCATTTCCGTCACTCAAGCCTGCTTCACCATTCAATGCAAACATGTCTGATCTCATCTTGGCGTCAACTTAATTTTTCTGCCTGGTACCCCTAACTCTTTAATCCATTGCTGATTAAAAATCTGTCTGACTCCTCAAATTTACTCAGTGACCTGGCATCCACTGCTCTCTGAGGTAGAAAATTCCACAGATTCATGACCCTTTGAGAGAAGTAATCCTTCCTCATCTCTGCTCTAAATTTGCCATACCCTAGCCTAAAACAATGACTTCTCATTCTAGGTTGCTTCGCAAGGGGGTAGTTATGAGACAGCGGGTAGTAATGAACCAAATTACTGTGGGTCTGGAGTCACATGTAAGTTAGACCAGTTAAGGATGGCAGACTTCTTTCCTGAAAGAATGAATGAAGCAGGTGGGATAACAAGGTGTAAAGCTGGATGAACACAGCAGGCCAAGCAGCATCAGAGGAGCAGGAAGGCTGACGTTTCGGGCCTAGACCCTTCTTCAGAAACCTCAATGTGTCTCCAGATCATTAATTTGGACCACTGGGTTAATAGTCTAGTGACATTCCCACTATACCATAGCCTCTTCTGAATCAGTTCTACTGCATTGTGACTGTGCTATCAATGCTGACTTCTGGTGGACTCTAATTTGCTCTGAACGAAGGAGAGTGCAGCCTTTCTATTGTCTTTAAGCTACTAGCCAAGCAGATGGCATTTGCTGCCTGAGAAAAATACAGTTTACAATGAGCTGCATTAACTCCTCATATGCCCCAGAAGGGTTCAATCATCAGCTTCATATTAAGTTCTTCTGTGCTTTTGTTGTGTACCAGTAGTTGTGGAGGTTGAAGAGAAAGCCATCTGTTTAGAAATAGATATATATGCCTCGTGACAAACATGGCTTTGATTCTTGAAGCATCAAATTGAAGAAAATAAATGAAAGGGCCAAAAGAGACCCTTACTGAGTGCCATTGGAGATGGCAATTCTATTCTCCTTGACGTGATCTCGCTGGTCTTCACATTATTGATAGTACAAACCTTGGAAGGACTCAAATTTAGTTAACGACGGAGCTTCATACATATAAGTTGGCCTGTCGTAAAATAGTGAGTGGGTGCTCATCTTAGGAATTTACTATCATTGCTGTCTATTCAGAATATAATGCACCTCACCATTCCACAAGCTTACTCTAGTAACTTCACATTTTCATGGCAATTGGTAATGTCATGCTGTCCCAGCACTCGCTGAAGCAATAGAAACAATAAAACATCTGCAAATTGACAGCAAAGTAGGATTCCTAAGTCAAAGCTTGTCTGCTTCATTCATTTATTTTCTTTTATTCTGTCTCTTTTCGTGTCTTTTTTGTTTCTCTTTTTCTTTTCACCTCCCGTCCTCAGGCAGCATCGACAATGTCCAGGGTAAAAGCCAGAACAGATACCCGACCTCAGCCTGGACTTGAACTCTCGGCCTCAGTGTGGTCTCTAACTCTTGGGCTTGAGGTGAAGCCCGGTCAAAGTTGGGAGGACTGTTATTCTGAACGCTACTTCTCTATTTTTCTAATTTATTGCGGGACTTTTCAGTTCTTTATTTTTAAAATGTTTTTCCCTAAGAATTCGTACTTAAAAATCTATACTTGGGTACCTTGGTACCTAGGATGATGCTGTAAGTAGTGACTTGTAAACTTTTCACTGTACTCATGTGAGTACATGTGACAAAAAGCTAATTCTTGTAGATGAGACCATCTCCTGCAAAAGTTCACAGAGACTGATACAAAGCAACCTTGCTACCTTGCATGTGCTTATCATTCCAAAACTATGTAGGAAAAGAATTACATTAACTTATACATCACAGCAGTCATAAGTCTTTCCCAAGGGGAGGCACTAGTGTGTTAAACAACAGCAATTCTCAGGAATCACATTGAAGACAATAACATTTGATAGCTCTTCAACTGCATTATGTGAAAGTATTCTTGTTACTGTTTGGATTAGTTAGCAGGAGACAGAAGTAAAATGTTTGACAGTTCTGTAGCAAGTAACAGAAATGCAGGTGAAGGTGCATTTGCTTCAGGCATGGTGGAAATGTAGAGAGATAGTTAGTGTAATTGGTGGACGTGGTGATATGATGAGATACTCTCAATGTGAGCCTGATGAATAGTTTTAGCAAGGTGACAAACGTGTTTCAATATCTATGTAAAGCAATGTGAAATGTATCCCACTCATTTTAACTCAATTCAGTGATTTTTGTGATGCTTTGGTCACTTAGGAGCTAAACATAAGATTTCCTATCTAGTCAATTCATGGGAACGTATTAAATTGCTTTAAAATTCTGAGTATCTTAGAACCCCTACAGTGCAGAAGCAGGCCATTTAGCCCACTGAGTCCTCACCAAACCTCTGAATGGCATCCCGCTCAGACCCATATCATCCCCATAACCCTGTATTTCCTATGGATAATCTATCTAGCCTGCACATCCCCAGTCACTATGGGCTATTCAACATGGCCAATCCACCTAAACTGCACATCTTTGGACTGTGGGAGGAAACCAGAGCAACTGGATGAAATCTACACAGGCACAGGGAGAATGTGCAAGCTCCACACAGACAGGCGCCTGCGGCTAGAATCAAACCGAGGTCCCTGGTTCTGTGAGGCAGCAGTGCTGACCACTGAGCCACTGAGCCACAATGCTGCCCTTTTTTAGAATCTGTTTGTTTGTCAATCACTTGGTATGTAGATAGGAGTGCAAAGGCACAATGTACAGTCTCCTGACCTATAATCTGCTCTGTCTCTCTTATCTTTGGCTGAATAGCACAAGGAAGGAAGGAAGAATTTTAATCTTTCTAGCCCTCCCCTGACCTTCCCTTCCATTCAACTTCTCCTCTCCTCTTTTTCTGCAATTTCACTTTATCATTTTTCCATCTCTCTTCACGTCTGAAGAAGTCACTTTGGATTTGAAATATTAACTCTTTCTCCAGCACTTTCTTTTTTAGGAAAACCTGTTGATCTAAGCAGTAGCACATTATTAAGACTTGTGATACAACCATTTTGGCCACAGAATTAGCCAAGAATATTTTTTATATTTCAAAAATACTTTATTCATAAAAAAGGCATCTATAATTACATAAAGAGGTTCTGCACGTTAGCTAAGGCAAAGAAAAACAAAAGACACACAAAGCAGTTTCAAAACATTCTTGAAATGTGCAAATTAGTTCCTTTCAAAAAATCTTTTTTATTCATAGGTACTATTTGGTTACCATGACTACAAAATTTATAATGCTAACGGTAAGAAGCAACCTACTTCTGGTGTCAGGGTTGTAAATGACACCAAAGTGCAAATATCCATGCGGTGAGTCAGTTCTGACCTTCAATCTTGTTTGTTGGAGAACTCTGCACCAATCACATTGCATGTGAAGATTAAGAGTCATTTATGTCTACCCGCTCTATATTGTGATCTATGTTGAAAATAAGGAAAGATTTGCGTTTGCATTTGCAGAGATTTTCATGAACACCACACATTTCAAAGTCCTTTACAGCCAATGAAATACAATTTTCAGTATAATCACTGTTGTGATGCAGAAAATGTAGCAACCATTCTGCATGCAGCAAACTCCCACAAAGAGTAATATGATAATGAACATATCTGGTTTTTAATGTTGATTGAGGGACAAATATTGATCAGATTACTTGCCATGCTCCTCTGTGAAATAATGCCACAGGGCTTATATTGGACTTTCAAGCAGATATATGAGGCCTCAGTTGACTATCTCATTCAAAATGTAGTACCTCCAACCTCAGTACTGCACTGGATTGTCAGCCATGAAATTCATGCAAGTCTTAGAGTGTGACTAGCGTCCAGAACCTTGTGATTTAGAGGAATGTGTGGTGTTATCAACTTAGTCACAGTAACACTTCCTTGCATTATTCCTTTAATTCATGGGGTGGTTATAAACTGCTGATTGCCTGAAATGTGAAAATGTTCCAACATAATTTGTCTTTGATACAAATATAAAGAAATCTCTGAGAGGGAAGTTATTTCAAGCCTGGGAAAGGTCTGCGCTATCAGCTTATGACCCACTGGTTTATTACAAAAAACTTAAAAATTAGCAATCTGATTAAAATATGTGTAATACGCAGGGTTTTCCACATCACATGACAGTACTGGGAGATCGTTTGGCTAAATATATTTCAAAGACAAGCATGAACAATATGCCTATCATTTCCCTCCAGAAATATGGATGCTTTCTCTCAGTGGAATCTTTCTGTCCATCCCTCTGTGCCTTGAACCTTTGACCACCAAAGTCAATTTTCTTTCCTACTGCAGTTTTAAGCTTGTTAATGTGTTTTTATTAGACTTATGGTATTCGTTGAACTTTAAGCACTATTTTTTTCAGCTAACATGTTCCATATAAATGTTGAAGAAATGGCTGGATATTTCATCAAGTATTTAATTCACATAAAGCAATGTGAAATGTATCCCACTCATTTTAACTCAATTCAGTGATTTTTATGATGCTATGTACATTAGTGTAAACAATACACATTGCTACATATAATGTATCTTGTGGAGTTAGTTGATCTGAATAACTGCATTTCATTCTTGACTGAATGGGTTGGATCTTACTGGAAATTAAGGATGTACTAATGTTACATACCATTATCAATAAGCAAATCATCCAGAGGGTTTAAGAGATATACCAGACAACATTCAATAGCTCCTAAAAATGAGTGCCTAAATGTAGGAGGTAAACAGGGGCAATACCCTCTCAACACAAGGAAAGTAGAAGGTACCCAAGACAAACTCTGAGAAATCAATGGTAACAGAGAGCTGTCGATTGTAAATGTCCTTAGCGTAGGACTGGGGAATTGGATGCAGTGCCACAAAACAGTCAGTGATTTTGTGTGAGTGGTCATGGTCAGTGAATTGATCTTTAAATTTCTAAAATTGAACCACTCGCCTTAAACGTTGTTCAACACATACAAACCTTCACTTTCTTACCAGCGATCTCTCAATCAAGACTCCTCCATCACATTCAGAGCCTCATGTCACCCTCAAACATGTAGCATTACTACAACCCTCCCACCTGTCTCTCACATTGCATACATTACCAACTATTCAGCTGTGACAAGCACATCATCCAAGTAGATTGCATTACACTCACTAACACATTTTCCTCAATCTTGTAGGACAAGGCAACACACGATGGAGGTAGCAGTACCTAAGTGGTGGGAAATAGATATGGCTGTGTGTCCTTACCTTGTTCTCCATCATTACAATTGCCATAACCTTTCTCTTGTAATTTTGTCCTTTGCAAACCCAAGAACTGCAACCTGATCAGACAGTGAAGGAACATTCAAAGATGGAAGACAGTGATAAAGAAAAAATACCATCTCTTGATCCTGTTATGACCCTAGCTGATGCTAAAATGGGACAAGTCAGCTCCCAGGTCCTTGCTTGATAGATCATATGTTTAATTTTTTTGTCATTGGTTATTGTAATGGTTAGTCACTGAATCTAATCACATGAAGCTGCCAATGTTCTTTAACAAAATAACAGTATATTACACAAGATACAGAAGGAAATAACATATACATTTAAGACAGTTTAGACAGATATTAACATAAACAGCAAAACAAAGTTTCAATCTTTTCCCCAGTATCATTATCATTATAGATACCCAAACCAAATGAGATCCTACTCCTACCTTAACTCTTCCATTTTTTACTTAATTGCTTCTTTCCAGATTTCATTGCCAAGAGATTTCTTTCCAGTTCTGGGGGCTTGGGTTCCTTCACAGTTTTGATGACCTAACAAATTCTCACAGACTGAATCCTTCATAAAATTAATTATCCCTCTGCTGGGAAGAACTGCTCTTCTGAATTAAAAGCCTGATTCTGAAATTAACTCAAGCAATTGGTGGACCCTGGTCTGTTTATTTCATTGGCCATAAAAGCTCATCTTTGTGTACATTTTATCTAAAAACAACACATGTATCTAGCTAGACACCTAAACTATATGCTTTCTTGGAAATTATGCCCTTAGTTCACTGTTCCAAATGACTCTCTGATCTCTTAAGTTTATTTTCAAAGAACACTAGATGGCATATGTTTAAGGTGAGAGGGTAAAGATATAAAGGGATCTGAGGGGTAGCTTTTTCATGCAGAGGATAGTGCATGTATGGAATGGGGTGCCAGAAGAGGTGGTGGAGGCTCGTACAATTACAACATTTAAAAGACATCTGGATTGGTATATGAATAGGAAGAGTTTAGAGGGTTATGAGCCAAATGCTGGCAAATTGGTTCCATGCTGTACATCTCTATGACTCTATAACTGAAATCACAGATCTATTTTACCTCCAACATAAAATCCAAACTTTGATATCATGCACATTTATCACAATCTAATTCTCACAGTGATCCATTCCGTACTGCGTCTACTTTTGAGGTTAGAGCTTAGAGGTTGAATCCACATGGGGTGAGACACCAAGTAAAAGTGGATTTCTGCCAGGGGTCTGGGTAAGGGTGTGGACACACTCAAATTCTGCTGCAAAGAATGTTGGTGAGAACATGACAGTGTGGCCCATGGAAGAAGCTGCATACACTGAAATGATGCTTGGATGGTGTGTCAGGAAGTATGGAGCTTAACTCCAAGGAATGCAGAGAAGTCCGGCAGGGCTTGGAGCAAAACTTGGAATGCTGCTTATCAGAATATAAGTTGTAGTCAGCTTTTGCATCGAATCTCTTCAAGTAGACCTACCCACTATGCAGTGTCTGATTCTTAATTTCATTGCAGCACAAAATAAGTCACCCACCGACTGGGTGTTCAAATGATGATTCAGACAGAAGTCATCTGAGGTCACTTTTCTGAGACCAGTGTTCAAAGGGGCAGTCTATTTGAGTAGTCCTCCACCTCATCACTGGGATTGCTGAGAAATCTGTGGGAGTGGCAGTGACTCCAAGGAGTCTGAACTTATTGCCCTCCCTCAGGATAACAGCACTCATCCTTTTGCCAATCCACCCATGTAAGTCAAAGTGTGGAGCTGGAGGAACACAGCAGACCAGCAGATGCTGGAGTCAGAGATAACACGGTGTGGAGCTGGAGGAACACAGCAGGCCAGGCAACATCAGAGGAGCAGGAAAGTTGACGTTTCGAGTTGGGACCCTTCTTCAGATGAAGAAGGATCCTGACCCGAAACATCAGATTTCCTGTTCCTCTGATGTTGCCTGGCCTGCTGTGTTCCTCCAGCTCCACACCGTGTTATCTCTGACTCCAGCATCTGCTGTTCTTGCTATCTCATGTAAGTCAGCTAACTTCAAACTCTGCCATCAATGTCAAAGTGATCTACTCCAAAGCCTTTTAGATTCCAAACGGAACTGGTCAAGATCATCCTGCAAGCTTGTCCACAACCTGCTTCACTGGAAGTCAACAGCCTTCTAATAGCTTTGCTGCAGTACCTGAGGTAGCAGCATACAGGAGCTAGAGGTAAGGCTAAGGCTCTTGGAGGATATCGCCCTAAAACAAAGTACAAGAATGATTAGTTGACTTTTGTATAAATATTCATGGCTTGATTTATAAAGTTGATAGGGAACATTTGCAGTATGATACGTTTTACTTCAACATCTTGGCCAACCAAAAGCTGTGAAGGCCAATTTGAGCCAGTTAGGTATGGTGTGAAGCTGCCTGGAAGTATGGTGGTCGCAGGTTCAACTGAGGCAATCATAGAGCACTGGATGACTATTTGGATAGAAATGGTGTGCAAAGATGTGGGGAAGAGGTAATGATACTTGTTTGAAGAGCCAGTGTAGGGACAATGGGATGAATGGCCTCCTTCTACACAGTAACACTTCTGTGATTCTGTGGTGGGAATAGTCAATCACAGATTTCAGTGAAGACTTCCTTAGTAATTAGGTCGAAGAATTGCTCTCTGAACATCTCTCATGAGTTAAACCTGGCAGTTAAGTGTTAATCATTAACACAAACACTGAAATCACCCAGAGTCACCTTTCATAACCAACAAAGACTACTTGTTTCTTTGAATTTTAAAATGATTTCAATGATCTAATCAGAAAGCAGCAGCTAGTTTTTTTTTATTGAAGAAAGTTTGGGACTGCTCTGACGACATGTGTTGTCAGGCCCAGGAGGTAATTAGTAGAAAACATTATCATTAAAATAAGGCACAGTTTAAACTCATGTGTTAACACTGTCAGGTCAGTATAAACCTTGAAATTTTCACCAATAAAAATGAACTGCTTCATTTGTGACCCTGATAAAGCTCCTACTTTATCAGCAGTCGTTAGGAAGTGAAAAACAATAATTAAAGTCAAGTTAATACATGATTGCAGATAGATGATTCCAATCATATTGCAAGCATAATTGTTGTAATTTGTATCAGAATGTCCCATATTTTAAACTTTAGACTTCTCGCCTACTTTGTCACTGAGATTTACTTAGCTTATGAGATCTAATTAGTCAAAGACTGAAGTGGCTGGAATGATCTACGGTATCCAAATGTTAATATAACTTTCTCTCACTGATTAATGCAAATCACTTTGAAGTATAAAGGACAATGAGCCAGATTAACAGTGCATTGATGTGGAAACCCGTTACTCTATGATATTATAAAGTTGAAGGTCAGTTCCTTTGTACTTGCTGTGTAATAGCTTCTCTGATTTTTCAATGTGTGACTTGGATGTGTCTATTTATGTGGCATCCCCAGTTACTTACACAACCATGAAGACACATTTAATGATAACCTTGGTTGACTTATTTGTAAATTGAAATTTGAATTTAAAATTAGGAACATATGGAAAGAAGTAGACTATACTATAGTTTAAAAAGGATAAATTGGGTCTAATGTTATTGGGCATTTAGGATTTTGAGCCAAATTTAACGCTGAAATTATCCTTTTAATTACTTTCTGTTTTAGTCTCTGTGGATGTCAATTTTCCATTTCGTCTCATTTTATACTGTATAATGTGAAATGTTTACATTTTCAGTAGTTCGTACCAAGCCAAAACCTACTAGGACTGCAACACATTCCTATCACATTCCTTTGCTTTTTTATGAGTTAAGCCTGCAGAGTTGATGCCAGTTTATGAGTCTCACTCTGTTTTACAGGCTATAATCATGATAAAAATAATAGAAAGATGAATACTGTAAGTGCTTGCTTTCAAATATTGCCAACAGGAATGTTTAGTTTTAGATTTTCTTTTGACAATAAAGTGATACTTCTCAGGTCCATGTATATTCCCTACATGATCTCACACCAAATATGCAAGACCAGATTTGGTCTTTGGAAGAAATCTGCTGGTTATGAAAATAATTTTGTAACTTGTCACGTAACAACTAATTTGCCTTTTGTCAATGAGAAACGTCAAAAGAGAAAGTTTCACAATAAATCAACAAACAGTGTACTAAAATCATTGAATGAAGTGTACCTTAATACTGCTTTATAATCATTTATGAATATATATAACACAAACAAGTTTTAAATTAAGACCCAGTTTGATGCATTTCCTTGTCATTCTGCTGTCACTTTTCTGAACCACACGTGAGCGACAGCTATGTTTCAAATCTCATTCACAAAACAATTAGAATAATTCTTGCAAAAATGCACACAAAGAAAATGTATGCTGTAAATGTTCATCGGGTCAAGCAGCACTGGTGGAGAGAGAAATAGTTATTGTTTCAGGTTGGTGACCTTTCATCAGAAATGTCATGATTTAATATATTAGACGTTTATGACGATGAGCTAACATCAAGGTTTAAACTAGCCCTCCAAAGATTTTTCATTTTAGTGCTAATATCCAGGTTTGGGCTGACAAGTGGCAAGTAACATTTGCGCCACACAAATGTCAGGCAATGACCACTTCCAATAAGAGATAACCTAACGACATCTCCTTGGCATTCAATGGTTTCACTCTCACTGAACACTCACTATCAATATCCTTGGGGTTGCCATTGAGAAGAAATTAAACTGGACTGGATAAATACTATGGTTACAAGAGCAGGTCAGAGTCTAGGAATACTGCAGTGAGTAACTCACCTCTTGACTCCCCAAAGCCTGTCCATCATTAACAAGACACAAGTGAAGAGAATGTTCCCCACTTTCCTGGATGGCTGAAGCTCCAACCACACTCAAGAAGTTTGACAAATTCCAGGACAAAGTTGCCCACTTGATCGGCACCACATCTACAAACATCCACTTCTTCCACCACTGATGTGTACGATCAATGTAACAGTGTGTATGATCTACAAGGTGCAGCCCAGAAATTCACCAAAAATCCTTAGACAGCACCTTCCAAGCCCATGACTATTCCCATCTAGAAGGACAAGGGCAGCCGATACATGGGAACACCACCACCTTCAAGCTCCTCTTAATGCCACTTACCATCCTTACTTGGAAATATATTAACATTCCTTCACTGTTACAGGACCAAAAGCCTGATACACCCTCCCTAAAGGGCATTATGGGTCAACCTACAGCATGTGGACTACGGTGGTTCAAAAAGGTAGTTAATCACCATCTTCTCAAGGGCAGCAATGCCTACATTCAATGAATGCATAAAACAAAATAACGGACATCCATTTTCCAATTAATTTCACTTTTAAAGCAAAGTTATTTCAATGTACAAATGAAAGATCAATGACCTGATAAATTAACTCTGTTTATCTACCCACAGACTCTGTTAGATCTGAATATTTGATTTTATTTCAGATTTCCAGCATCTGAAGTATTTCCTTTGTATCACAATCACTTTTGTCAACTTTGATGTCTTAACTGAAGATCTATCATTGTTTTGTCCCTTGGATTTCTAGGTATGCATGTGAAGCTTGGAAAACTGACAAATATAACCATTGATTTGTCTCCGATACTCACTTTTGATGTAGTAGTACCTGTTTGACACATTGTCAGCCATATATTCAGAATCTTTGCATTTTTTTTGCATTAACTCATGGCCACATTTTTTGTTTATTATATTACATTGAACCACATAGAAATTACAAAACAGAAATGGAGCATTCTGCCAGATGTAGCTCCATAAATTCTCCTATTTCATTTCAATCTGTCAGCATATCCTTTTATTCTAACATCTCTCAGGCTAATACAATGCAATTTTGATGAGTCAAATCACAGGGAAATCATCTGCTTATATGGGACTACGTGACAGCATAGTGGGACCAGTTCCAACTTGAATGCACTTCTATGTAACCATATATGCCTGCAAATTGAGGTCAATGTTAAAAACAACAGATTCAAATATGAATGAAAGACATGGTAAACTGATAAATGTGTGAAAAAGATTATCTTCAATTTGCTCAAATTTTACAATGATCTGACTTTGCAAATGGATAGCACTTATTTTCTAGATCCATAACTCAAAATGCTGGAGATCATTGAGGCTAATTTGTTAGCCTCATATTTTATGGATAATATTTTGACATCTGCAAGTCAATGTAGCTTCTTGGACTTTCCTACCACTAGAAGCAGCAGCGTGCTGGCTGAAACCATAGCAGTGACATGTTCCTTTCCCACGATTACATGTTTCATCTTTAACCGTCAGCAGAAATCTAGCAGTAGACAGTAAAGCAGTCTGGTTCCATCTGTGTTAAAATATCAAGGCATAGGTGATGCTATTTTGGAGTCAAACGTCCATCTATTTTAACTTCATTCATGAGATTTGGGCTCTGCTGGCTGGACCAGCAGTTATTGGCCGTCCTTAAGTTGCCCTCAAGAAGGTGGTGGTGAGCTGCCTTCTTGAATCACTGCATTCCATTTGGTGCAGATAGACCCACAATTCTGTTAGGAAGGAATTCCAGGATTTTGACCTACCTACACTGAGGAAATGTCAATACATTTGCAAGTCAGAATGGTGGGTAGCTTGGAGGGGAACTTAGAGGTGGTAGTGTTCCCATCCATCGAAACTCCATTGACTACTTCTTCCAGATGGAAGTAGTCATGAGTTTGGAAGGTGCTGTCTTTGGATCTTTGGTGAATTTCTGCAATGCATCTTGTAAATAGCACACAATGCTGCTACTAACTTTCAAAGGGAGTAAATGTTTGTGGATCTGGTGCCAAACAAGTGACCTGCTTTGTCCTAGGTAATGTCAACCTTCTTGAGCATTGATGGAGCTGCACTAATCCAGGTAAGTAGCCTGTATTTTACCACACTCATGACATATGTCTTCTAGATGGTGGACAAGCTTTGTGGAGTCAGGAGGTGAGTTACTTGCTGCAGGATTCCTAGCCTCTGACCTTCTTTCACAACATGGTGTTTATATGGCTTGTCCAGTTTGTTTTCTGATCAATGGTAACTTCGAGAATTTTGGTGGTGGAGGATTCAGAGATAGTAGTGCCATTGGAAGTTAAAGGCAATTGTTTAGATTCTCACAAAGATATGTAGCTGGACAGGTAGTGTTGAGGAAGTGGGAACACTGCAGAACAACTTTGACAGGCTGGAAATATGGACAAAGAAGTGGCAAATGGAATGCAATGTGATAAAGAGTGAGGGTAATGCACTCTGGTAGGAAGAATTGAGGTGTAGACTATTTTCTAACCAGTGAAAGGCTTCAGAAATCTGAAGCTCAAAGAGAATTAGGTGCCCTAGTTCAGGATTCTCTTAAGGTTATTATGTAGGTTCAGTTGGCATTTAGGAAGGGAAATACAATGTTAGCATTCATTTCAAGAAGGTTGGAGTATAAGAGTAGGGATATACAGCTGAGGCTGTATAAGGCTCTAGTCAGTCCACCTTTCGAATATTGTGAGCAGGTTTGGACCCTGTATCTAAGGAATGATGTGCTAGCATTGGAGGTGGTCCAGAGATTTACAAGAATCATCCAAGGGATGAAAGGCTTGCCATATAAGGAGCAGTCGAGGACTTGGGGTCTGTACTTGATGGAGTTTAGAAGACAGCGCAGTCTCATTGAAGCTTACAGAATACCGAGAGCCCTGGATAGAGTGGAGGTTTTCACTAGTTGGGCAGAATAGGACCCAAAGGGCACAGACTCAAAGTGAAGGGACAATCTGTTAGAATTGAGATGAAGTGAAAATTCTTCATTCAAGGGATGGAACTCATTGCAGTAGAAAGCTGTGGAGGCCAAGCCATTAAATATAGGTAAGACAGAGATGGATAGTTTTCGATTAGTAAGGTGATGGAGGGTTATGGGGAGATGGCAAGAGAATAGGGTTGAGAAACATATCAGTCACAATTAAATGGTGGAGCATACTTGATGGGCTGAATGGCCTAGTTCTGCATCTATACCTTACAGACCATGGTCTCTTGGTGATGATAGCTGTTGCCTGTTCATGGTGGTGTGAATATTACTTTTCACTTTCCAACCAAACCTGGATAATGTCCCAGCCTTGTTACATATGGACATGGACTATCTGAGGAATTGTGAATGATGCTGAACATGGTTTAATCATTAGCAAACATCCACACTTCTGACCTCATAGATAATTTCCCAACTAACCTGTTCAGAGATGTTATGACACACATCGTGAGAACCCTTCTCATTTGACCTTATAATGGAGGGAAAGTCATTGACAAAGCAGCTGAAGATGGTTGGAACTAGGGCATAACCCTGAGGAGCTCTTGTGTAGATGGCCTGGAGCTGAGATGACTGACCTCAAATAACCACAACCATCCTCCTTTGTATCAGGTATGACTCCAGCCAGTGGAGCGTTTCCGTCAATTCCCATTGACTTGCAATTTTGCTGGGGATCCTTGATGTCAGACTCAGTTAAATGCAGTCTTGATATCAAGGGCTGTCACTCTCGCCTCATGTCTGGAATTCAGCTCCTTTGTCCATGTTTGAACCAAGACTGTAATGAGTCCAGGAGCTGAGCAGCCCAGGTGGAACCCAAACTGGCATCAGTGAGCAGGTCGTTGTTTTTCATGTGTTGCTTGATAGCACTGTTGATGACATTTTTCATCACTTTGCTAAAGAGTGATAGTACGCTGATGGGGTAGTGATTGATTGGGTTGGATTTGTCCTGCTTTTCATGTACAGAACATAACTGGGCAATTTTCTACATTGTAGATGTTGTGGCTGTTTGAGAACAGCTTAGAGTGCCCAGACTCTAGTTCTATTGCTTGAATGTTATCAGGGCTCATCATTGCCATCATAATCACTGTGCCCTCACCACTTACCAGGCAGGAGATGCTGCTGCATCCTGTCTTGAATTGGACCAGCCATTCACCGCTGCAGATTAATCCCTTGTGACACAGTTTCTTTTCCAGGGTGTCTCCCTTTTCCTGCAGGATAGGTCTGTAGATGAGAATGTTCTGTGCTTGAGCTGTCTTGAACCACATTAGCATAGCTTCTCCGACAATAGCATAGGCAGCCATTCCCATCCACTTTCTTGCTGTAAAGAATTGCCACGTACCAAACTGCTCCAAGCTTTGCATTCTAGAACTGTTCATTAATTCAATGGTAGCATCTTAACCTCCTTTGTGATGTTTGCTTTCTGTTTCTACTTGATGCAACAATTTTGCCTTCTTTTCAATGTACAATACTTTTATCTTTCTTGCATGTTTAACCACATTCGCAAATTTTGAATGTCTTTCCACACAGAGATCTTGATGTCCAATGGTGGTGTGCCCAATGCTCTGTGATTTCACACTCTTGTGTGGTCTCATTCTGCTCTGTGTGGCCACATGACATGTTTAGACAAGCTTGGCTAATCTGGAATAACCAGTATGGAATTTAAGCTTCTAGCGGGCATCATTCTATGGGATGTGCTACTCTGCCAGTTGGAATGGCTGCCAATTTTGACAGAACTGTAATTTCATGTTCTATCAGGTTGACTCATCACAATTTCACTCTACACCTTTCTTGAAGTGTAGTGCCCAAATTTCAATGTAGTCCTCCAAATGGGTTCTTACCAATGATTTGTGCCATTTAACTTTCTCACATTGGAATTTCAATCCCTTGAGATGAAGGTCACCATCCAGTTACTTTCCTAATCAAAGTTGCTGGAAAAGCTCAGCAGGTGTGGCAGCATCTGTGGAGGAGAAAACAGAGTTAACATTTCGGGTCTAGTGACCCTTTCTCAGAACAGAGCTTGCTCCGTTCTGAGGAAGGGTCACCGGACCCGAAACGTTAACTCTGTTTTCTCCTCCACAGATGCTGCCAGACCTGCTAAGCCTTTCCAGCAACTTTGTTTTTGTTCCTGATTTACAGCATCCGCAATTCTTTCGGTTTTTACTTTCCTAATCAACCTGGGCCTCGTAGTTCAGAGGTAGGGACACTACCACCACATCACAATACCCTAAGCCAGCATTCCATTCAGATCCATGGAGAAACTAAGCCCATTCCTCCAGATTTTCAAGTAACTCACATTAAATCCTGTTACAGTTGATGTTGAAAATGACAGGCCTAGTTACAGCGCACTCATTATATACAGTACTTTGGTTTTCAAATCTTTGCTTCGAAGGTATTTCTTGGAGCTCCCAATAGCTCAATCCATACCAGCAAGACACAAGCAGAAAATATTTCTTCTGATTTGTGAATGCAATCATTTTAGCCATAACAACAAAAATTCTTTGAATCCTAGAGAGCTTCTTATGTTGGCTCTTATGCACTGTCATTTCAGGCCATTCCCATACTTACTTCTTTCTGTTCATACTTCTCTACTTTGATTATCATGCTGTCAGCATGCTTCGTGATCCTTATTTTTTTGGAGCGCAAAATCTAGGTTGACATGACAGTACTGAAGAATACCTGACTATAAGAAATGCCACCTTTTAGATGAAGTATTGAACAAGGATTGGTACACCTTGTTTGTTCTCATGGAACTGTTCAAATAAACGTGGAGGATCATGGAAACAGACCCTTCGGTCCAACCCGTCCATGCCAAACATAATCCCAAACTAAATTGGTCCCATTTGCCTGCTCCATGGTCCATATCCCTCTAAATCTTTCCTATTCATATACTTATCTAAGTGTCTTTTAGACATTATAACTGTGCCCACTGTCACCACTTCCTCAGGAAGTTCATTCCACATGCGAACCACTATCTATGTAAAAAATTTGCCCCCATGTCTTTTTTAAATCTCTCTCCTCTCAGAGTTAACATTTCGGGTCTGGTGACCCTTCCTCAGAACTGACCCTTCTGCGGAAAGGTCACCGGATCCGAAATGTTAACTCTGTTTTTTTTCTTCACAGATGCTGCCAGACCTGCTGAGCTTTTCCAGCAACTTTGTTTTTGTTTCTGATTTACAGCTTTCGCAGTTCTTTTGGTTTTCCCTAGGTTCCTCTGTTCTCTAACACTACCCAAGGCCCTACCATTAACTGTATAAGTCCTGCCTCTGTTTGTTGTACCAAAATGCAATACCTCACATTTAGCCAAATTGAACTCCATCTGCCACTTATCAGCTCATTGACCTATTTGATCAAGATCTCTTTGTAATCTTAGAAAATCTTCTTCGCTGTCTACTATGCTACCAGTTTTGGTGTCGTCTGCAAATTTACTAATCAACCTCCCAAATTCTCATCGAAATCATTTATAGAAATGACAAACAAAAGAGGACCCTGAACCATTCCTGTGGAACACCGCTGGTGACAGGCCTCCAGTGCAAAAGCAACCTTCTACTACCAGGCGCACTCTAGTATGGCTCACTGGCCTCTACATCGCCGAGGCCAGGTGCCAGCTCTCTGACACCTCCTCCTACTGCCCCCTTGATCATGACCCTACCCCCAACCACCAAAACATCATCTCCCAGACCATCCACAACCTCATCACTTCAGGTGACCTCCCACCCACAGCCTCCAACCTCATCATTCCCCAACACTGCACCATCCGTTTCTACCACATTCCCAAAATCCACAAACCTGACTGACCTGGTCGACCCATTGTCTCCACCTGCTCCTGTCCCACCGAACTTATCTCCACTTATCTTAACTCCATTTTCCCCCCCTTGATCCAGGAACTCCCCACCTACGTCCATGACACCACCCATGCCCTTCACCTCCTCCAAAACTTCCGATTCCCTGGTCCCCAAAACCTCATCTTTACCATGGACGTCCAGTCACTATACACTTGCATTCCCCACCCAACTAGTGCCTCTCCACTGACACCCTTATCCACTTAGCTGAACTCGTCCTCATCCTTAACAACTTCTCCTTCAATTCCTCCCACTTCCTGCAGACGATGGGGGTGGCGATGGGTACCTGCATGGGCTCAAGCTATGCCTGCCTCTTTGTAGAATACGTGGAACAATCCCTCTTCTGAAGCTACACTGGCCCTAAACCCCACCTCTTCCTCCGTTACATCGATGACTGAATCGGCACCGCCTTGTGCTCCCACAAGGAGTTCGAACAGTTCATCCACTTCACTAACACCTACCACCCAAACCTTAAGTACACCTGGACCATCTCCGATACCTCTCTCCTTCCTGGGCCTCTCTGTTTCCATTTCTGGCAAGCACCTGGAAACCGATATCCATTTCAAGCCTACCGACTCCCACAGCTACCTAGAATACACTTCCTCTCACGCACCTTCCTGCAAAAGTGCCATCCCCTGTTCCCAATTCCTTCGTGTCCACCGCATCTGCTCCCAAGATGAGGCATTCCACTCCCGGACATCCCAGATGTCCTCGTTTTTCAAGGAATGCAACTTCCCCTCCACAGTGGTCGAAAACACCCTCAACCACATCTCTTGCATTTCCCACAACATCCCTTACATCCCCTCCCTGCAATAACAACCAAAACAGAATCCCCCTCGTCCTCAAGTACCACCCCACCAACCTCCGGATCCAACGCATCATCCTCCGGCACTTCTGCCATCTGCAATCTGACCCCACTACCAAAGACATTTTTCCCTCCCCACCCTTATCTGCCTTCTGGAGGGACCACTCTCTCCGTGACTCCCTTGTCCACTCCACACTCCCCACCAGCCCCACCACCCCCGGCACTTTTCCCTGCAACCGCAGGAGGTGCTACACCTGCCCCCACACCTCCCTCCTCACCCCCATCCAAGGCCCCAAGAAAACACTCCACACCAAGCAGATGTTTACCTGCACATCTGCTAATGTGGTGTACTGTATCTGCTGTTCCCGATGTGGCCTCCCCTACATCGGGGAAACCAAACAGAGGCTTGGAGACCGCTTTGTGGACACCTACGCTCGGTTTGCGACAAACAACTGCACCTCCCAGTTGCGAACCACTTCAACTCCCCCTCCCACTCCTTGGACGACATGTCCATCCTAGGCCTCCTCCAGCGCCACAACGATGCCACCCAAAGGTTGCAGGAACAGCAACTCATATTTCGCTTGGGAACCCTGCAGCCCAATAGTATCAATGTGGACTTCACAAGCTTCAAAATCTCCCCTTCCCCGAGCGCATCCCAAAACCAGCCCAGCTCGTCTCTTCCTCCCTAACCTGTCCGTCCTTTCTCCCACCTATCCACTCCTCCCATCTCAACCCCCACCCCCACCTCCTACCTACCAGCCTCATCCCTGCCTCCTTGACCTGTCTGTCCTCCCTGGACTGACCTATCTCTTCCCTACTTCCCCACCTACACTCACCTTTACTGGCTCCATCCCCGCCTCTCTGACCTGTCTGTCTCCTCTCCACCTATCTTCTCCTCTATCCATCTTCTATCCACCTCCCCCCCCTCTCTATTTATTTCAGAACCTCCTTCCCCTCCCCCATTTCTGAAGGAGGGTCTAGGCCCGAAACGTCAGCCTTCGTGCTCCTATGATGCTGCTTAGCCTGCTGTGTTCATCCAGCTCTACGCCTTGTTGTCTCAGATTCTCCAGCATCTGCAGTTCCTACTATCTCTGATAGTCACACACAAGTTAAGTTCTGAGGAAGGGTCATTGGAGCCGAAACGTTAACTCTGATTTCTCTCCATAGATGCTGCCAGACCTGCTGAGCCTTTCCAGCAATTTCCGTTTTTGTTTCTGATTTCCAACATCCACAGCCCCTTTGGTTTTTATTATAGCCATTATAGTTTTAAACCCTTTGCTGTTTCTCAGTTACACCTATGTGGCCTCCATTAAATGCTTTTCCCTTATTATATCCTCCTTCACCATTGAAGTAATTTTGTCTCTAATCAGTAAGGCTACTCCTCCACCACCTGTGCCATTTTCCCTATTTGTCCTGCAAACTTTATAGCCTCGTATATTTAGTTCCCAATTCCAACTGCCCTGCAGATGTAATGGCTACTGTACCGTAATCTCCAATTTGAATTTGCGCCTGCAACTCATTTAATTTATTCTTTACATGCTGTACATTTGTATATAGAACTCTTAATTGGGCCAGACACTCTAACCTGTCCTTCAGCATTGATGTTTTATTCACCTGATTATTATTTCTTTCTTTTGGTTTAATTAAACACCCCTTACAGTTTTGTGATTACCTGCTGTACCTATATTCATAGATTATAGATTCATAGAGTTATACAGTGTAGAAAAGGTCCTTTGGCCCATTGAGGCTGCGCCAACATAACTACCATTAAGGTGCTCTAATCCCAATTTCCTGCACTTGCCCCTTATCCTTGAATGTTACAATATCCGAAATGGTCATCCAAATATTTTTTAAAGGTTGATTTTTCCTAAGTCCCCTGCCCCTTACCCTCAACCAAGCTGCTCTCTATTCACCCTGTCCATACCCCTCATAATCTTACACACCCTAATCATGTCCCCCCTCAGTCTTCTCTGCTGTAGAGAAAACAATCCAAGTCTATTTTGTCTCTCTTTATACCTCAAATTTTCCATCGTAGACAACATCCTGGAGAACCTCTTTTGTAGTCCCCGCGCACCCTGAGTGCTTCACATCCTTCCTGTAGTGAGGTGACCAGAACTGCACACAGTAATCCAGCTGTGGCCTGACCAATGCTCTGTACAACTCTAACATTATCTCCTTGCTCTTATGGTCTCTGTCATGACTGATGAAGTGGAGGTGCTGGTGTTGGACTGGGGTAGACAAAGTCAGAAGACACACTACACCAGTTTATAGTCCAAAAGGATTATTTGAAATCACAAGCTTTTGGAGCGTTGCTGCTTTGTCAGGTATGCTCGGAGAGTTTGTGATTTCAGATAAACCTGTTGGATTGTAACCTGGTGTCATGTGACTTCTGACTGATGAAAGCATGTGTCCCATATGCCTTCTACATTATCCTATTCACATGCTCTGCCAACTTCAGGGATCTGTGAACAATTACCCCAAGATCCATCTGTTCCTCTAAGCTATCCAGTGTCCTACCATTTGTCATTTTGTTTCTTCTTCCAAAGTGCAAAACCTCACACTTATCAAGGTTAAGCACCATCTGCCACTGGTCTGCCCATCTTACCAACCCATTTACATCTTCCTGGTGCCTACAACCATCTTTGCTATTAACTACTTTACCAATCTTGATGTCATGTGCAAATTTGCTTAACATTCCTCCCACATTTTCATCCATACCATTTATGTATGTAACAAAAAATAAGGGGACCAGTAATGATCCTTGTGGTACACCGCTGGACATAGGCGTCTAGTCACTCAAACAGTCTTCTACCACTACCCTTTTTGTCCTATTGCTAAGCCAGATCTATCTCGCCAAATTTCTCTGAATTCCATGTGCTTTAACCTTCTTAATCAGTACCCCATATGGGACCTCATTAAAAGCTTTGTTAAAATGCATACAAATTACATGAACTGAACCTGCCTCATCCATACACATTGCATTTTCAAAAAATTGTAACAAATTTGTTAGGCATGACCTCCCACTGACAAAGCATGCTGACTCTTCCTAATTAACCCATGCCTTTCCAAGTGCGTATTAATTCGCTCCTTCAGAATTTCCTTCAATAGTTTCCCTACCACTGACATGAGACTCACCGGTCTGTCACTTCCTGGTTCATCTCTACCACCCTTCTTAAAAAGTGGAACTATATTAGCCATTCCCCAGTCCTTCAGTACTTCTTCTGTGATCAGAGAGGAATTAAAAATGTGTATCAGAGATCCTGTAATTTCCTACCTCGCCTCCCACAGCAGCCTGGGATGCAATTCATCTGGGCCAGGGAATTTCTCTGTTATTAAACATCAAATACCTCCCCGTTTCCAAGTCAAACTGTGCAAGTTCCTCACAGTCTCTTTTCCTGCATTCTATTCCTACGTTCGCCTTTTCAGAGTGAAGACCAAAGAGAAGTATTCAACACCCTTCCAAAGTCCTGCGGCTTCACACACAGGTTGCCCCCTTGGTCCCTAATGAGCCTTACTCTTTCCCTGGTTAACCTCCTCCCTTTAATGTATTTACAAAATATCTTAGAATTCTCCCTAATCCTGTTCACAAATCCTTATTCATTGTCCCTTTATGTTCTTCTAATTGCTTTCTTAAGTTCCCTCCTGCATTTCCTGTATTCCTCCAGGATCGCAGCCAAATAGCTTCCTTTAGACTTTCCAAAACCCCTACCCTTCTTCCTCAACCAGTTTTGGATTGTCCTAGACATCCAACGTTCTCTGAATTTATTGCTCCTACATTTCCCGCTAAAGGGTACATGCACCTATGCTCTCTCCGGCTTCTTTTTGAATGCACCCCATTGCTCTGCTGTACACTTACCCACAAGGAACTGTTCCCAGTCTACTGTGGCCAGATCCTGTTTCATTTTAATAAAATCTGCCTTCCCCCAGTCTAAAACCATCTTTTACAGGCCATCTTTTTCCTTGTCCAGAACAAATTTAAACGGTATGGTGTTGTGGTTGCTATCACTAAAATTTTCCCCCACTGCCACATTGAACACTTGTCTGGCTTCTTTCCCCAGATCCAGCACTGGTCTTGTTGGCCTTTCTACGAATTGATGCAAAAAAGTCCCCTGGATACGTTTGAAGAAATCTGCCCCTCTAAACCTTTAACACTATGACTACCCCAATTTATGTTGGGAAAGTTGAAATCCCCTAGTGTAATTACATGATTATTACTCTTACACACCTCTGTGAACCATCTACATATTTGCTGTTTTATTTCCCACTGACTCTTTGGGGTCCTCTAACGTAACTTCTCCCTTAACATTCCTAAATTCTACGCACAAAGCCTCATTTGAGGACCCTTCCAAGATATCATCTCTACTTATTGCAGTAATTGATTCCTTAGTTAATCGTGCTACATCACTACCCTTTCAACACCCTCCTCTATCTCATCTAAAGATCCTATAGCCCAGAACGTTAAGTTGCCAGTCCAGCCCTTCTTGCAAACATGTTTCTGGGAACAGTATCATACTTCCATGTGTCAATCCACACCATTAACTCATCAGTCTTACCTATTAGACTCCTAGTATTAAAGTAAAGACCATCCAGCCTTGCCTTACTCTCTTGACACCCAACATGACTGAACTCATTCTGACTTGCTTCCTTGGCTGTAACATGATTTGTCTTTGTTTCATTGACATTCTGTGTTCCCTACCCCTGCCAGAAGCTGGACTCCTGATTGTTACTTTATTCTCTGTCACGTCACTTCATTTTGAAACTGTATTGACTTGACCCACCACTCCCCACCATTTACTAGTATAAATTGCTTGTGACAACTCTATTCAGCCTTTCTGCCAGGACATTGGTGCCAGATTGGTTCAGGCGGAGCCCATCCCAATACTATAAGTCCTTCCTGTCCCAAAACTGATCTAAATGCCCCATAAAATGGAATACTTCTTTCCTGCACCTTTAGCCACATGTTTACTTCCATAATTTTCTTATCTCTATGCCAATTTGCACATGGCTTGGTTCATAATTCAGAGATTATAATCCTTCAGGTCCTGTTCTTTAATTTGTTCCTAATTCTTGATATTTCCCGAACAGGACATATATAGAGTCTTGGAGATGCATAATACAGAAACAGACCCTTTGGTTCAACTCATTCATGCCGACCAGATATCCTAAATTAATCTAGTCCCATTTGCCAGCATTTGGCCCATATCTTTGTAAACGCTTCCTATTCAGTTACCCATCCAGGTGCCTTTAAATTTTGTAACTGTATCAGCCTCCACCAATTCCTCTGACAGCTCACGCACCACCCCCTGTGAGAAAAAGTTGACACTCAGGTCCCTTTTAAATCTTTCCCCCTCACCTTAAACCTATGCCCTCTAGTTTGGACTGCCCCACCCCAGGGAAGGACCTTGGTTATTCACCCTATTTATGCCTTTTGTGATTTTAGAGACTTCTTTAAGGTCACCCCTCTTCCTCCAACCTTCCAGGGAAAATAGCCCCAGCCTATTCAGCCTCTCCCTATAGCTCAAAACCTCCAACACTGGCAACATCCTTGTAAATCTTTTCTGAACCCTTTCAAGTTTCGCAACATCTTTGCTATAGCAGGGAGAAAGGTCTTCCCATTTAACTTTTAAATAAAGATCTTCCACAGTCATATTTTACATTAATCCTTAAGTCAGCACTTCATTCTCTTCAAACCAGTTCAAAGCTATTCACTGCACTTGATGGCTTGCTTTTTTTCCCCCCTTTTCCCAGCTGGGTAGCTGCTGATCCATGAACCACTCTCTGGTGATAAATACTTGAGATTCCTCCCTCTACCCAATAGGCAGTCTTGCCTATTCTTGCCGATGCTGTTGGTACTAACATGGACCACACCAACCGAATCCTCCCCCTTCCACTCCAATATCTTTCAAGCCAATTCAAGATGTCCTTTACCTTGGCACCAGGCAGGTAATATGTCATGCAGGATTATTGATCTTGCTTACAAAGGATGTTATCTATTGCCCTAAATACAGAATTCTTTACCCCCGCCATTTTTCTTTTTGATCCCTTGTTTGAATGGCCTCCTGTACCATAATGCAATGGTCAGTTTGTCCCTTCCTACGGTCCTTTTCCTCATCCACACAGGGAGTAAGTACCTCATACTTGTCCGACAAGATCAAGAGCTGTCTGCATCAGCTCCCTGAATGAACATTGTGATTTGGTGCCAATTTCCTGCATTTTTGCCATAACCCTGCATACTGGTTTTGCTCATAACTGAATTCAGCGCCTGAATCGGACCTGCCTCTAACACATTTCTGGGCAGGACATTCTAAACTTAATCACTGGCTGGGTGGTAATGTTTTGCAAATCACTTTGAAACTGCACTGTCTGGTTCTCAATTCTTTTATGAATTGGGACAATTTCTCCCCATCCTTTCTGTCCAGCTGCCTCATGATTTTGAAATCTCCCCCCAGCCTTCTTTCCAAGTAAAAAGTCCAAAACTCTCACATAAATCTTCATAGAAGTTTCCCATCCTTGTAACCATTCTAGTAAACGTCTTCTGCACTCTTTTCAATGCATTCACATCCTTCCTAAAGTGTGACACCCAGAACTGTGCATAATGCACCAACTGAGGGTCAACTAGTGTCCTGTATAGATTCAGTATAACTTTCCTGCTCTTGAATTCTATGTCCCTATTTAAAAAAAAACCTATAATACTGTCATGCAGTATTTGTCTGGGTCTCCAGTATTATTGTGCTACATCCCCAAAATGTGTCAGCATTAGACAGACAGAGCATGTGTTCACGGTAGTTTTCATAGCTTATTTTTTCTGGATCAAGTTATTACCAGACTGTCACCAGAGGTTTAAATGTTGAGGGGTGTCGCTTTACATCAAGCATTGTGGAGGAGGAGACTCTCATGCACATATTACCACCATAAGCTTATTAGAATGATTTGTACTTTGATCACCCACCTGAAATAAAAAACAGAAAGTGCTGGAGAAATTCAGCAGATCAAGTAGCAACTGTGGAAATGGAAACAAAACTATCGTTTTCAAATGCAGTATGACTCTTCTTCAGAACTTCCAAAGGAGAGTTAGATTAGACTCAAAGCATTATTTTTTACCTCCACAGATGCTGCCTAAACTGCTGAGTTTCTCCAACACCTGTTTTTATTTCAGGTCTCCAACACCCACAGTCCTAATCCACCTGTTCAACCATGTCATGAACGCAACTTTCTTGGCCATCAAATCCTTGAGTGGATTTAAATCAGCCTAAACTCTTGGGTCAGAGGCAGCAACACTGCCTACTGTACCATAGGAACTTCACCTATGAGCATTACTTAACAATAAACATCTTAATTTGATCCATGATTTCCCTGCATGGTGAACTCCAAATCACAACCTTAGGTCTCCATTCTGGGTCAAGTAAACAACTGAGATGAGGTACGTTTGATAAACTAAAGAGGAAGTTATGCCTGTGCACTCTTGCCAATGTCTGATTTATTAACTTCAGTAACTGATGTCTTGAAACTGATTACCTGTCCATTGTTTTTGGGTGTACTTGTGATGGAAGAACCTAAGTTTGCAGAAATAATATAATGGTATGCGGAGGAAATTCATTTCAAAAACTAAAATGTATTACAAAGGGACACAATCTTACGACTGCTAAAGAGATGTACGGTGACAGAGAAATATATTTTATGGTAGTAATGACACTGAAACTGTGAGTGTTCACTGTCATTTCTCCACTTAGGCTGACAGAACGTTTGGGAGTTCTTACACACGCAGAATAATGTGGAAATCTAAAACATTGTTGTCAGTGATCCTATGAGGAGTTTTTTGTGGAAATCAGAAAGAATGGAGGCTGGGTCGCTTAGCTTTCTGTTTGGCAAACTTTTAGGGCAGTGTTGGGGATGTTAAGAAAGCACAACTGAGATCAAAACAAGATAAGCCCTGCACATAATGAATGGTAAAGCAGCTTGAAGGCTTAACAGCGTATGCATGCTCCCAAGTCCTATGTTGTCCAAAGGTACACTGTTAAATTTGCGGTCTCTAATAATTAGTGGATTTGCAAAGTTATCTTTCCTTACACTGTCAGTCTTTGTATAAAATCCTTTAAAAAGTTACATTTTATTGAATGATGTCTAACTGTGCAGTGTACTAATTTCATAATTACTGCTAAACACTCTCGATCGTCCAATGACACTAATTTTATACTTGTTGAATAACAAATTTCTCCATTATTATAAAAAAATCCACATTCTAAAATACTGTGATTTTTAAAAAATCAGTTAGTTTATGGCATTTTAACTTCTATCTTAATCCAATTGTAATAACTTATTTTGTTATCCAAGAAGTTATATGAAGAGTGACGTTGTAGTGATTGTGATGATGTCAGTTGGCTGGACCTTGTGCAATATGATTTCCCTGATTGGGGCTGTTAATCTGATCCAATCAGGGAGCCCCAGCTGACATTTAAAAAGGGGAGTATCAGCAGTGCTGATGTTCTGGTACCTGACACTGAATGAAGCAGTATGAAAGTCAAGGATGGCCCCCTTTGCAAATAAGGGGTGATTTGGTGATGGATACTGGGCTCAATGGAGTTATTTCAGAAGTATTCTGTCTTGCTGTCAGAAAGAACAGGCCAATATGATTGGCTACAATCAGTTCTGAAGAAGGGTCACTGGACCTGAAACATTAACTCTAATTTCTCTCCACAGATGCTGCCAGACCTGCTGAATATTATTTCCAACAATTTCTGTTTCTGTTTCTGATTTCCAGCATCTGCAGTTCTTTTGGTTTTTTTGTTTACGGTAATGTGATTGGTTCTTTGGCTGCTGCCTTACTGCTGCTGGAAGCCTTGAGATCCTCTGAACGTGGTGCCAGATTTAAACTGCTATCAGTCCAGACAGAATTTATACCAGAGATTATCACATCTTTGTGGGCAGCTTTCTTTCAAAGTTAGCATGATTACTATTTCTTCGCCACTGATTGCAAAGTCTGAGTACAAAAGTATTTTAAGGGGATTGAGTAGCATAATGATTAAGACACTTTAGGATCCTGTGTTTTAATCCAAGATGGTTGGCACTCAGTCTTACCTGTGCTTGTTTTAAGACCCAAAATGATATGTGCATCAAATCGAGGAATGTTATAACAGAAAAGAAGCCCATCTGAGCAACCCAATTAATCCTTCTGTCCTGCTCTCTCTCCATTATCCTGCAATGTATTCCAATATTGATTCAAATTTCCCTGAAGGCTATTATTGAATTTGCTTCTACTGCCTTTCAGGCAGCAAGATCTAAATCATAACAACTTGCTGTGTGGGGGAAAAAAATTCCTCACATTGCCTCTAGGTTTTTGTCAGTAATTTTAAAATTGTGTCTTCTTATTATTGATCTTTTTGCAACTGAAAACAGTTTTTCCTTATTTATTCTTTCATGATTTTCAACACCTCTATTGAATTTCTTCTTCACATTCACTGTTCTAAGGAGAAGACATGGAACTGGCACCAATAAGGACTGCATTGATAATTTCACTTTAATGTAGGCCAATAGAAGTTTCAAATGTGCACTGTAGAAGCAGTTCTGAGCCTGGAGAATAAAACACATTGGTCCACATTTACCAATCAAATAAAAACATGTGCAATGCTATGATGGAAGCAAATTCATCCCACCATACTTTTTGAGATTAGACTAATGTGCAAAGGGAGCAGACTATTTCAGCAACTGAGCCCATATAAATCCTTTGTCACATATGAAAGCAATGTTCTTCAAGTGACATGAGTGGGATCTGCATGTCTTGATGGGTGTAGATAGTACTGTTTATTCAGTAGCCAAATGTGGTATGCAAGAAAGCCTTATCAATGTGAAATTGGTGTGAATGCACCTTGATTGTCCAATAGGCTGTTACTGCTCACATTTTTGATGCTAATTAAGGTCAGATGATGTCACAGCCTTTCTCTGCACTTCATTTTCAGGAAATGGTATGGCCACTGGAAGTAATTGTAGAATTTAAAGGGCTACAAAGTGGCTGAGGATTTGGTGGAAATACTTCTGTACTCAATTTCATCAACACATGGCTACCAAATTCTGAGAGAAACCTTTGGTAGCTATGAAAGTGGGGAAAATAGGGAGTTTTAATCTATACCTCAATGTGCAACTCCAAATGGGTGCTAAGTGCTGACACTGGAAACTGAAATTTCACTTTGGGAGCACAAAACAGGAGCCAGCATGCAGTTTGACTGTAACCCCTTGACTTAGGAGACGGGAGACTGACCAGAAAATGACAAGTGTCCTCCATTACCTACTGTTCTTAATTAACATAATTGGTGGCCTTAGAGCAGTCTTTTCCAAAATGGAAGACATCAGAAATGGAATAAGAAAACTGGCATGCCAGCTGGTGCTGGTATTTTTGGGCACTGATCACTTAATTTCCAGACCTTGGCAGTGCCCAATAATCCCACCTTGGATGTCTATAGATAAGCAGCAGAGAGTTTATTTTCTTCATCGCCTGGGTGTCGATCAAACAGGGCAGGTCAACACCTAGAGTAGAATCTACCTTATGGATTAAAAACAGGCAATCCAGATTATTATCCACACAGAGAGGATGAATATCCAACTCAGCATTTCATACTCAACACAGCTGTGAATGAACCAATTCATTAAAGAAAATGACAGTCTCTCTCAAACTGGTTCTTTCAATATGCACACACAGCAGAAAGAATGTGCAAACCTGGGATCATGTTTGTATTTTAGCAATCATTGATTTCTGAATTCTTGAACTAAATCAGACCAACGGATCAATGTCGAATGAAAACCAGATTTCAGGACATCATGAAATTGTGTCAAAGATATGCAGTACCCTCTAACATACTGCTGTTATTTATAAGGTATGACATCAATAGTTAGGATCTGATACTGACACTTCCAGTATCTATGTTTAATATATTCTGAATTCCATATGATCACAAATTTGAGCTTCAATGAAATCATATATATCAAATTCTACCTTAAATATTGGTTGGTGTCTGTCACCACATTACCCATGTTGGTTGATTATTAGAATTCAAAAAATTATGTAAGGCGGCTGCGTAAAAAAGTATGATAAATGTGTGGAACATTAGTGCACCAACATATAACTAGAAATTTAGTAACAATTTAATAAGACCTATATTAAAGTTTATTTACAGCAATACACAATATTTAACTTATCAACATTCTGACTACGCTAGAACTCTGACAGGAGGTGTCTGCTGATGATTCAGCTGTACCACTCCACAAGACATCCCTTTAATAGAATTGCCCAACGCCACAAGGTTTCATCATTAAACACATAGACTTATTATGGAAATGCTTAGTTTTTAAAAAGTGGTCATATATTATTATTTATTGCAATGTAAACTCAAACTATATCCCCCTTAAAAACACACACACAAACACACACAGACATACACATGCGCGCGCTTTTATACACAGACAGGACAAGATAGGACTTTAAGCTCTATGGAGATTGTGTTTAAAACAATGAGGAAAATGTCTAGAATGTGTCTCAGCCTTAAGTATACACAAAGATTCTGTCCCCACAGCTCACTGTAGCAAGGAGTTCCAAAAATTCACAACCATCTAAGAGAAGAAATTTCTCCTCATCTCAGTCTGAAATTGATACCATTTTATTCTGAGTCTGTACCGTCTGGTCCAAGACTCTCCCATGAAGGGAAACATCCTCTCAACATTTACCCTGTCAGCCCTTTAGGAATCCTATATGTTTCAATAAGATCACCTCTCATTCTTCTAAATTCCAGTGAGTAGAGTCCCAACCTTCTTAGCCTTTGTTCGTAAGACAATCACTCCATTCAAGGGATCACTCTAGCGAACCTTCTCTGAAGTGTCTCCGTTGAAATAATGTCTCTTCTTAAATGAGGGGACTACAACAACTGACAATACTGCAGATGTGATCTCATCAGCGCCTTGTACAGTTGCAGTAAGATATCCCTACACTTATACTCTAACCACTTTGATACAAAGGCCAACATTTTATTAACCTTCCTGATTACCCGATGCACCTGTGTGCTAGCTTTCTGTGTTTCATGTTCAAGCGCCCTCAAATCCCTTTGTACCACAGCTTTTTTGAGACTACTGGGCATATATTCTGTAGAATTTAGATAAATGAGTGATGTTCTCATTGAAACTTCCATAATTTTTACCGGGCATGATAGTGTGGAACAGAAAGGATGTTTCCCTGGCTCTGGGTCTGGAACCAGGGGACACAGTCTCAGAATAAGACTGAGTAGGACTCAGACGAGGAGTGAATTCTGTGCCCTAGAGGGCTGTGAAGGGTCAATCATTGAACATGTTGAAGACAGAGACAAATAGATTTCTAGATATTGAAGAAATCTTGGGCGGCACGGTGGCTCAGCGGTTAGCGCTGCTGCCTCATAGCGCCAGGGACCCAGATTCCATTCCATACCTCATGTGACTGCCTGTGTGAAGTTTGCACATTCTCTCCGTGTCTGCGTGGGTTTCCTCCGGGTGCTTCGGTTTCCTCCTACAGTGCAAAGATGTGCAGCATAGGTGGATTGGCCATGCTAAATTGCCTGTAGTGCCCAGGAATGTTTAGGTTAGGTAGGTTAGACATGGGAAATTGGGGGAATGGGCCTGGGGGGGATGCTTTTTGGAGGGGTGGTGTGGACTTGTTGGGCTGAATGGCCTGTTTCCATACTGTAGGGATTCTATTCTATTAAAAAATATGGAGATAAAGTAGGAGAATGATGTTAAAGTGGAAGATCAACAATTTAGTTGACCAGTGAAGAAGTCTTAAGGGCCCGATTGGACTACTCCAGTTCCTTTTCCCATGTTCCAATGCTCCTAGGTTAATTAAGTGCTCTTTAATAATTAAGAAATCATTTGTTAAATCTTGAGAAATAACTTGTACCAACAACAATGATGCAATTTGAAATGTTAACATTCTTATTTGGTTATTAACTCTTCAAAAGAAGTTGTAAAGGAAACACAGTCATCCAAATGTTTGTAACGACTGCAGCCTACATTTACATTGCATTGTTAATACAGTACAAATTCCCAAGTGTTTCATAGGAGTGTTGTCAAACAACACTTAACCTATACCATGTAAGGGAGTTACATCTGAACCTGGCAGCTAAGGTTGAAAATTCTGCCGGTCACTTAACAGATTAACTTATTATTCAGCTTTCATGAAAGAGAACATTTAGCTTTGGTTTTGATCAATCTGAATTGGTCAAAGTTAACCAGAGTGATAATAATGGCAAATAAAGTGGCCATTGATCATCAGGGGGTGGTGAAGGGTGCAATTTATTGCAGAAATGTCAAATAATGCATTTTGTAATGATGTATGAGGCAATAAGTAAACGGAGCAGCAAAACAGGCCCTCAAAGTTTTGAAAGGTTACGAAAAGGCAAATAGTAGTCTGTTTGCCAAGCAGAAATGAAAAATTCAGTGACAAGAGGGCCAAAAGTAAAGAGAAACCTTTGACTCCTGCACTGTCTAAGCTCATGTCTTCCTCTGTAGCAAATCTGACTGAGATTGCCACGTCAGAATGTGGTTCCTGAGAAACACCAGGCAATGCTTAACCCTGTATCGGCCACCATCCTGTAAATCATCATCTTACCTCTGAAATTGAGAAGAATCAGAGGTAACTTAATTGAAACTTATAAGATCCTGATGGTACTTGACCAGGTGAATGTGGAAAAGATGTTTCCTTTTGGGGGACAATCTAGAACTGGGGTCATAGTTTAAAAATAAGGGGTTGCCTATTTACAATGGAGATGAGGAAACATTGTTTTTCTCAAAGTGTTATGAGTCTTTGGAATTCCCTTCCTCAAAAGACAGAGGTACAGAATCTTTCAGTATCTTTAAGGTAGAGGTAAATGGATTCTTGATTGCCAAGGATTTTAAAGGTCATTGTAGATATGCACGAACGTAAAGTTATGTTCAAATCACTTCAACCATTATCTTAGTAAATGACAGAGCAGGATCTATTCTTGTGGTCTATTCTTGTTCCTTGTTTCTGCCTGTGGGAAGAGTTTCTCAAATAAAATAAAAACTGCATATGCTGGAAATCTGAAACAAACACAGAGAATGCTGGAGAAACTCAGTAGGACTAGCAGCATCAGAAAAGAAGAGTCATATCAGAATCAAAGCATTAACTCTGTTTCTCTCTCCATATATGCTGCCAGACCTGCTGAGTTTCTCCAGCATTCTCTATGTTTGCTTAGAAACAGTTTCTCCCTGTCTACCCTTCTCAGACCTCTCATGATTTTGACACCTTTATTCAAATGTCCTCTCAGCTTTCTCCCTTTCAAGGAGAACAGTCCCAACTTCTCCAAATAGATCTCATAACTGAAGTTTCTCATCCTTGGAAACATTCTTATAAAATGCTTCTAGAATTTCCAGTGCCTTCACATCCTTCCAATGATATAACACACAGGAATGTATAAAAGACTCTGCTCTAACCAATATCTTGTGTAGGTTCAACATCACCTCTCTGTTCTTGTACTCCAAGCCACTATTAAAGCCAAGGATACTGTATGCTTTATTAATTATTATAATTTTTGCACGTATCATTCCACCTTTATGACCTATGAACTCTAAAACCAGATTTCTCTGCTCCTGCACACTCTTAAGATTCTTTATTTTATACTGTGTCTTCCTACCAAAATTATCACCTCATATTCTCTACTTTGAACTTCATCTGCTAAGTATTTGCCCACTCAACTAACTTCTCAACATCCTTTTGTAGATCTACACTGTCCTCCTCACAGTTTACACCCCTTTCATGTTTTGTATTGATTACAAACTTTGAAACAGTCCCCTGCCCTCAAGATCCAAATCAATAATATATATCAAGAGAAACAAGGGTCCCAACACTTACCCAAAGGGAATTCCATTACGAACCTTCCTGTAGCCTGAAAAGTATCTATTAACCATTACTCTGTGTTTCCTGTCACTCAGCCAATTTCATATCCATATTGCTTCGGTCCATTTTAACTTTTCTTACAAGTCCTTTGTGTACATATGCATCAAATGTGTTTTGAAAGCCCATGTACACCACATCAACATGATTAGTCCTCCCTGCTACTGTTCAAAAAATTCCAGCAAGTTAATTAAAGATGATTTTCCCTTAAGAAACCTATGTAGGCTCTTTCTAATTAAACCATATTTTTCCTTGTGACTATTAATTCTTTCCAGAACTATTGCTCTCTCCCCACCACGGATATTAAATTGTTTAGTCTGTAATTGCTGGGATTATCCTTGTGATTTTTTTTGAGCAGAGATACAAGGTTTGTAATTTTCCAGTCCTCTGGCATCATCCATATGTCAATGAAAAACTGAAAAATTATGGTCAGTGCCTCTGCAATTTCCATTCACTTCCTTGGATGAATCTCATCTGGTTCTGGTGCATTGTTAACTCTAAATACTCACATCTAATCCAATACCTCTTCCTTATCAGTTTTTACTTTTTTTAATGACAGTGTTTCTTACTCTGTCACCATGACCTTGGTAACATCTGCTTCCTTGGTGAAGATAGGTGCAACATATTCAGCCATACTCCTAACGCTATGTGTAAATCCCCTTTTTTGCCCCTAATCAGCACTACCCCAACTTTTACAACACTTTCACTATTTAGATGGGATTCCTGCTATGTTAGCGGCCAGTCGTAGAGTCATAGAGTTATACAGCACAGATCACAGACCCTTCCGTCCAACTTATCCATGATGACCAAGTTTCCCAAACTAAACAAATCCTACTTGCCTGCTTTTGTCCAATATCCCTCTAAACATTTCCTATTCATGTACCTGCCCAAATGCCTGAGAAATGTTGTAACGGTACCTGTATCTACCATATCTCTGGCAGCTCATTCCACGTGTGAACATTTTTCATGATCTCTTTTATTTCCTTCTTCAAATCCCTTCTGTATATTTTGTATTCAGTGTGGTTCAGAATTGTGTTTTATCCAACATTTCTCTTCTTCATTGTAATTTATATCTCCTTTTTCATCCAAACAGTTCTGGATTTATTTGTTCTACTTTCCATTTTGACGGAATATGCTTTGACTGTATCTGAACCATTTCCTCTTTGAAGCGAATTAATTGTTCATTTTTTCCCACTAATTTATGGCTCCAGTCTATATGGCCCAGCTCTGTACTTTCCCCATTGAAGTTGGCTCTTCCTCAGTTAATTATTCATTATCTGGATTATCCCTTTTCACCACTGCCCTCAACTTTATGATATAATGATCCCTAACCCCTCAATTTTCCCTGACTGCCCCTTGATCTACATTGTGCCAATTTATTCCCAAGAACCAGATTTCATTGTGCCTCCTTTCTTGTTGAATTGGACACAAGCTGCTGTAGGAAATTCTCCTGAACACATTCTAGGCATGCTTGGAACTCTGCCCTGAACATTATTATCATCCCATTCCAAATTTTGGTAACTATAGCTCTCCATAATGATTATTCTATCATGTTTATTCTTCATTCTACATTCTTCCCACTAGTTTGTGGTCTGCAGGCCTCACTGAGCACCATAATTACACACTTCTTGTTCCTCCACTCTAGGCAAATTGATCCTGTCCTTGAATCCTCTGACACATCCTCTTTCTCCAGCATTGCAATGCTCCCCTTAATCATGAACCAAAACCCTTCTCCTTTGTCTCTTTTCTTATTTTTCTTGAACAACCTATAAGCAGGAATATTTAACACCTATAGATAGACCAACAGTGCTCTTTATTTAACCAAGCCCTTGTGATCACCAGAACATGATAATTCCATATGGCAATTTTCACCCTTAACTCATCAATCTTAGTTTGCTATACTCTGTGCATTCACATCTATGCAGTGTAATTTTGACTAGACAAGTTTAATTTATTCCTCATTGCACCTATTAATTTACTATTCTCTATTCTAACACTATCAGTCACTCCCAGGATTGTGTGCAGTCTGGTATTACTCTTTAATATTCTCCCACTGGACTAAGGCTAAGGACTTCCATTTTGAAATTAAATTATGGTGTCAGGTATGTTACATATTTCACACTTTTCAATGCTCAGAGTGACTTATCTCACAGAATCTCATGTTTTTCAGTTCATTAGATATACAAACAAGATGTTGCATGCATTATTTGGTGAATGACATGTGATGAGCATGTTAGAGGTTCCATCATTATTGGGACCTTCCAGCATCGAAGGTTCCTGCAACATAGTTTAAGGCCATTTGGACACCATTTTACTTGCTGCAAGCCAGGAAATGCATAGGAGCCTGTGGTGCCAAGAGGGACAAGACCAGTGATGGTGGTGGGTACTAGATATAAAGATCCTCACCCTCCATTAGCAAAAACATGTCAATCTGGCCAGGGATGACCAGGACCATTCTTGTGACAATGGGGAGACAGGAATAGACCAGGAACCCAGGAAAACAACATTTTGCTCTGCTCTGCTGAGTTAAGCATGAAGGCAGACTCAATGGTCTACTGATTCTGCATTTTCAACAATTAGTTCTTTCTCTTCTGTTCTGCAGACACTAGCCCCACCCAGCGCTAAATACAGAGCAAGAAGCCACACCCTGAGCCCATTAGTCTTGATGTCTCTGACACTCAGGGGACTGCCAGAAATTGAGCACCTACTTAGTCCCACATAGAAGACAGGTCTTTTGAGATAACTCCATAGAGACCAGTATGCCGTCACCAATACACCCTTTATTTACATGTGGAGAGTCCTCGGCACTGGTCCAGCTTCCTCAGAGCCAGTTCTCAGAGTGAACACAACCTCTGACATTCCTGTTTATATCTATCAGCCAGGGCTCCCTGATTGAACAAGATTAACAGCTGCAATGAGAGAAATCATGTTCTATGAGGTTCACTTGGCTGACATTGTTATAATCACTACATTTTTACTTCACCGTAAGTAACATGCTCAACCTGCATAGCGATAGAAGCAGGTTCACATCAAGCAGGTGAGCCAGGGGCTCTCGGCAGGCAGAAATGACAATTGGAGGATGCCATCAATGTTTTCACTATGTGCTGGCTGATCATGTGAGTCCCTACCTGTCCAGGTCCAACAGAAAACTTCGTGGCTGCTGGATAAGCTCTTGGGCCAGCACTCTATTGCTTTAGGCATCATTCTGTCTCAAAGGCAACAGGAGGATGATGCACCTCAACTTCATTCCAGTTGTGCCAACCGCCCCCCCACCTTTCCTCAAGAAGGAATAGTGGTGCCAGGAGGCACCCACAGGGAAGAACAACAGAGAGACACATGGCAGCTTCTTCTCATGACTCTCCAGTGGTGTCCTTAACCAGCTGTTATTTTAAGGGAAGAAAACTACTGGAGACCTAAACACAAACTGAAGGCCTCACTTCTAATTTAAAGATGGGAAACAGTCACTAGTCCTACTTACTGGTTAGTTTCTTTCTCAACATTCGCGTCATGCTGTAGCCTGTGACATCACTCTGTCATTTGTCTCACTGTGGGTCAGCCTCTCGATCCATCCCTTTTATCCTCTCTCCTCGCCTCTCACTCTTGAATGTTTATGTCTAGCAGTAAATGGAAGGATATTATTGCCGTTGAGGGACTGCCACTTATTGGCAGGATGGTGGGACTTTCGTACAAATTAAAATTGGGAAAATGAGCCAGTATTCTCATAAGTTTCGAGTTTTGAAGAAGGAAAGGCGATCTCGTTGAAACATATAAAATTCTTGAAGGCTTGGTAGTTGGGTTGTCTAGAATCAAGGTACGCAATTTCATTCCTTTTCAAAATTATTCATGCTGGTTGAAGTTGAGAGTAATATATTGATGAATTAAATTAAATTTTGATGCTCAAAATCATCTTTTGCTCAATGATTTGCACAAAACATGTTAAATCTTTCTGTACTGCTGCTGTCAGTTCTTGTCAATTTCATTTTTTATGTTTTAAAACTGTTTGACAGAAGGATCCCATAAAAAAGTATTTGGTTCATACTTTTTCCTCCAGTAATGTCACAATGTTCTACAAGGTGACAAACAACCAGGACCCTTTTGTTGCCTGCTGGAGCAGCCATTGGAATGGAACTCCTAGGATAATTTTAAGTTCATTCGTCAGGCAGCAAACGGGCAAATTAAATCAGTCACCCAGTTGACTTCATCTGTTTTTGTTTCCAAGTTGAAACAGGCAGTTTGATGTTATCTGCTTTCTGCCAGGCAGACCATCTTAAAATTACCTTATTCATGATGTAAATGAGCCAAATTCAACTGCAAACCCTCTATCTTTAGATTGCACAACTAGCAATTTTGAAACATGAAAAATGCAAACAAGGGGTGAATGGCCAGTCACAAATAAATTCCTTTATGACACTTGCTTGCCCAGTTGAAGTGATCACTTTAACTGCTTTAAAGCTGTTAGTCAGGGTATAACTATTTTCTATTCTGTAATTCAGTAAAACATGACAGTAATTGAATGTTGAAATTGATTTTCACACTGATGCACAAAATATGATTTTTAGCAAAAAACATGACATCCCATTATGTTGCCTGAGCCTTTTAAGTCAAAGCCTGAGTGCCTTTTAGTCACTTGCACTTTCTGGCAAACACACCATTCACCACAGGACACTAAGTGTGCCTGGAGACAGCAACTTTTTTCCTTTCTGATAGCAAAGGCCATTAATGAATACTTGAAAATGGATTGAGCTCAAAATATCTCACTGGCTTTCAGCATGAAGCCATTCAGAACTGTTCAGTCACATCATATCCTAATCATTAGTTCTGGCAAGCCTATTTTGTATGTGTCCATTCTGTGTATTTCAAATAGGCACTGGACTAAAGAAATGTACAGACTCTGAAATTTGCCAAGCATTGTTTGTATATGAATGTTGATCACATTTTCTGAAATTCCTCTGTCATGCATTTTAGCTGGAACTTTCATTCTGTTTGTTTTAACATAGCAGAGAGCAGAATTATCGATGAGCATTTGTAGACTGAACTCTGATGAGAATTTTGGGGCTTTAATGTCTTGCTTCTCCAGTTTATGTAATAACACACACAAAGCAAAGGCTTTTCCTGTAGTATGAATTGAAATTAACAAGTTGATGGGAATGCAACTCTGACATCAACAATCTCATGCTATTGAGACTCGAACAAAAGGGAATGACTAGAGAGCTGTAATTAGTGTTCTGTATGTTAGATTTAAGTAAAGTGTTTACAGGACTTACTGAGGATGAGGGAGAATTACTCCCAGATAAGGCAAAGATAGAACTGCAGCAGACCCACAGCAGAAACAGCCTCCAGATTTCAGTACTGGCACCTAATTCCCAGAGACCACCTCGGAATCAGAGTCTATGAGGGATAATGATGCAGGAATGAGTCCATGGGAGTAGCATTATCCTTGGATACAGCAGTAACAGCACAAAATGCTTCCATTGAAATTTTTGTATCATGTACATAAGTAAGGAGCATATGAGTGGGTTTTCAGCTCTGTGTTAACTCCATCCAAGTGCTGGCATACAGCCCTTTCTCTCTTTGCTAATAATAAGCTTGGAACTTAAAATGAGTTTGGGCAGCTGCAACCTGGCTTTTACTGAATGTGGTCCACCACATAAAGTTGTTTTGAGTTTTGTCAACTACATTGATAATTATACTTCTCATACTCACAAGAATCACTGCCATAGAAAATCACTAACGCATCCATGCAGGAGACAAATAAGTCCACAACTGAGGCATGAAAACTGAAACAGATGCTTCCTTATCAGGAAAAATTAAGTTTGAGAATGTTTAATTTCACTTTTGTGTATTGAAAGAAAATCCAGAATTATGTGGCATGTCTTTTTATGGGACATAACAGCATCATGGCCAAGTGTTCAAATCCCTGCTTTCTGTGGACCACATGCGCTATGTATTTTGTCAGGTCCCAGCCACAGGAAAGCTTATTACTGGGGAGCACTGAGTGATTTTGACATATGCACAAGTGATGCATCTTTTCTCAACTGAGGTAAAAGGGTCACCAAATACCTTTGACGTTTCAGAGAGAGTGAACCTTTATTTGCTCTGGATCAAACATTGGCTGAACTTTGGTTGAGCAGATAATTCCCTTGGGCCATGAACTATGCTATAATTCACACATTTAAGAAGCAGTTGTCTCCTCACCTTTGGCAGTGTTGAACTGTGACTCAGCCGTCCCAGTCTCAAGGGGTTCTGTGCCCTTAAATGACAATCTATTTATCAATGGAGAAGGGAAAACAATATCCCCTAAGGCACTAGCACCTGTCACACCAATAAAGCTTTGAACATCTGTTTGTGCATTTTGGAATGGTTGAACTCACTAAATGAACTATAATGAATGACGTAACCTTTATAATTGTGCACTTCAAGCTTCAGTAGAGTGAAGTACAGTGTACAAAGCTGCCGGTTTGTGAAATAGAATTATCTAAGTGCAAATGCAATAGTTTTGCTCTGGTTTCAGGCCCCAATCAATGAATGAACAGAACACTTTACTTACATCTTCCATAATCATTTGATTTATTGATGAATAAGGTTGTGAGTCTGAGGGAATAGGTTGCAGTTAACTTACTTAGTTCAAAAGCTAGCATGTGGATAAAGTTAACATCAACAGCGTGGGGTATAATCTTTGTCTTGGTTGAGGTAAACACAGCCGGCCCACAGTTAAAAAAATCACAGCATTTGCTGCGGTTCAATCAATAATCACCAAAGTTCTGCTTTTGGGAAGAAAAAGGAAAAGATTGAGATTAGATATTTATAGGTTCAACTTTTTTTCTTAAAGTGTTTACCAACACACGTAACATGAGATCATTGAAATATTGCTTGGGATCATCATGGGATCATCACTGAGATCATCAAGTTGTCCCATTCAACATTCTTTTCACAATTTCTGATGTTAACACTATCCAATTTGTTTTTTTTTGAAAAAGTCAACAAGATTTCCAGGGTATCATCCGAATACCTGGTTAGTCTTTATGATTACCTCCTGAGTTTAGCTGATACAATTGATATCAAGAGTATTGTAGGATGGTGTGTAGCATCCCTGTCTCTGAGACAGAAGCTCTGGGTTCAAGTACCACTCCAGGATGTGATGGTCAAGGAAGATGTGTTCATAACACAACTAAACAGATTGTAAATTCTTTCTCACATGTCAGTGGAAGACAGTAGGATTGGGTGAGATTCTTGGTTGGCCTTGAGATTGGAGTCATGGCTCCAGACTACAACATGCAGGTAAAAAAATGTAAGATTTGATTTATTTATTGTCACTTTTTTTAAGAACATACAGTGTTGTGTAGTGTTGCTACTTTCCGGCACCTCACAGTAACTTGGACCCCTTGGACGGGAGTGGCATGGGGACAATTGGATGCTGGTCAGCATGTAACATATTGATGTCAAAGGTGAAAGGTTCAAGCTCCATTCCATCCAGAGTGGATGTGGGACATGCCTCCTTGCCCTGTCCATAGTGGTGCTGTGAGTTAGACCTGCCTTTGGGCAGAGAACTGAAGAATTGATACTATACTTAAATTCTTTCTTTCCTACATTGTTGGTAGTAGACACTATTGTACAATGACATTGCAATGAGTCAACTCGGAAAACCCAGAATTCTGGTTGTGACAAAGTTTTCAGCCATTCCTACTGGCAAATAGAAAATCCAATAGAAGGATGCTCGTGGCAGGCTAAAGTTCCCGACTGGTAACTCTAGATTAGCTAAACTCATGCCCACTTGTCATATGATCCACTAACCAATCAGAATGGAGTAACAGCAGATCACAAAATCATGGATAAGCCTGATGTGCTGGCTGCAAAATGGTCTCACACATATCCTGACAAATATGCACCATAAAACATTTTAGCCTGGATAAAACCAAACTTTCTTATTGCCTTTGAGAAGATCACTCTTTAATATTTAAAAATGAAATGTCTGATGGTAGAAAGCAAAGCAAGATCTTATCATTGCTCTAGTCTGTGCTAACACATGCTCCGGAAAGCTGCTGCTTCTTGTGATAAGAAAGTCCAACAAACCACATTGCTTTACGAATGTCAAGATACTGCTCATACAGCATGAGAGTATAAAAACACCCTGGATAGCCTCCAGCATTTTTAAGGCTTGTATCAGGAAAGTGGATAATATGTAAGACGAAGAAAAGACAGATTATCACCTTGATGATTCTGAAGAGTCCTGTCATCTGCCTGATCCCTTACCTGGAGCTGGAAAGGCCATAGACATGTTTTGGAATTTTGCACTGCAGAGTTAACTCTCAATGTTTCTTTAGAACGTTTTACTATACACTTTCAGGCCATTGTATGGTGTGACAAAATTGAAAAATAAAGATGTTTTTCACATACTTATGGCATCATAATGTACCACTGTGTTTTCATTTTTTGTTTAAACCTAGAGTGCATTTGTGGACAAATCAGATTAGAATAGGGCTTCCTCAGCCATCTTGAATCCATGCTTCACACGAATTAGTGAGTGAGCTCTCTGTGTTTTGTTTTATTGAGATGTTATTGTAAAAAGGTAATGGTTCTGTGAGGGTTAATGTTGGAAGGTGCATTAAGCTCCACCTTATCTGCTAATGTCATGATAATGGCTTAGTGAAGATAGGGGAACCTCTCATCCATGGTATGCAGATACAAGCCCGCAGATATCCTCATAGTTTTAGTGACAATATCTAACCAGTAGATGTAAGTTGTCCCTGATTGCTATCAGTCAAGACAAGAGCCTGTTCTTGTTAAGATTCACTACTGACTGTTCTTCTACCACTGTCAACCTACAGGACCTTTAGCAGCAATGAAAGGAAAGAGGATTGGTGGCAGACCTTTTCTAAATATTTTCTGAAAATTTCTAAACATCACTGATGCCACTTATTGCCATTCTACAGGTCTACTATGAAAACCTGCTTCATGTTGCCAAAGTAACACGTTTTCTATATCAAATGCATTTCATTATACTTTGAATGACATTAACAATAGTTATTTGGTGTGCAGTATTTTTCCATTCTAACCACATTTATGTCTGATCCAGAAGCTTTAGAGTTTAAGACTCAATCTAAGATATGAACATACAATGTAGCTGCAACACCAGTCAATGTATTAGTTGGAAAGTACTGTAATATTTGAGATATTCCCCAGCCTGTTGTTGGCAAGGGTCTTTTTATTATTGCAGGAGAACCAGGAGTACACCTACCACACTGGCCAACATTCCTCCCTATCGCAACACACCCAAACATAGGGCAGCTAGACATTCATTCCATTGCTGCTGTGGGATCTGACCCCTAGATATTTGAAAGATTAAAAGAAGGTGATTTCTAGGGAAGAGACTCATGGGTTTTCTGGGTGTCCTACAGCAGGAAACAGTTTCAATTTTCTCAATATTTTCAAAACAGCCAGCCAGATTAACAGTCCAAAGAGACAGCAACAAAGGTGTGGAAATCTGTTAAGTAGGAGATTGCAGAATGGGACTCAGAAGCTTTTGAGAGATTGCTGAAATATGATATAAGATGCTAGAAAAAGGCTATTTTTCTTCCTTTGTCATTACCTCAATCTCTATTGCTCTTTTGAAGTGCTACTTTCTTTTCACCTTTGATCTCTGACTGTGTTTTCTGTCTTTCTTTTGTTTTATTTTCAATAATTCTTATAATGTTTTGATTACTTTTGCTTTCACCTAGGGGCTGTCTCCTGATCCGTCTTACATCCTGCCATCTGGTGAAGTTGGCAGATAGTCTCCTCTGTACACTGCACAGGATCAGGGGAGGTGCCTGCATCAGAGATTCTATATGAGACCAAAGCATGACTGGATATTATTCTTTTGCCTCCAAAGAATTCCAAAGACTTTTGATTATGTTGATGCTATTAACCTTCCAAATTAATTTTAAAATGTCCATCAGCAAAAGGGGTTCACATGAAACAACAAATACTTTCACTTAAGGTTTATAGGGAAGGCAAATCTTTGTTAGAAAATTGTTATTAATTTGACAAGAATTTTCAAGTAGATTAGAATGCTAGATATCTTAATCACTGTTAAAGCACGATCAGCTGACAGTAGGGAAATAGGTCAATGTGAAATTATTCACACTGACAGTCAGTTCGTATGCTGCCGGCATTTTCTGATGCAGTATGGAAATCAGTTGTTGCTTCAAAACAACTCAACTCATTGTCTGGAATGCTGACATTAAAAATTGTCAAGTTCCAGAAAGCAAAGCGAAGAGTGTATAGTAGATGAGAAAGTGCCATTTCAAATGGATACAGTGCAATTTTGCAGGAACGTGAAGTTCTGTGCTGGTGGTAACTCCTTTCAGCAGATTAAAAGATTGCAGTCTGATCTGGAGGCAAATTGTCTATACGTGGCAGGTGGTGTTTAATATTTGTAAGTGTAATGTAATGTGTCTGGATAAATTTTAAGACAATGCAGATGAAATCATTGCACTCCTCTGTATATGTCATAGTGGTTAAATGCTGAAAAGTCCAAGACTGGTGCTGAGATGCTAGAACAAAATTATAATTCTTCCATGTGGTGGAGATACAGGCGTTGGAAATTGATTAACAGAAGACACTCAATTCACTTGAGGACACTTAGTACTTTAATGTAAAGCCCTTGTTTTTTTTGAGAGCCTCGACAAACTGGGACTTTAGCAAAATGTAAACTTTGGATAGACTTACATAAATATTTAAAATGCTAGACTCAATTGTGGATAGATTATTTGACTTCAATGTTGAGTATTAACAAGAATAAAAGAGAGATCTATTTAAGTTGTGTTAGCATAGAATGAGTTCAGATATTGGAATGTTTCTTTTTACACAGTGTCGTTGAACTTTTGAATGAGTTACCTTCTTGTGTAATGAATACATGTTTAAATGTCTAAAATGGAGCCAGACAAGTTCCTGGAGAAACAAAAACAAAGTTGCTGGAAAAGCTCAGCAGGTCTGGCAGCATCTGCGGAGGAGAAAACAGAGTTAACATTTCGGGTCGGTGACCCTTCCTCAGTTCCTGGAGAAGTCTAATATTCGAAGTTTGTGTGGGATATTGAATAATATATACACAGGTTTATGTGCAGTTACAGTAAATAATCAGGAAAGTTAATAAAATGCTATCTTTCATTGAAAGGGAAATTGAATGCAAGAGTAATGAGGTTATGCTTTTGTTATACAGGGTGTTGTTGAGGCTACACTGGAGTACTGGGTGCAGTATTGTTCACTATACTTACATTGAAAGTAGTTGAGATGGTTACTAGACTGGAGTCAGGGAGGGTGCCACAGGACTGGAGAATGGCTAATACAACATCTCTGTTGAAGAGAGGGAGGGAGAAGACAGGAAACTGGTTAGCCTGACCTCAGTTGTTTGTAGGGATTTTAGAGTTCATTATTAAGGATGAAATTATAGAGTACTTGGAAATGCATGGTCAAAGAGGACTATGTCTGTATGGCTTTGTGAAGGGGAGGTCATGCCTAACAAATCTGTTAGATATCTTTGAGGAAGTAACAAGTAAGTTAGAGGAGACCCAGTGGATGTGATCTATTTGGATTTCCAGAAGCCTTTGACAAGGTGCCACAGAGGAGGCTGCTGAATAAATAAGAGCCCATGGCATGGATAGAGATTTGGTTGACTGGCAGAAGGTAGAGAGTAGGGACAAAAGGGTCTTTTTCAGGATGGCAGCCAGTGATTAGTGGAGTTTCTCAGGGGTCAGTATTGGGACCACAACTATTCATGTTATACATTAACAATCTGAACGACAGAACTGACGGCATTGTCGCTAAGTTTACAGATGACACAAAGATAGGTGGAGGGGCAGATAGTGATGAAGAAATGAGGAGGCTGCGGAAGGACTTGGACCGGCTAGGAGAGTGGGCAGATGGAATACAATGTGATAAAGTTATGAGTTTATACACTTTGGTAGGATGCAGGTTCAGTTGCCAGGTAGGGAAACAAATGCAGTGTTATTCTTCATTTAAAGAGAGCTAGAGTACAAGAGCATAGATATAGGCATATGATGAGGCTCTGGTCAGACTGCATTTGGAATATTGTGAGTAGTTTTGGGCCCTGTATCTAGGGAAAGATGTGCTGACATTGGAGGTGGTCCAGAGAAAGTTTAGAGGAATAATCCTGGGGATGAAGTGATTGTCACATGAGGAGTGGATGAGGATTCTGTGTCTTTACTTAATGGAATTTAGATGGATGAGGGGGTATCTGATGGAAATTTACAGAATAATGGGAGGCCTGGATAGAGTGGATGGGGAGAAGATGTTGCCATTGGTAGGACAGACTAGGAACCAAAGGCATAGTCTCAGTGTGAAGGCACGACCCTGTGGAATTGAGATAAGGAAGAATGTCTTCAGCTAGAGGACTGTTAATCTGTGGAAGTTATTGCCACAGAAGGCTGTGGTGGCCAAGTCATTGATTACTAAGGGGATCAAGGGTCAAGGGGAGAAGGTAGGAGAATAGAATTGAGAAACATATCAGTCATGATCGAATGCTGGAGCAGATTTGATTGGCTGAATGCATCAATTCTGTTCTTATATGTTATGGTCTTACAGCAGCGGGCAGGAAAGTTGAGTTATGTCTGAGAAGAGGTCAGCTGTGATTGTATCAAACAGCAGAGGCGGCTGTTTCTCCTCTTAGTTCTTATGTTCAACATTCGGCTTATATGTCAGCATCATGTTACAGCAGTGTAATGAAATGTACTTTATATTTATATCTGCTAATGTGTCTTAGGTCAATTAGCTTATACATTCAATAATAATACATTATTAAGTGATATATGTTTGGATTTAAGCGTATTGAGTATTATTGTAATAAAATAAATTCTAGTTAATTACTGTCATAATCACAAGCAAGATAATTCTGTCATTGCAAAACATTTATAGGAACGTTTCAATGTAAAAGCTTCAATATTTCTCTTTCCATATAGGCTGAAATCGCTTGGTGATGCTCTCTGTCATATCCCAGCCTATTTGCACTTCATCCCCACTGGTGCTGGCCAATATCTATGCTTTTATCTGGATAGGTGCACGGCAATGAGATACAAACTCAGAAAATATATTCCCTGCCATTTTAAGATTTCACATTTATTTTCTTCACAAGAAGGACTCTTGGATTGAGTTGTTATTAAAAAAATGCAAGCCACAAATATTGAATTGAGATGCATCAGTTGGTGTGATGTCTAAACTCCATCTATTTCTCACTGAAAAAAAATAAGAAAGGTCATGACCCTACTCATTTAAAAAAAAACATAATATATTCCCTTTTAACAGGCACTTCAATGAAGAAAGGAAAGGTAGTCAATTTTATTGACAGAGCTACATGAGAATTATAGAAGGGAGAAGAAGTCATGGTTCAGGTATACTAGATTCTGGGAACACAGTAAAAGGTACCAAGACAAATGGGGCAGTAAAGTTATATGCAAGAAACAATTATGTTCAGGACTTGGGTGTAGAGGTGAAAATTGTCATGCCACGTGTCAGCTTTTGCACATCGTGGTACCCTAGATAGCACGGTGAGACCAAAAGTCATGTAATTCAGGCCATGAATTGGAGATGTGTGATTTATCTGCTTTAGAAGAATAATCCTGGGGATGAAGTGATTGTCACATGAGGAGTGGTTAAGGATTCTGTGTCTTTACTCAATGGAATTTTGTTGTGACAGCTGCTGCTTGTCTGTAGTGGTGTGTGGTGGATGGGGTCATCTGACCCTTTGGTCTAGCTTGTAGTGCTCTCAAGAATCTGGTAAAGTTAGCATTAAGATGTTTGTTGTAATCCTGCACATTATACGGGCTACCCAGGAACTTCCATGTCTTTTTCTCTCAATAGTCATTCTACCTCTTTGTCATCTGCCCATCTGTCTGTCTATGTGATATCATCAGCTCGGATGGTACTTACCTTACACCTCCACATATTAACCCTTTCAGACCCATGTACATATCCCTCCAAGTGTTTGTTCCAATGATTGCATTGTTAACACATACAAACATCTTTTATACTTATTTTTATTATTCCATCTCCCCCAGGTCACAGATTTCACAGATTCAATCAATTTGGAGTCTGCACAACTCCCCCTGAATGTGTTACCTAATGACTCCAAAAAATGGTCATAATCTGTAGAAATTGATCCTTGACTTGGACAATCTTCCTGAAAGTCTGACGTTTCCTGTTCCTCTCAAATTTCAGCTTCAGCATTTGGTTTATCCTGTGCAGAAATGGTTGATGTATTTGATGTATTGGAATAAGATTTCAACTGTTGCATCTTAGAATACCTTCTTCTCTATGATTTTTGTCACTCTGGATGATCATACTTTCTTGTTTTGATCACATATCCAAACTATTTGATCTTTCCCCAACATTGGTAAATTTTTAGTATGGTGCATTATGTTATAATTCTGGGCTTGTTTCTTTCTGTAAGACTGTGTCTTAAAGCCTCTGCTGATCTTTTAGTTTTAGTCTTGGAATCAGTGTCCTCGGTAGAATACACATTGAGTTTTTGAATTTCCTTCAATAGGTTGAAAGATTTTAATCCACTTTGTAATGGAGTAGATCTGTATTTCAATAGTGTTGTTTGAAAATCTCCATTCTTTTTTAAAAGTGACTTGATAGCTCTGATTCTCTGTTCTTCATAATTAGACTGAGCGTATCTTGCCAAACTTGTAAATAGTTGGAATCCGCAACCTTGAACAAAGTACTGAAATATTCATTCTCTTGTCAGAAACAACTGAATTTGGAATTCTGTGTGTTTCAAAAACTTCCATCAATACTCTGATTTCTGTTTCTGTAGTTGTCTACACAATATTTTAACTTCAATTTATTGTGAAAAGGAGGAGATGACAATCAAATATGATTTGCCTTTGAAGACTAACAGATCCAGTCTAAGTCTTCCCCATGGGCTGGTTGGAAATTTACCCAATATCACTAGGATCTCTGTGTTCTGGTTAGTGTGTTGCCAATTATGGTAATTAGAAGTCATTTCTTCTGTCCTTTGCAATTCCAAGCTATCACACTAGTGATGCTCTTAGTCTAAATTTGGTGATGCCCAATGACTAATCTCTCCTCATAGACTAATATCTCATTGGCAATATTTAAATCTTTTCTAAGTTTAAAATATGTTATCATGACCTTATCATGAGGGGCATGGATAAGGTGAATATCCAAGGACTTTTCTGCAGGGTAGGGAAGTCCAAAACTAAAGGGCTTAGGTTTAAGGTGAGAGGGAAAAGATTGAAAAGGGACCTAAGGAGCAACATTTTCATGCAGACGGTGCTGCATGTATGAAATAAGCTGCCAGAGGAAGTGGTGGAGGCTGGTACATTTACAACATTTAAAAGCCATCTGGGTGGGTACATGAATGGGGAGAGTTTAGAGGGATATGAGCCAAATGCTGGCAAATGGAACTAGATTAATTTAGGATATCTGGTTGGCTTGGACGAGATGGACTGAAGGGTCTGCTTCCATGCTGTACATCTCTATGACTCAACTACTTGGTCTCTGGACTATTAACCATCGGTAGAATATTGATGAATTTTGATGTGTTCCTATTTCTGCATCTACTCCTGATGCCTTTGTTTAACTCTATCCTGACTTGTTGGCTATTTTGCCATTGTATACTGCGTATATAACTCAATTTCCTTGATAGAATTAGCTTCTTGTCATGTAAGAATATCAGCAGCTGCTCTTGAGAGCGTGTCTGCTGTTGTTTGCAATTTGTTAAAGGTACCAATGTTACATTCATCTGAATATGTCATGTGGTAATCATCAATCAATTCATAGTTCAGATGAACTTGTTATCCTCTGCATGTCCTCTTCTTTGACTCCATCTTCCTTGTCAGTTGTATCTGATAAGACAGTGTCAGTACATGCATTGTCGTAATGAATCATGGTTTGAATCAATATTTTGGCTTTATAGGGTTAGCTTATTTGATTTTTCCATTAAGATTCTATTCAAGAGTGAAAATTCTTGTTTATGCAAGACATATAATTTCTATATTTGAAGCAATTTCCAAGGATGTTGCCAGGATTGGAGGGTTTGAGGCATAAGGGGAGGCTGAATAGGCTGGGGCTTTTTCCCCTGAGCATCTGAGGCTGGGGTGGTGAACTTATATAGGTTTATAAAATCATTAGGGGGATGGATAGGATAAATAGAAAATATCTTTTTCCCAGGGGAGGGGAGTCCAAAACTAGAGGGCATAGGTTTAAGGCGAGAGGGGCAAGATTTAAAAGGGACCTGGGGGGCAACATTTTCATGGTGGTGTGTGTATGGAACAAGCTGCCAGAGAAAGTGGTAGGGACGGGTATAATTAAGACAATTAAAAGGCATCTGGATAGGTACATGAATAGGAAAGGTTTGGAGAGATATGGGTCAAATTCTGGTAAAGGGACTAAATCAGTTTAACATAACACAGCGTGGAGCTGGAGGAACAAAGCAGGCCAAACAGCATCAGAGGAACACGAAAGTTGACGTTTCGGGTCAGGACCCTTCTTCAGAAGAAGATTTTCTGAAGAACGGTCCCAATCCAAAACATCAATTTTCCTGCTAATCAGATGCTGCCTGGCCTGCTGTGTTCCTCCAGCTCCACACTGTGTTATCTCTGACTCTACCATCGGCAGTTCTTACTATCTCTGAGATCAGTTAGGATGGACAATTTGGACCAAAGGGTCTGTTTCTATGTTGTAAAACCCTATAACTTTATTATCTGACTTCATCTATGTTGAAGACTTATTTATATCATACCTTTGATGTTTAATTTAATTCCTGCTGGAAGGGATACTGAATTTCAGTGGTTGTAGATAGTGCTTTGTTAACCAAAATTTGCTGTCCAAAATGACTGTCTCAATTGCTCCTGTATCTGACTTGAAATTCATAAGATAACATTGATGTAAATATCTGCATGCCAAAATGTCTGTTCAGGATCTTTGACCTTGCAAAGAAAGACTTCAGGTTTATCTTACAGTTAAAATAGTCCTATTTCATTTGCTAGTCTTATGAGTGAAGACTTTTTTTTGGATTTTTCAGTCTCACTTTTCAGTTTTTACACATCTTTTGAAAATGACCTAGTTTCATGCTGTAAAAATGTTTGCTTCAGTGGTAAGACACTGCTCACACCTGTGAAGATTTTGCCACTATAGCATTGGCAGGGATTTCTGACCTCTTGTGGCTTTCTGCTCACTATGCAGTATAAAATCCAAATTTCAAAACGTAAGAGATATAAAAGGCATCTTTCTTCACAACAGCAACATCCTTGTTCTTAAGGAAGTTAATAGGCTTTGTAGTTCTCCTGTGCAAAGTTCTTTCTCCTTCACTGAAGAATGAACTGCTCAATTTCTGGACCTTATAGATTAGAATCCCTACCGTGTGGAAACAGGCCCTTCGGCCCAACAAGTCCACAACGACCCTCAGAGCATCCCACCCAGACCCATTCCCTATAACCCACCTAATCTACACATCCCTGGACACTATGGGCAATTTAGCATGGCCAATCCACCTAACCTGCACATCTTTGGACTGTGGGAGGAAACCAGAGCACCCGGAGGATATCCATGCAGACACAAGGAGAATATGCAAACTCCACATAGGCAGTTGCCTGAGGGTGGAATCGAACCCGGGTCCATAGTGTTGTGAGGCAGCAATACAAACCACTGAGCCACCGTGCCACCCCTCTGCTTCTCTTACCAACTGGATGACTTTCTCCAGAGTAAAGTCTTCTTTCATTTGTAACATATCTGACACTAACTCATCAGCAATACTTACACCTATGTGGGGTCTGATCAATTCTGTCTTCACATCTCCATGTTCACATTTCTCAACTAATCTATGGAAATCATTAACAAAATCATATATTGATTCACAGAGATTCTGGACTCTTCAACTGAATTCTGCTCTTTCCAGGATTATATTGGCTCTGAGATTAAAATCCTTACTAAAAGCTTTTCAAACTTCATCAAATTTCATCTGATGCTTCACTAATGCGTTGGTCAGCTGGTACATCATCTGTTATTGTTCCAATGGAGAAAAGAAATTAATGAACTTTTTCTACATTCACCTTGCTGTTGAAGTTTGAAACAATTCTGTACTTAGAAATGGTCACCTCCATAATGCCCGATTCTGCACCTGATTCAGTCCATCTTTGTGACTAAATCTTCTTTGATGTAAAACTTTGCATGCAATTTCTTTCAGTGTTTATTAGGTGCTTTTAATCCTAGTTTTAAATTATCTTACATTTATGGAGGTCTTTTGCAGTAATGGACGTTTTCCTTGCTATGACTGCCATTGAGGTCACTTCACCCCTAGAGAAAACACTCCTCTGGACGAAAAATCTAACTTCAAATCTTGATCACCATTTAAAACTGCTCTAACTTCTAAATGATTAATTTTCTTTCTTTGTGCTTCTGAAGAAGGTGTGTGTGGCTTTTACTTGTTGTTACTTTACTGTTTCTGCCTTGTTGTATTCATGTGTAACATCAACGATCTGAATCTGAGCTGGAGAATTTTTATTTTTTAGTCACATGTTCAGCCTGATTAATTTTGCGCCATTTGCTAAGCTTTTTCCAACCTTGCAAAGGTTTTCTCACTTAATCCTTGACTCGCATTCAGCTCACCAGCTCAAATCTACAATCAGGATGGATCACACAGACCATAGACCTGTGATGTAGCTCGTATATCCCTGTTATGGATTTCCTTAATCTTCATGGATTAACCATCCCCAATGGAACTGCTCTGGAGCTTTTTGGCTTTCTGTGACCCCTTCCTTCAGGTTGAATTTTGTTTCTTCTAGAACTTTCTATATTTTAAAATGTTTTTCTAAGCTTCCTATTTTGCTTGCAAATTCTTATAGCTGCCACGACCATGTTGTAATCACAGCTCCCTGCTTGTAGTGGTCTGTACTGTCTGTATACCACCTCTTTGTTCTATCAAATAATGAGACTTAAGCAACGTTAGCAATTAGATGCTTGTTCCATTTCTGCACTACGTATGAGTTACACAACAGCTTTCTTCAACCATCCTGTCTTATCTCTCACTGCCTTCTGCCCATGTGGGGAGGCAATGGCCTAATGGTATTATTGCTAGACTACTGACCCAGGTAATTTAGTGGGGACCCTGCCAAATCCTGCCATGGTAGATGGTGGAAACTGAATTTGACTTTTTCAAAAATATCTGGAATTGAGATTCTGCTGATGACCATGAAACCATTGTTGGAAATCCATCTGGTACACTAATGTCTTTTAGGAAAGGTAACTGCCATCCTTACTTGGTCTGGCCTATATGTGACTCCAGACCCACAGCAATATGGACAATTAGGAATGGATAATAAATACTAGCGTTGTTAGTGGCACCTACATCCTATTAATGAATGAAAAAAAAATGACTGTGTGAAATAATTCCAGTGGGGTAATGCTTATCACATGCTTCTAAATATTAATCCATACAGACCTACACAGCTTTTCCAGCAATCTCCACTTTTGTTTCAGACCTACACAGAGCAATTTTAACCAATTACTTTCAGCAGAAAAATGAGATTTTAAGCAGATAAATGAGACTGAGTGAAGTAAATGGAACCTGGCCATGACTGTTTCCCTGTACATTCACTTGTTGTTTGTGAAAATAATTAGCTTGATAATTTATGCATGCCCAATTTCATCAAATGAGCCTCAATCAGCCTTTGAAAATATAAGAGATCCAAGCATTAGACAAGAAACACATCAGCAACTTACACTGCGAGGAGTCTGCCCCCCATTGGGCTGTGATATTGTATATTTAAATTTTGGGAGTATGAGTGCTTTTCTACTTACTTTCTTTGCTTTCACCTTGGTGTCCCAATTAGTCTGCTGCTTTCATCGGTCAAACATGCACACCTACTTTGTTTACTCACAAGTCCCTCATGAACAATGTGCATGTACGAACATCCAAAAAAAGACAGTTAAAGACCAAGTAATCCATCAAATCTTCTCTTTCAGCCTGCAACAACCAAGCAGCTGCTGTGAAACACAAAAAAAAAATCCCACAATGAATTCAAGGGAAAAATATAACTGGAAATTACTTACAGACACCTAGAGGTAACCAGAACCAAGTTCCAGAAAACAATATCTGAACATATGAACTAGGAACAAGTGTTCTACCCTGCCCTTTAAGTCTGTTTCGCCATTCAATAGGATCGTGACTGATCTGATTTTAACCTCAACTCTACATTTCTGCTTATGCCCAATAATTTTTCATCTCCTTGGTAATCAATCATCTATCTATGTCTGCCTTAAAAATATTGAAAAATTATACACGGACTGCCTTTTGAGGAAAGGATTTTCAAAGACTTACAACCCTCTGGGAGAAAAAAAAGGTTTCCTCATCTCTGTCTTAAATAGGTGATCACTTGTTTTTAAACTGTGATCCCTAGTTCAAAATTCTCCCGCAAGAGGTAACAGCCTTTCAACATCCACCCAGTCAAGTCCCCTCAGGATCTTGTATGTTTTAATTATGTCACACCTGAATCTTCTAAACTCCAGAGGCTACACAACACGCTGCCTTGCCTTTCTTCATAAAACAATCTGCTCATTCCAGGTAATAAACTCATAAGACCACAGGAAATAGGAACAGAATCAGGCCATTTGGTCCATTGAGTCTGCTCCACCATTTAATCATGGCTGATATGTTTCTAACCCCATCCTGTCTTCTCCCCATAACCCTTGATTCCCTTACAAATCAAAAAGCCTATCTACCTCTGCCTTAAATGCATAAATAAATGACTTGGCCTTCACAGCCCATTGAGGCAATGAGTTCCACAGATTAACCAGAAGAAATCCCTTCCTCTCATGTTATTGTTATTATCCTTCTTGTTATTGATTTAATTTCATTTCTTACAAACAAGGCAACCCCATGCATTTGCCCAATCATCTGCCTGTCTTTTCAGTAGGCCATGTATACTTGGGTATTTAGTTCCCAGCCCTGATCCCTTTGCAGCTGTACTACAAGCTTTTTTTATCTTGTTTCATATACTGCATGCATTTAACTATAATAACCTCAGTCCTACATTGATTGCCCTTTTTCATAGTTGCATCTTATCTGCTGTGCCTCAAGTTAGATTCCTGAACATTTCCATATACTCTATTCTATTACTTATTCTGAAAACTTTAATAACCTCTGCTGAGCTGTCACCCCCACCTTTAACTTTTCCTATAATTTTCCATATAACTGAAACCAACGCCCTGAATAATTAAAGCCCTAGTTATGCGATTTGCTGGGTTTCTGGTCCCACGATGATTCAGGTGGACCCCATCCGTCAGAACAGTTTCCTTCGTCCACAGCATAGGTGTCAATGTCCCATGAATTAAAAACCATTTCTCCAACACCAATCTTTGAAACACGCATTTAGAGCTCTTTAATCTTGTTGACCCTATGCCAATTACCTCATGGCTCAGGGAGTAATCCAGAGATTATTACTTTTTTGGTTCTGCTTTCTTAATTTAGTCCCAACTGCTCATATTCTCTCAATAGAACCTCTTTCCATCTATATCATTGGTACCTATCTGGATCTTTCCCCTTCACTCCAACTTCCTCCACAACCCAGATGAGATATCCTAAACCTGGGCACCAGGCAATCAACATAGCCTTGGGACTGTCAATCCAGGCCACAAAGAATGGTGTCTAATCCCCTGAATATACTATCCCTGATTACAACTATGTTTCTCTTTTCTACCCCATTTTGAATGGCTTTCTGTACCACATTGCTGCAGTCAGTTTGCTTATTCTCCCTACAACCCCAACTCACAAGGAGAAAATTTCTCAAGGGCTGAGGCTCATAGATCATAGAATCCCTACAGTGTGGAAGCAGGCCCTTCAGCCCAACAAGTCCACACAGACCCTCAGAGCATCCCACCCAGACCCAACCCTCTATAACCCACCTAATCAATACATCCCTGAACACTGCAGGTAATTTAGCCTGGCCAATCCACCTAGCCTTCTCATCTTTGGACTGTGGGAGGAAACCGGAGTACCCAGAGGAAACCCATGCAGACACAGGGAGAATGTGCAAACTCCACACAGATAGTCGCCCAAAGGTGGAATCGAACCTGGGTCCCTGGCACTGTGAGGCAGCAGTGCTAACCACTGAGCCACCATGCCACCCCTGAAGCAATACCTCCTGAATCCCTCAATCTGTCTCACTTGTGATCACTGACCACTGACCGAATCCAAGGTAGTCAATCTAAGGGGTATAAAAACAAAGTTGCTGGAAAAGCTCAGCAGGTCTGGCAGCATTTGTGATGGAGAAAACAGAGTTAACGTTTCAGGTCCGGTGACCCTTCTTCAATTTATTTTATAAAAACTGAGCCAAAAATCAAGAAAAAGCACCCCTTAACTGCTGTGCTGAATTCCCATACTGCCTCCAAATTCCCTGAACTTTATACACACTCAGGTTATGTCTCACTCCAGGTGTGATCTCTCCTTCCTGACCATACACAGGTAGCTGTTACTAATTAAAGATCTGTCTATCTCCTCCTGAAGTTTATTCAATGTCCCAATATGCACTACAATTGGGCATAATGAATTCATCAGATTCACATTACTTTACGAGGAACAATGCCTCCTCATCTCTGTTTCAAATCTGCCACCCCTTAACCTAAAACATCTCTTTCTAGATTGCCCCACAAAAAGTATTATATTTGTACAAAGAACATTGAACATTGCGCTTCATATAGAACATAGAACATAGAACATAGAACATTACAGCGCAGTACAGGCCCTTCGGCCCTCGATGTTGCGCCGACCTGTGAAACCAATCTGAAGCCCATCTAACCTAAACTATTCCATTATCATCCATATGTTTATCCAATGACCATTTAAATGCCCTTAAAGTGGGAGAGTCTACTATTTTTGCAGGCAGGGTATTCCACGCCCTTACTACTCTCTGAGTAAAGAACCTACCTCTGACATCTGTCCTATATCTATCACCCCTCAATTTAAAGCTATGTCCCCTCGTGCTAGCCATCACCATCCGAGGAAAAAGGCTCCCACTGTCCACCCTATCTAATCGTCTGATCATCTTGTATGTCTCTATCAAGTCATCTCTTAACATTCTCTCTAACGAAAACAGCCTCAAGACCCTCAGCCTTTCCTCATAAGACCTTCCCTCCATACCAGGCAACATCCTGGTAAATCTCCTCTGCACCCTTTCCAATGTTTCCACATCCTTCCTATAATGCGGTGACCAGAACTGTACGCAATACTCCAAGTGCGGCCGCACCAGAGTTTTGTACAGCTGCAACATGACCTCATGGCTCCGAAACTCAATCCCTCTACCAATAAAACCTAACATACAGTACGCCTTCTTAACAACGTTATCAACCTGGGTGGCAACTTTCAGTGATCTATGCACATGGACACCGAGATCTGTCTGCTCATCCACACTACCAAGAATCTTACCATTAGCCCAGTACTCTGTATTCCTGTTATTCCTTCCAAAGTGAATCACCTCACACTTTTCCGCATTAAACTCCATTTGCCACCTCTCAGCCCAGCTCTGCAGCTTATCTATGTCCCTCTGTAACCTGCAACATCATTCCGCACTATCCACAACTCCACCGACTTTGGTGTCATCCACAAATTTACTAACCCATCCTTCTACGCCCTTATCCAGGTCATTTATAAAAATGACAAACAGCAGTGGCCCCAAAACAGATCCTTGAGGTACACCACTAGTAGCTGAACTCCAGGATGAACATTTCCCATCAACCACCACCCTCTGTCTTCTTACAGCTAGCCAATTTCTGATCCAAACCGCTAAATCACCCTCAATCCCATGCCTCCGTATTTTCTGCAATAGTAAACAAAAGGAATAATGCTAGATGAAAGGATTAGTGATGTAAATTGAGAATTGAATTGCCGGGCTGCTTGTTAGTGCATTTTGTCCATTCTAAGAAGTATCTTTATCGTGAATAGCAGAACAAGGATTGTTTGAAAATGAAGTGTGAGTTTTCTGCTTTTAGCTAACTATCTTAAAAACATTATGCACGGACAATCTCCGAATCAAATGTGAATATAGTGTAGGCAAATACACGGAGAAATCAACAAGAAGATTTGATTGGAAGCATGAATTGAAAATCCCCAAAATGATTGTGATCTGTTTAATGAACTGAGATTCCACTGCTATTTGGTTAATTAGTCTGTGGTGAGGTGGGTTCTGTTCTTCTTGGTTATAATACTGAAAACAGTCAGCAAAAACAAGTCAATGTTGCCAATGGTTTGACTTTGAAAAATTAAGAGGAGTTGATATTTTGGAATGCAGCAATTTACTGGCATATAAGTATTTGATGCTTTTTATTGCACTGAGCATAAAAGGTTTTGTATTATATTAATTTGATCTGGATTTATTGAGATCAGTTATTATCCTGCAGGATGAAAACTAAATCAGATTAATCAGAATTTTAGTAATCAGCAGAAAATGTGTGCAGCTTAAAATAAAACAACAGAGTTGCCGTGCTGTGGAAGCTGTCAGACTCACCAGCATTGGAAAATGAAAGTGCAGTACATCAAAATAAACTTGAAATAGTTTTTGTATGTTCCAGTACAGCTGTGGGATTCAGGGTCAGCAGCTACCATGGCAACAAAAAGTCTATCTTGAGAGGAGCTATAAATGAAGTAACTACTTGAATAGTTTTATAAATCATACACCGGCTGCAATAGTGATGCCATTGTCTTAACAGAGGTTCTAATGGTCCATTGGGTGTTTAGTCAGCATAGGGAAACGTTTATCAGAAGAACGTAGAACCTGCCTGTAGGCCAGTGTTTTGATTTCTACATCAATGTGAAGTGCTGTGAAGCTAGCTAAAGTTCTCATAACCCTCTGGGGAACAATGTGTGTAGCGAAGTAAGTTATCGTCCACTTCTAGGAAGTTAATATGGTGAATAGTACTTTTTTTCTCTTCATTTTTCATTTCTTTCTTTTATCTGTATTGACCTCTTTGGTTTAACCTTAATTCTAATGAATCATCCCACACCCGTGAGACAGAGGAAGATGCAATTAGGTCCTTGAGTAGTAGTACAACTTACTGTAAAAGAGGTCCTCCATTGTTACCACTGGTCTGATATTGTTTTATGCATAGTGAGATCCCAACCTTTTTATAAATCTGAGAATGTGATGGGGGAATGGCAGCAAAGTGGCAATCATTGTATAATGGGAAGGAGGGTAGTGCCAGTTTCTCCAAACAATTATTTTGCACTCCATACAGCTGGTTGAGGAACATGAGTGAGGTATTATGTGTCCCTCATGGATGTATTTCAACATATGGACATGATTGATAAGTTGGATCACCAGTCTACACTTCCCACTCAACCTTGAGATCACTGTTGTAATTCCACCAAAATCTGACACCGGTCCATCATGTGAAAATAAATTATAAAGGCACAATTGAGCTTGTGTCAAGGGCAGATCAGCAGGAATAGGATTCTTTGACTTTTAAAAGAAATTTATAGGACATCAGAAAGTGGGAGAACCATCTTTAGAGGGTCAGGGGAACACCCTGGTGATATTGCATACCCTTCCTTGCTACCCACCTACTCTGAAATACCCAGCCCATAGATAACATTGCCCCTTCCCTAAGCTTTCTATATCTTGCTGATCCAAGACCCCAGACTTGGCATACTCCAGAGTTTCCATTTTCTTGTGGACCTATAGGATGAGATCCTACGAAGTGAATATAGGAGTTAGGCAGGAGGACCTCAAGAATAATAATCTCTGGATTATTCCATGTGTCATGTGCTAGTGAGAATAGGAATAGAAGGATAGGACAAATGGAAGTTTGGCTGAGGAGCTGGAGCATGGGGCAAGGATTCAGATTTGTGAATCATTGGGATCTCTTCTGGGGCAGGAGTGATCTGTACAAGGCGGACGTGTTGCACCTGAAATGGAGGGGCACCAATACCCTGGCAGATAGATTTGGTAGAGCTACCCGGGAGGGTTCAAACTAGTCTGGCAGGAGGGTGGGACCCTAAACAGTAGTGAGATAAAAGAGAAGGTTCAGGCCAGTACAGAAGTTAAAGAGAGCAAGTCAAATAGACAAGCCAAAGAACGAGGGAAGACTAATGAATTAAACTGCATTTATTTCAATGCATGAAGCCTGATAAATAAGGCAGATGAACTCAGGGCAGGGATAGGAACATTGGACTGAGATGTCATCACTATTAGAGAAACATTGCTGAGGAAAGTACAGCACTCACAGCTCAATATTCCAGGGTACAGATGTTATAGGAAAGAGAGAAGGGGAGACAAGAGAGGAAGGGGAGTGGCATTTTTGATTACAGAAAACATCACGGCGGTACTTAGAGAGGATATTCTTGGAGGATCATCCAATGAGGCTATATGGGTAGAACTAAGAAATAAGAAGAGGATGATCACTTTGATTGGATTGTACTATAGACCCTACCCCCAGTAGTCAGAGAGATATTGAGGTGCAAATATGTAAGGAGATCGCAAGAACCAAAAGAATTGTAGGGTTGTAATTGCAGGGGATTTTAAGTTTCCAAACATAGACTGGGACTGCTGTAGTGTTAAGGACTTGGATGGAGAAGAATTTGTTAAATGTGTTCAGGAAAACATTCTCAATCAATATGTAGATGGATGGACTAGAGAAGGGGCTAAACCCGACCTCCTTTTGGGAAATAAGGTAGGGAAAGTGACCGAGGTTTTTGTGGGGGAGCACTTTGGGACCAGTGATCATAATTCTATTAGTTTTAAAATAGATATGGAAATGAATAGATCTGGTCCACAATTTAACATTCTAAATTGGAGCAAGACCAATTTTTATGGTATTAGATGGGAACTTTCAAAAGTTGACTGGGGATGCTGTTCGCAGGTAAAATGATGACTGGCAAGTTGGAGACTTTCAAAAGTGAGATAACAAAAGTTCAAGACCAGCATGTTCCTGTTGGTGTGAAGGACAAGGCTGGCAGGAGGAGTGAACACTGGATGACTAGAGATATTGAGGCTTTGGTCAAGAAAAAGAAGGAGGCATATGTCAGATATCGATAGCTAGAATCAAGTGAATCCCTTGAGGAGTAAAGGGGGTATAGGAGTACACTTAAGAGGGAAATCTTAAGGAGGGCAAGAAGGCCAATTGATATTGTTATGGCAGATTGGGAAAAAGAGAATCCAAAGAGATTCTACTAATATATGAAGGGCAAAAGAATAACTAGGGAGAGAATAATCAATGAGGCCACCTGTGCGTGGAAACACAGGGATGGTTGAGATTCCAAACAAATATTTCTTGACAGTAGTTACTGTGGAGAAAGACATGGAAGCTAGGGAACTCACAAAAATAAACAGTGATATCTTGAAAAGAGTCCACATTACAAAAGAGAAGGTGCTGGAGGTCTTAAAACGCATAAAGGTAAATAAATCCCTGGGACCTGATTAAGTGTATCCCAGGACTGTGTGGTAAGCTAGGGAAGAAATTGTGCAGGCCCTATCAGAATTATTTCCATGATCGACACCATGGATGAGGTGCTGGAAGACTGGAGGGTGGCTAATGTTGAGCAATTACTTATGAAAGGCTGCAAGGAAAAGCCAGGGAACTATAGGCCGGTGAGCCGAATGTTAATGGAGGATAAGTTGTGGGAAGGGATTCTGAGGGACGGGATCTATGTGCATTTGGAAAAGGCAAGGACTGATCAGGGATAGTCAGCATGATTTTGTGCATGGGAAATTGTGCCTCACTAATTTGATTGAGTTTTTTGAACAAGTAAGCAAGAAGATAGATGAAGACTGAGTGGTAGACGTTGTCTACATGGACTTTAGCAAGTGGAATTGGGATGTCATGTTACAGCTGCACAAGACGTTGGTACGGCCACATGTGGAGTATTGTGCACAAATCTGATCACCCTGCTATAGGCAGGATGTTATGAAACTGGAAAGGGTGCAAAAAGACTTATAAAGATGTTAATGAGACTGGAAAGTTTGAGTTATAAGGAGAGGCTAGATAGGTTGGGACTTTTTTGCCTGGAGCATAGGAGGTGGAAGGGTGACATTATAAAAACATGTGGGGCATAAGTGAGATGAATAGCCAAGGTCTTTTCGCCAAGGTTGGGGAGGCTAAAACTAGAGGTAATAGGTTTAATTTGAGAGGAGAAAGATTTAGAAGGATCTAAGAGGCAACTTTTTCACACAGAGACTGGATGCGTATATGGAACAAGCTCCCAGAAGAAGTGGTAAAGACAGGTAAAGTTACAACATTTCAGGGACATTTGAACAGGTATATTGATGGAAAGGTTTAGAGGGATATGGGTCAAACACAGGTAGATGGGACTAGTTCACTTTGGGAAACCTGGTCAGCATGAATAAGTTGGGCTGAAGGGCCTGTTTTCATGCTTTGTGACTCCATAGCTCTATGACTCTATGACCTGCCTGCAATACTCACTACATGCTCTACTGAACTCAAACTGACATGGTTTCTTTCATCAAACGTCACCCCCAGTATGATAATGGTTTGTGATTTACCCCATTTGTTAGCTCACATAAAACATACCACAAAGATTGAGCTCTTGTTGAGATAGATGTCTTGAAGTTAATTAACAACAGTAACTATTTGCACTTATATTATCACAGACCTGTATGTGATCTGAGTTTTATGCTTACTGATGTTATGTGCACATGGATTGAATGTGATGGGATAATGGTTATGTCGCTGGACTAAGAATTCAAAACCTCAGGCTAATGTTCTGGGAACATGGGCTCAAATTCCACATGGAAGATGACAAAATGTGAATTCGATTTTTAAAAAAGCTGAGCTACAAAGTAACCTAATGGTGACCATGTACAAATGTTGTAAAAATCTATCCTTTAGGGAAGAAACTTGTTATCCTTACCTGATCTGGCCTATATGTGAGACCAGACCCACAGCAATATGGTTGACTGTTAACTGCCCTCTGGGCAATTAGGATTGGCAAATAAAAATACACAGCAGACTGAACACACTAGAGTGTTACCATTGTACTGAGATTGACTGAAAGTGAGGCGAGTAACTTTAGGCCAGAATGTCACATGTATCATGTGCTATCTTAAAGGTACACTTGGACAGAACACAGAATCATAATTTCAACAGCTTTTAACATCTTCGAGAAAAGGACAACTGATATTTGAGGAGCAGAAATCTTTGGACTGTGGAAGGAAACTGGAGCACCCGGAGGAAACCCACACAGACTCAGGGAGAATGTACAAACTCCACACAGACTGTTGCCCAAGGCTGGAATTGGACCCAGGTTGCTAGCACTGTGAGGTAGCAGTGCTAACCACTGAGCCACCATGCTGCCCCAAATTACTTTTGAATTGAGTATCAATAGCTTTAACAGAGGGTAAAATAATTAAAACAACAATCAGTGACTCTCTTGCTCCTGTAAAAAAAGGTCAACAACAAGCTACATAAAGCAGAATAGTAATTTTCACTAGTGACAAACTTAAATAGATGTTTATAACATTCAATCACTGGAGGCAAGATTATCAGCAATAACACTAGAGTATAATTGGAACAGAAACATTGGAATAAGACAAGATGAACTAACGGTAGCCTCTGTAGGCTCAATAATGGTCGTAATGTTAGTGACCAATTTTGTGGAGGTTGCTTTTGGAATTGTTGTGGCCATAATTTTCAGGGATCCAAACATTCAGTCTGTTGTAAGAAGAGGAATGTTTGATGCAGTCAGATGGGCATCAAACCCATGGGAAGAAGAAATAAAAGGACAAAACAGGCAAACAATCAGTTTGGAAAGGCAGGAGAGGGCAAAAAAATGGGTAAATGAGCAGTTATTGGAGCAGGGCTCCCTGCCTATAGGAATATCAGAACAGGAGTAAACAACTCATCCCTTTCTGCCCATTCTGAGCGAATTTAATACAAAAGCAAAATACTGCCTGTGCTGGAAATCTGAATTGAAAGCAGAAAGTGTTGGAACAGCTTAGCAGATCTGGCAACACCAGTGTGGTAGAGAAAAATAGGGAACAGAATTTTCCTCTCTGGGTGTGGTGAGAATAACAGTGATTATGGCAATAAAATCAAGTGATAACAGGGATAAAAAAGTGTTTCTTGACATCAGAAAAATTGCTCTGTTTACCCCTCGAGCAATGTTCTCTCAAAACTATGTAGCTGTTGGGAAGCCTTAAGCACATTGATTAATATGGTGCTGTATGATGTTCACTTCTGGTAGTTGTTGCAATGCATGGAACTTGGAAGAGTGCACAGGAGGAAAAAAAAGGAAATGTAACCCTTGAGTGTCAAGTGGCAACTTCAGCATCTCACCCTTAAGGGGAAAGTGCCTTATTCCCATGCACTTGCCCCTATTGAAACCCTAATGTACCCCATTTATATCCCACTTCAACTCTCCTTTCCTCCACTGAGAAACTAAACAATTCCTGACAGTAAACTTGCATACCTGTGGGCTGCAGCTCACCAAATCCCTATCCCAGCCATCATGGCAATGCCTGTTCTGCTCTACATGCCACGCCCATCATCCTCCTCCAACCTTCATCCACAGAATTCTATGTTGGAAAGCTACCAGCCTCACTACATCAGCATGCCTGCTTTAGGACCAACTCGTGCTTTTAATACTTTATGTTGGAGCTCTAGGACACCTATTACTTGTACTTCTCTGCTAGGTCACTTTGTATGCATGAACAAAGACACATCTCCTGCATCTACACAAGATGCTTTTTCATTCTCATGGACACATACAACTTTTGGTTCTTAGCTTGCTTTCTCAGTGCTCACTGCCTTTAGCATTGAGTTGCAGGCTGCCAGCTTCTGCGTTGATCACATTACTTTTATAGTGCATAGAGTCTTGACTGCTCCTGCCAGCCTTTGCAATTTGATTTGCTTTATAGCATGGTGTAAGAGACTGGCAGGTTTTGATGGTGGGAGGCACTTAACAGTCAATCTATCAGTCATTTAAGGGATGAACATGTCATTATATGGCACTGTGGAACATAAATGTGAGAGCTGCAGCACATGACAGCAGATCACACTGCGTGTGTTTCAAGCAATTGACCATGTGTGCAGGTCAAAGGGAAGTAGTCCTTAGTGTGGAGTAGGGGGAGTATGGCCTGATTACATTACAGTAGGTTGGTTACAGTCAGTGTGGACAACCTAGGGTTTGCAAATAGCTCAGATTGGTGTAATGGTCCAGACTGGGATTTGGGTTAGCTTTTTCTGTAATGAGACAAAGGGAGGAATTGACTATAATGAAAGTGGATGCAAAAAGAGTTAGTGGTCATGCATGAGTCTGAGGTGCTGCAGTCTCCCTGGTAGATAAGTAGGAAGCACAGAGGACAGGGAAGGTTAATAAATTGGGAGGATGAGGTAAGCGGGAGTCCTTGAATAGCCATGATGTGGCATGTAATCATGGGTTCGTAGTCCACAAGATTTGGTGAAATGCAAATGCAGTGGCAGAGTTGGAGTGAGTGCTGTCCTTGTGAGCATGTGGAACCAGAGAGAAGATGGTGATGCTAACTCTTGCTGGGTGCCCCTTTTGATGCAGCACTGATCCTGGCTGCAGTTTCTGTCCAGGATGGCTGGGTCTGGTTATGTGACCTCCTTTGGCAACAGCAGGAAACAGGGCTACTCTCCACTCATCACCCTCCCCTGGAAGCAGGGAGCTAGCTTGCCATTCCCCTGTGAAATTTTTAACATGTTGAACACCACACTTGGAAAACTCATTCCTGGCCAAAGCAGTGTACCTCTGGGCTTTCAATATGGTTCTGTGAAACTCACTCGTTACTACACTTGAAATGCAAATGGAAAAACTCAATTCCGAGTTAATGATTCCAGTTGATAAGTTTTCTTCAGAGTTGGATAGTTTAATCTCTAGTTTGACTTTAAAGGCAGGCCTGGAGCTTTAATGTCTGGTCTGGGGTGAGGGTAGGGGCAAGCATAGTGTGGGGTACTTTCATCTCTGGATAGCAGAAAAACAGTAATACTGAACTTCTGAGAATCTCACACCACTGAATCTAGCCCTGAAACACATTTAATTTTCAATTGAAACACTAGGATCATGTATAAGTAATCAAATATAAATAAATTCAGCCTGTGCTTATTGAATCATATAATGATTTTCTCTGATAGAATCACCATTCATTATCTCTCTTTCAATAGGAAGGAAGCTGAAACTACAGGGAGGAAGCTATCTGCATTCAAAGAACTGGATGGCAACAATATAGTCTGATCAACAGGAGACCATTCAACTGCTCCATTGACAGTCTAATAAAACCTGGACAGAAACCTACATTGCATTGGAAATGATAGACACATTTGTGTTTCATTTCCTTCTCCAGAGTATCAAGGACTAAGTGTTTTGGTAACATGGGACAAGCTCAGGAGAATGACTGACTTCCATGTGCTGGCTCAGAATACTAGGCTGCCAGATGTGGCATACATAATGGGAGAATCTCAGCTGTCTCTCAGCTGATTAATCGAAAAACTGCAGGCCAAGTACCCTCATGTTATTCAAACTTAATAAATTAGGATTGGCAGCCACATTCTCATTGTCTAAGAGATACGCTCACTTGGTCATAACAACCTATATAAGCAAGGGTTGTGAAATCGTTGACTCTTCCTTGTCCAAATTGGTCAAAGAATACCATTCACTCAAAAGTGTGCACAAAGTCATTCCTTCATGATGCATTATACATCTTATCATTTTTCATCCAACTTTCAGCCCCAATCTGCAACTTCTTGCTTCTATACCTCCTAACATCTATCTTATATTGTCTCCTTGTGATTGGACATGTCCTCTGAATGAAAATCCATTTGAGGGGCAAGAAGAAAAAATTTGAGATTTATGCGAACAATATATTTATAATTCTGAGGCAGTTCTGAGGAAGGGTCACCGGACCTGAAACGTTAACTCTGTTTTCTCCTTCACAGATGCTGCCAGACCTGCTGAGCTTTTCCAGCAACTTTGTTTTTGTTCCTGATTTATAGCATCCGCAGTTCTTTTGGTTTTTAATATATTTCTAATGTTCCATATCACAAAAACAGCAGTGCATTCCCTGAACATCATCCGCACACTAACACCCTACTTACTCCTTCTCCCAGAGGACAGAGAATTCAGAAAAGAAACCACGTTGAACTGAGATATTGGTTAAAATCAGTTCAGGTGGGAAAACACTTGGGTGCAATGACCATGGAAAGAAAACAGAAGAGAGGAATTGTCACTGGACCCCAAACATTAATTCTGATTTGTCTTCACAGATGCTGCTGGACCTGCTGAGCTTTTCCAGCAACTTCTGTTTTTGTTTCAGAGTCACAGCATCCGCAGTTCTTTTGGTTTTTAAGAAAACAGAGGAGATATCTTGGTGAGAAAATTGACCTGGTGCACAGGCAGACAGTAATGAACCGGGATTTTTAAATGAGAAATGAAGGTGTGGAGTAAAGTGAAGAGCAAAAAGTGCCAGAGGACAGACTAAAATGAGATTTGGCTAGAAAAATCAAACTATCAGTGAGGACTAGAAAAGGCATGTGGTGAAAGGTATAGCCAGATGAGAAAGCTTCAGTTAAGGTGTAGATTTCCATTGATGCTGACATATGACTTGCTGTCTTGTTTACTCCAACTCTGTTTTCCGTTCATCAACTGATCCCCTGGACTCCAAAAACTGCATTCCTGTACTTATTCACAGGCACAACTCCAGTTCTTCACTGACAGCTATCTCCACCAAGCAAAATCTTTTCTTGTTTTCCCTTGGGCTCTAATCTTGCTCAGATGCATCACAGTAATATGGAAACAGAGAAAATAGGAGCAGGAGTAAGCCATTTGACCCATTAACTCTGTTCTGCTATTCAAAATTTTCATGGTTGATCATCGAGATCAATATCCTGATCCTTCCCTCTCCCCAGGTACCTCGATCCCTCCATCCCTTTAGTTATAAGACCTATATTTAGATCCTTCTGGAAAACGCATAATCTTTTGGCCTCAACCACTTTCTGTGGTAACGAATTCCATAGGCTCACCAGTCTCTAGGTGAAAACGTTTCTCCTTATCTCAGTTCTAAAAGGTTTACCCCTTATCCTTAAACTATGATCGCTGTTTCCGGACTCCCCTACAATCAGGAACACCCTTCCTGCATCTAACCTGTCTAGTCCTGTTAGAATTACAAATCTAGGTTTGTATGAGATCTTTCCTCATTCTTCTAAACTCCAATGAATACAATCCCAAATGACTCAATCTCTCATCATACATTAGTCCTGCCATCCCAGGAATCAATTTGGTAAACTTTCACTGCACTTCCTTGATAGCAAGAACATTCTTCCACAGATAAGGAGACCAAAACTGCACATAGTATTCTAGGTATGGCCTCACCAATTCCCTATATAACTGAGTAAGACATCCTTGTTCCTGTACTTGAATCCTCTTGCTATGATGGCCAACATACAGGTTGCCTTCTTTACTGCCTGCCGCACCTCTGCACTTACTTTTAGTGTCTAGTGCATGAGGAAATGCAGATCTCATTGAACATTCCCCTCTTTCAATTCACAGCCATTCAAATAATAATCTGCCTTCATATTTTTGCTATTAAAGTGGATAACCTCACATTTATCCACATTGTACCGTCTGCCAAGCATTTGCCCATTCACTTAGCCTGTCAAAATCACACTGCAACATTTCTGCATCCTCCTCATAGCTCACCCTTCCACACAGTTTTGTATCATCTGCAAATTTTGAGATATTACATTGAGTTCCCTCATCTAAACCATGCAGACACCGTTCAGGGCTTTTCAGTCCCCACTTTCAGCCTATTTGTGATACCCAGCTTCTGGGGACCCACCACAACTTCCAGGATTGTTTCGAAACCGGACTGCAACATAACACTGCCTGATTACTCCTAGGACTTGTCCTGAGCACTAACAATACTGAGTTATCCAACTACTCTTGCAATGCAACTCACTGTTACCTACACAGCACTCATTTTATTCAGTTGCATTTTCTGCAATGCAGTCAAAAGTCAGCTTATAAATCAACTTCTAACTTAGAGTTTACTCTAAGTTCATCATCTTTACTAACACCTTTCACCCCAACCTCAAGTTCACCCGGACTATCTCCAATACCTCCCTTTCCTTCCTGAACCTCTCTGTTTCCATCTCTGGTGACTGCCTCAACACTGACATCTATTTAAAGCCCACCGACTCCCATAGCTATCTGGATTACACCTCCTCTCAACCACCCACCTGCAAGAATGCGATCCCCTACTCCCAATTCCTCCACCTCCGCCGCATCTGCTCCCTAGATGGGGCATTCCACTCCCGGACATCTCAGATGTCCTCCTGTTTCACGGACTGGAACTTCTCCCTTCCGGTGATCAAAAATGCCCTTGACCACATCTCTTGCATGTCCCTCACTTCTACCCACAAACACTCTCCCTCCCCACAAAAATAAAGACAGAGTCCCACTGGTCTTCACATTTCACCCCACCAACCTTCACATCCTGTGTATCATTCTCCGCCACTTCCACCACGTACAATCCGACCCCATGACCAAAGAGATATTTCCTTCCCCACCCCTATCTGCCTTTCATAGGGACCCCTCACTCCGCGACTCCTTCGTCCATCCACATTCCCCACTAACCCCACCACACCCGGCACCTTTCCCTGCAACCACAGGAAGTGCTACACCTGTCCCCTCACCTCCATTCAAAGCCCAAATCAAATCTATCATATTAGACAGGGGTTCATCTGTACATCCGCCAACTTGGTCTACTGTATCCATTGCTCCCGATGTGGCCTCCTCTACATTGGTGAGACCGAGCGTAGACTCGGAGACCATTTTGCAGTGCATCTGCGCTCTATACACGACAAACGACAACACCTTCCGGTCGCCACCTATTTTAACTCCCCCTTCCACTCCCTGGGTGACATGTCCATCTTGGGCCTCCTCCAGTGTCACAATGACACCACCCACAAACTGGAGGAGCAACACCTCATATTCCACTTCAGGAACCTACAGCCTGATGGCCTCAACATAGAATTCACCAGGTTTAAAATCTCCCTACCCCTGACCTCATCCCATGTCCAACCCTCTCTCTCATCCCTACCTCCTTGACCTGACATAACCTGTCCATCTTCCCTCCCACCTATTCACCCCACCTATCCCACTGACCAATCTCTACCACTCCCTACCTGCACTCATCTATCAACATCCCACCTACCTCGTTGCCAGTCCCACGCCTCCTCTCTTTATTTCCCAGCTCCCTTCCCCCCTCACCATTTCTGAAGAAGGGTCCCAACTCGAAATATTAACTTTCCTGCTTATCTGATGCTGCCTGGCCTGTTGTATTCATCCAGCTCCACACTGTATTATCTCTGACTCCAACATCAACAGTTCTTGCTATCTCTGGAGTTTACTCTGTCTCTTTGGCAACTTGTCAGTTTACAATATCTGTCTATCATCTTTTGAAGTATTCTTCATTGACCCCTAAAATGTCCTGAATGACCTATTGAATATCTGGCGCTAAGCTCTACCCTTTTGCGGGGCATAATTTAGTGTTGCCATCTAGCAATTTTTAGAACTGAGGGAGCAAATTACTGCGGATGCTGAAATCTGTACTGAAAATAACAAAAACTGAAGGTCACAGTAGTTCCAGATTGCTCTCTCTCCATGGATGCTGCCTGACCTGCTGTGATCTCCAGCATTTGTTGTTTTCAGTACAACTTTTAGAACTGTTTGCTTCTTAAATGTTACCAGGCATAGGTTGCTGGTTTGGTCAGTACCCAAAAAGTGGATTTAATTCAAGAATTCCATCATATGGTTCACTTGCAAATTCCAATTTTCTTGCTCGGACAACCTTTGTTTGTGTTTCCTAAAACTCAATCCTCAGATTTATTACTCCTCTTTGCATTATTACAAATATATCCTTCTGATGTAACATTATCTTAGCCTGTTCTTTTAGCCAAAGGTAGATCTCACTTTTCCAGTTTTCAACAGAATGTCAATTTGTTAAGAATTTTTAAATGTTTCTTTAAATGCTTCCCATTTCTCATATACAATTATACATTTTCTATCCAATTGTCCAATCTACTTTAGTTAAATTGTTCCTCATGCCAATATAATTGACCTCACATTAGTACTTTCATTCAGATTTAAGTGCATCGCTCTCAATTCAGTTGAAAGCCCATCATATTATGATCACTCTTTCCTAGAGATATCCTGACTATGATATTACCAATTAACCCTGTGTCATTACAGAAAATGAGATTCAAAATCATCACTACAATTGTTGGTTCTAAAATGAATTGTTTGAGGAATGCATTGAAGTTGGGCACAATTGTATTCTAAGGTATTAAAATTCGGCATTTCACGATTTGGCTGTGTTATAGTAGGAAAGTAATTAGTAGATCTCAGGGATTTCTTGCAGGAAGACATTGCAATTAATTTATCTGGAATTAAATGTGTACTTTTAACTTATAGACTCAATATCAGATGGCTAGAGAGAATGTGTGATGCTAGAGTAAGCTTAGATAAATACATGGGTAAGGTTAATTGATCAAAATTGATGGTCTTTCTGTGGTTTCAGAGCAGATCTTCTGGTTACTTTGGTTTCACAGTTTGATTGAAAGCAGGTTGACATTATTTATTTTAGTCCAAACATACCAAATGTATGTTGCAGATGGAGTATTTCATGGAGATTTGTGAGTTATGTTTCATTTTAAAATTTTTGCTGGAGTGACTCCTAGCTTAGAATTAAGAATGATAGATTACATCCTCTTGAGAAAGATTTTCATAAAATCCTGGTTTGCTATTCTTGGTTCAACTGTGTATATTTTCACAATTTGGTCATTTTCACAATTCAGGATTTTTTATCTGATCAGATTTATTTCTCACAACTCCAGTAATTTCACTCAACAGAATTGAGGGGATTGAGAGAGTTTCTGCACTGTGCTCATTACCCTGCTCCTTTCAAGGTGGCTGACTAACTGTTTAGTCATCAGTAATTGTCAAAGCTTGATAAATAGAAGTAACTACAGACGAATTCAAAGTGTATGAACAACGGCTGTGCAAGTTCTTTTCAGTATCATCACGCTTAAGTTACTTGATCAGTAATCCAGAGAGTGAGTGATGAATTTTACAGTGGGGTTTGCAACTCTGGCATCAGTATAACTAAATACTTCCAAGTCTACACGTGCTCGTAGCAAGATCAGCTCAGCAATTTTACAGCAGAAGATCTCCGATTTAGCTCTTTTGGATGATTGACATCACTCTGATTCTGCTGGAATGTTCAATGCGTTGATGCTCTAAAGAATCAGCAATGCCAACGGTGTGGCAAATGCTGCTGAGGCAGGCAAAAGACGTCATGTTATAGGGTTCACAGTGGGGGTGGGTGGGTGTCACTTCAGAAATGGTTGGGATCACAGAAGATGCCTTTTGTGTCCTCAGCCTCCTCTTTGGGAAGAGGAATGTTTGGTTCTGCCCAAGAGCAGCTGCAAGGGCACATATGAGGCATTGTCCTGGCAGTCCCATGAAATAGCTCTTAACTGGACATTAAATGAGGCAAATCAGCTGCCTGCCTCTTTCACTCCACACCACCATTCCTCACCTCCATTCCTGAAACTGGAGGGCCCGTGGAAGTCAACTCTGCGACTCCATCTCAAGAGAGCAGTTTGATCAATTGACTGCAGCGTCAAAAAGGAACTTGGGAGTAAAATACGGGTCTCAGGAAAAGTGGTATGAAGTTGTCAAAAACCCAACTAGTTTGTACTGACCTTTATGGAAGGACACTTGGTGTTGTTATCTGCACTGGCCTGTTCGTGACTCCTGACCGACAGCAAATCTATTGGGTGGAAATAATAATAAATTATAAATTAAAATAATAAATTGTGGCTTCATTAGATGGACAATAAATGCTCAGTTTACTAGTGACACCTGAATACTGTTTCATTCATTCAAGGGATGTGGGCATCTCTGGCAGAGTCCATTTTCCGTTCATCAATAATAACTCTTGAACTGAGTTGGGCCGTTTCAGAAGCAGTTAACAGGCAATTACATTTTTGTGGGGAGTCAAGGTAGGCCAGACTAGTTAAGAATGGCAGATTTCCTTCTCCAAAGATCATTAGTGAACCAGATGGGATTGTGAATAGCAAGTGATAATAGTTTCTTGGACGCTATTAGCGAGACTAGCTTTTAATTCCAAATTTTATAAATTGCATTTAAGTTCTCCTAGCTGTCACGGTAAGATTCAAACTCTTGCCCCAAGACCACAAATCTGGGTCCCTGGATTGTTAAATAAAAATCAAAAGAACTATGGATGGTGTAAATCAGAAATAAAACTATAGATTCCTGGAAAAGCACAGCAGGTCTGGCAGTATCTGTGGGGAGAAATCAGAGTTAACGTTTCAGGTTGAGTGAAACATTGGCTCTGCTCAGGAGCAGAAGTGTCACTGGACCCGAAACGTTAACTCTGATTTCTCTCCGCATATGCTGCCAGATCTGCTGAGCTTTTCAAGCAATTTCTATTTTTGTCTCTGGATTACTAATCCAGTGACATTCGTGTTACCACTACTCCGCTATCTCCATTCAAAAGATAAGTAACAACACCCCAGTCTTGTGGCACTGATCCAATGTTCTTCTTTAAGTGTGTGTTGTGTTTTCTCCTGTCCTCATTTTCAAGGTTTGAACCATCAGTCTGTGCTAATGGGCAAAGTACGCAGTGGATGCCATTTCCCCCCAGAGAAAATAACCAGAAGACTCTCTGGCTCTTACCAGTAGATGCATAAGTCCCAGGTATTTACGCATCTGTATACCTTCTAAAACATCTAATACATCCTCCTTCTAAATCTTAACATGTTCTAGAACCTCATCATCCCAATTGAAATCTCCAGCCACAGTGTCTTTCTATTTTGTGAACAAAGATGAGAAATATTCATTTAATATCACACCCACATCCTCTGACTCCATGCACAGATTTTTGGTCTCCAATAGGTGCCACTCTTTCCTTGGTAGTTCTCTTGCTGTTAAAATAATTATAAAATAGCTTGGAATTTTCCCTAATCCTATCTGCCAAAGATATTTCATGGCCGCTCTTTGTCCTCCTAATTTTTTTCAAACAGCCTGACACACTCTATACTACTTAAGTGCCTCGCCTGTTACAGCATATGCTTCCGTCTCTTTCTTTTTCAAATTCTTGATATCCCTTGATATCCAGAGTTCTCTGGTCTTGATGCCCTGGCCTTTCAATCTTAGAAGTACAGGCTGGCCCTAAATTCTCACTACACTACTTTTAAAAGACTCCTACTTTACAAGTTTAGACTTACCTGAAGTAACTGTTCCAATTCCATGTTTGCCAAATTCAGTCTAATGATAATGAAATTGGCCTTCCGTAAATTTAGACACAACTTGTGCATTATCCTTATCCCTTTCCATAAGTATTTTAAAAGTTATGGTGTTATGGTCATTATCCCCAAAATCTTCACCCACTGACACTTCAACGACTTGACTGGCATCATTCTCTAGCAATAGGTCTTGCAATGCCCCATCTCTAATAGGACTAACTACGGATTGGCACAAAAAACTCTCCTGGGTGCAGTTTAAAAATTCCACCTGTCTAACGCTTTCACACTAAGGCAATTCCGACTAGTATTAGCAAAGTTGAAATCTCCTACTACTAGAACTCTACTCCTCTCACACCTCTTTATAATTTGTCTACAATTCTGCTCCTCTATCTCACTCTGGCTATTGCGTGGGCTGTATAATGGTAGAAATTGCATTGATCTCCATCCAATCTGATGACATCAGGCAATCTCAAGTAGGGATAAAGTACAACAGTTGCTCTTGTCGTTCAGCTACTAGTGATCATGGATTTGGAAGTTGCTATCTAAGAAGTCTTGGCGAATTCAATGTTGGGGAGATGATTGCCTGGCGGTAATATTGTTACAGTATTGATCCAGAAACTCAGTTAATGTTCTAGAGACCTGGGTTCGAAACCTGCCATGGCAGATAGTAATTTGAATTCAGTTAAAAAAACCTGGAATTAAGAATATACTGATGACCATGAAACCATTGCCGATCATCAGAAAAAACCCATCCAGCTCACTAATGCCCTTCAGGGAAGAACATCTGTCATTCTCACTTGGTCTGGCTTACATGTGACTCCAGACCCATAGCAATGTGGTTGACTCTTAACTGCCCTCTGAAGTGGACTAGCAAGCAATGGACTAGTTGTATCAATTGCTACAAAGTTTCAATGAAGAAATAAAACTGGACAGACCACCTGGCATCAACATAGGCACCAGAAAAGAAAACAGCAAAAACAGCCTTGTTGAATCAGAGAAGTCCCCCTTACTAATATCTGGAGGTTAATGCCAAACCTGAGAGAAATATCTCACAGAATAGACAAGCAACATCCTGACAAGTATAATATTAATGGAATCATATTTTACGGATACTGTCCCAGATATCGGTGTCACCATCCCTGGATATATCCTGTCCCACTGGCAGGACAGAACCAGCAGAGGTGGAAGCACGGTGGTATAGAGTCAGGAGGGAGTTGCACTGGATTCCTCAACATTGACACTGGATCCCATGAAATCTCATAGTTTCAGGTTAAACATGGGCAAGGAAACCTCCTGTTGGTTACCGTGTACCGTTCTCACTCCACAGATCCATCAATACTCTCTTATGTTGAACAACATTTAGAGGAAGCACCGAGGGTGGCTTGGGCACAAAATTTACTCCAGGTGTGTGATTTAATGTCCATCACCAAGAATGGCTTGGCTGCAGCATGACTGATTGATCTGGTCAGGTCAGAAAGGAGATACTCACCAGACTGGCTCTGCAGCAGGTGGTGAGGGAACCAACAAGAGTGAAATATATACTTGATCTCACCCTTACCAATCTGCTGGCTGCAGTTGCAAATGTCCATAACAGTATTGATAAGAGTGACCACTGCACAGTTCTTGTGGAGACAAAGTCCTGCCTTCACATTCACAATAGCCTGCATCATATTGTGTGGCATTATCACCATGATAAATAGGACAGACTTTGAACATAACTAACAGCTCAAGTCTGGGCATCCATGAGTCATTCTGGGCCAATCAACAGCAACAGAGTTTTAGTCCAACACAATCTGCAACCTCATTGTCCTACATAACCCTCACTCAACCATTATCATCAAGCTAGGGGATCAAGCTTGTTCGATGGAGAGTGCAAGACAGCATGCCAGGATCAGCATCAGGCCTGGTGAGTCTACCAAACAGGACTATTTGCATGCCAAACAGCATAAGCAGTAAGCCAAAAACAGACCTAAGCGCTCACATAACCATTGGATCTATAAGCTCTGCAGTTCTACCACATCAGTCATGAATAGTGGTGGACAATTAATCAATTCATTGAGTGAGGAGGTTCCACAAATATCTTCATCCTCAATGATGGAAGAGTCTAACACACCAGTGCAAAAGATAAGGCTGAAGCATTCAAACAAAGAACAAAGAACAAAGAACAAAGAAAATTACAGCACAGGAACAGGCCCTTCAGCCCTCCAAGCCTGTGCCGATCCAGATCCTCTATCAAAACCTGTCACCTATTTTCCAAGGATCTGTATCCCTCTGCTCCCTGCCCATTCATGTATCTGTCTAGATACATCTTAAATGACGCTATCGTGCCCGCCTGTACCACCTCCGCTGGCAACGCGTTCCAGGCACCCATCACGCTCTGCGTAAAGAACTTTCCACGCATATCTCCCTTAAGCTTTTCCCCTCTCACCTTGAAATCATGACCCCTAGTAATTGAGTCCCCCACTCTGGGGAAAAAGCTTCTTGCTATCCACCCTGTCTATACCTCTCATGATTTTGTAGACCTCAATCAGGTCCCTCCTCAACCTTCGTCTTTCTAATGTAAATAATCCTAATTTACTCAACCTCTCTTCATAGCTAGCACCCTCCATACCAGGCAACATCCTGGTGAACCTCCTCTGCACCCTCTCCAAAGCATCCACATCCTTTTGGTAATGTGGCGACCAGAACTGTACGCTGTATTCCAAATGTGGTTGAACCAAAGTCCTATACAACTGTAATATGACCTGCCAACTCTTGTACTCAATACCCCATCCGACGAATGAAAGCATGCCATATGCCTTCTTGACCACTCTATCCACCTGCGTTGCCACCTTCGGGGTAGAATGGAACTGAACACCCAGATCTCTCTGTGCATCAATTTTCCCCGGGGCTTTTCCATTTACCGTACAGTTCGCTCTTGAATTGGACCTTCCAAAATGTATCACCTTGCATTTGCCTGGATTGAACTCCATCTGCCATTTCTCCGCCCAACTCTCCAATCTATTTATATTCTGCTGCATTTTCCGACAGTCCCCTTCACTATCTGCTACTCCACCAATCTTAGTGTCATCTGCAAACTTGCTAATCAGACCATCTAAACCTTCCTCCGGATCATTTATGTATATCACAAACAACAGTGGTCCCAACACGGATCCCTGTGGAACACCACTGGTCACAGTTCTCCATTTTGAGAAACTCCCTTCCACTACAACTCTCTGTCCCCTGTTGCCCAGCCAGTTCTCTATCCATCTAGCTAGTACACCCTGGACCCCATGCGACTTCACTTTCTCCATCAACCTACCATGGGGAACCTTATCAAACACCTTAGGAGCAATCTTCAGGAAAAGTGCTGAGTGGATGATCTATCTCAGCCTCCTTCAGTGGTACACAGCTTCACAGATGCCAGTCTTCAGGCAATTCAATTCACTCCACAGGATATTGGGAAATAGTTGGAGGCATTGGAAACTGCAATGGCTATGGGCCCTGAAATTATTCCGGCAATGGTACTGAAAATATGTGTTTCAGAACCTGCCACTCTCCTAGCCAAACTCTTCCAATACAGTTACAACATTGGCATCGACCCATCAATGTGGAAAATTGCCCAGTTGTGTGTTGTGTTCAATAAACAGGACAAATCCAACCCAGCTAATTACGGCCCCATCAGTTTATTCTTGGTCATCAATAAAGAGATGGAAGATGTTATCAACAGTGCTACCGAGCAGCTTTGCAATAACCTGCTCAGTGACACCCAATTTGGGTTCTGCCAGGGCCACTCAGCTCCTGACCTTATTTCAGCCTTGGTTCAAACATGGAGCTGAATTCTAGTGATGAGCTGAGAGTGACGAACATTTTATATCAAGGCCACATTTGACTGAGTGTCGTGTCAGGGTGTGCTAGCAAAACTGAAATCAGTGGGTGCTGGGGGCAAACTCTCTGTTGGTTGGAATCATATGTGGCATATAGCAAGCTGGTTGTGGTTGGAGGTCAGTCATCTCAGCTCCAGGACAGCTCTGCAGGAGCTTCTCAGGGTAGTAATGTAGGCCCAACCAACTTTGGCTGCTTTGTCAATGACCTTCCATTCGTCATAAGGTCAGAAGAGGGGATAATTGCACAACGTTCAGCACCATTCACAACTCCTCAGTTCCTGAAGCAGTCCCTGTTCCAATGCAATAAGGTCTGGGCAATATCCAGGCCTGAGCTGTCAAGTGTCAAGTAACAGTCATGCCTCATCAGTGTCAGGCGATGACCATCACCAATAAGCGACAATCTAACCTTGCTCCCTTGACATGACATAGTGTTACCATCCTGAATCCCCCACTATCAACATCCTTGGGGTTACCACTGACTAGAAACTCAACTGGACTTGCCATGTAAATACAGTGGCTACAACAGCAGGTCTGAGGCTCGGAATACTGTGGCAAGTAACTCACCTCCTGGCTCCGCAAAGCCTGTCCACCATCTACAAGGCACAAGTCAAGAATGTGTTGGAATACTCCCCACTTTCCTGGATGGGTGCAGCTCCAACAACATTCAGGGAGCTCGACACCATCTAGAACAAATCAGCCTGCTTGATTGGCACCACATCCGCAAACATCCACTCCGCTCACTCTACTACCGACACTCAGTAGCAACAATGTATATGATTTACATGACGCAATGCAGCTATTCACCAAAGATCCTTCACAAAAGCATCTTTCAAAACCCACGGCCATTTCCATCTAAAAGGACTGCAGAATTTTTCCAAAGACCCTTAGACAGCAGCTTTCAACCTACATCTATTTCCATCTCAAAGGACAAGGGCAGGAAATACATGGAAACACCACCACCTGTAAGTTCCCTCCAAGCCACTCACCATCCTGAAATATATTATGGTTCCTTCACTGTGGCTGGGTCAAAATCTTGGAATTTCCTCCCTAATAATGTTGTGGGTAAACCTACAGCACATGGACTGCAGCATTCAACAAGGCAGCTCACCATTACCTTCTCAAGGCCAACAAGGGATGGGCAATAAATGTTGGCCAGCCAGTGATGTTTACATCCCATGAATGAATAAAAATAGTGGCTATTTCATTTTGCACAGATCGAGAATATTCAGCCTCATTACTCAAGGGATACACAACAAGAAGAACCTTTCATTCCATTAATTTGGACTGAATTAGAAAAAGAAACTAAGCCCCAGTTATAAATGCATAATGCATTAATTAAAAATGCATTACATGTCATGTGTATTTGTTTTCTAAAGGGAAAGCCTAACTGTAAATTGATCCACAAAGAAGAAATAACACTTGTACAAATTTCTTCCAAAGATTTACATACAAATTCGATGCATTGAAGTAAGATTTTGCAGAAACCCATTCAATCTTGAAATTTATTCAGATGTAACCCAAAGTTAATCTTTGACAAACAACAATATTCTTTTAACCATTCCACTGTCACAAATAAAGGAGGAATGAGGGGATGTTCAGTTATAGATGTTTCTTCCCTCTTAAACCATGGACAGCAGGGTACTATTTGATTCACACTTTTCTCTTCATGTTACTGTCATATTGAGATCAGCCAAACATTGGTTTTTCAATTCTAATTTTTGAAATAAACCTACAGTAAAAAAAAATCTTTAGAATGAAATCAAAGATCAGCTTTATGAACAGAACAATCAAGATGCAGGAAATTGTTTTGTTTCTCCACAAACAAAGAGCATTCAGAAAATTAAGGAAGATTGGGACAGGAAAGGAGAAAGGTTATATATTATAAGTTTATAAAACCAGAGGTATTAAAATTTCAGAGAAAACAAGGTGCAGGGCTGGATGAACACAGCAGGCCAAGCAGCATCATAGGAGCAGAGAGGCTGACGTTTCGGGCCTAGACCCTTCATCAGAAAAGGGGGAGGGGAAGGGGGTTTTGAAATAAATAGGGAGAGAGTGGGAGGCAGATAGAAGAGGGATAGAGGAGAGGATAGGTGGAGAGGAAACAAACAGGTCGAAGAGGCGGGGATGGAGCCAGTAAAGGTGAGTGTAGGTAGGGAGTTAGGAATGGGATAGGTCAGTCCAGGGAGGACGGACAGGTCAAGGGGGCGGGATGAGGTTGGTCGGTAGGAGATGGAGGTGCGGCTTGAGGTGGGAGGAGGGGATAGGTGGGAGGAAGAACAGGTTAAGGAGGCAGGGACGAGCTGGACTGGTTTTGGGATGCGGTAGGGGGAGGGGAGATTTTGAAACTTGTGAAATCCACATTGATACCATTGGGCTGCAGGGTTCCCAAGCGGAATATGAGTTGCTGTTCCTGCAACCTTCGGGTGGCATCGTTGTGGCACTGCAGGAGGCCCAGGATGGACATGTCGTCTGAGGAATGGGAGGGGGAGTTGAAATGGTTCGCGACTGGGAGGTGCAGTTGTTTGTTGCGAACCGAGCGTAGGTGTTCTGCAAAGCGGTCCCCGAGTCTCCGCTTGGTTTCCCCGATGTAGAGGAAGCCACACCGGGTACAGCGGATGCAGTATACCACATTGGCAGATGTGCAGGTGAACATCTGCTTGATGTGGAAAGTCTTCTTGGG
>NC_063334.1:39676644-39727156 GCF_021869965.1 Rhincodon typus
GTGGTCGAGAACGCCCTCAACCGTGTCTCCCACATCTCCCGCACCTCATCCCTCACACCCCGTCCACGCAATAAAAACCAAAAAAGAATCCCCCTCGTCCTCACGTACCACCCCACCAACCTCCGGATCCAACGCATCATCCTCCGACACTTCCGCCATCTGCAATCCGACCCCACCACCAAAGACATCTTTCCCTCCCCACCTTTATCTGCTTTCCGGAGGGACAACTCTCTCCGTGACTCCCTTGTCCGCTCCACACTCCCCTCCAGCTCCACCACACCCGGCACTTTTCCCTGCAACCGCAGGAAGTGCTACACCTGCCCCCATACCTCCTCCCTCACCCCCATCCCAAGAAGACTTTCCACATCAAGCAGATGTTCACCTGCACATCTGCCAATGTGGTATACTGCATCCGCTGTACCCGGTGTGGCTTCCTCTACATCGGGGAAACCAAGCGGAGACTCGGGGACCGCTTTGCAGAACACCTACGCTCGGTTCGCAACAAACAACTGCACCTCCCAGTCGCGAACCATTTCAACTCCCCCTCCCATTCCTCAGACGACATGTCCATCCTGGGCCTCCTGCAGTGCCACAACGATGCCACCCGAAGGTTGCAGGAACAGCAACTCATATTCCGCTTGGGAACCCTGCAGCCCAATGGTATCAATGTGGATTTCACAAGTTTCAAAATCTCCCCTCCCCCCACCGCATCCCAAAACCAGTCCAACTCGTCCCTGCCTCCCTAACCTGTTCTTCCTCCCACCTATCCCCTCCTCCCACCCCAAGCCGCACCTCCATCTCCTACCGACCAACCTCATCCCGCCCCCTTGACCTGTCCGTCCTCCCTGGACTGACCTATCCCCTTCCTAACTCCCTACCTACACTCACCTTTCCTGGCCCCATCCCCGCCTCTTCGACCTGTTTGTTTCCTCTCCACCTATCCTCTCCTCTATCCCTCTTCTATCCGCCTCCCACTCTCTCCCTATTTATTTCAAAACCCCCTTCCCCTCCCCCTTTTCTGATGAAGGGTCTAGGCCCGAAACGTCAGCCTCTCTGCTCCTATGATGCTGCTTGGCCTGCTGTGTTCATCCAGCCCTGCACCTTGTTGTCTCAGAATAGTGGAGGTGTTTTTCATAGACAGTTTCAAAACAGAGCTGTATATTTATTTGAAAGTGATGAATTTAGAGGACTACGGAGACAGGGTTGGAGATTGGGACTAGCTGGGTTGCTATTTTGGGAGCCGGTTCATACACAATGTGTCAAATGGCCTCCTTCTGTACGGTAAAATTCTATGATTCTATGTTTCTATTTCTACCTACCTGGAAGTGACCTTTAGTTTTATTGATGTAACATTTGTTTTTAATGGAGTTGGGCAATACTTGTACTTGTGAGGCATTTTTGTTCTATGCACTGACACTGACTCTTAGTCACTGATTCAAATTGCTGTTTGGCCTACTCTTCGTGTTAGCTTGTCACGTGTTTAGAATATAAATGCTTTAGAATAATAATATCTTAATTCTTTTTGCTGCTCTCCTGTGATAAGGCTGTCTTTCTCCTTAAGATTCCTCCGTGATTCTTCCTGGTTACTACTTCCATTTCAAACTGAATGGCTTTCTCCAAAGTCACATCTTCTTTGGACTATAATAAATCTGACAAAGGCTCATCAATAATTCCAACAATAAAATTCTGTCGCTTCTGAAATCTGATTTCAAAGTTCAATTTCACAGTTTTTGACAAGTTTGAATACAGCATTGACAAATGTAGCTATAATTCCCTGCATGCTGAAATCTTCTCTTAAATACTGCTCTTTCATTTACTCTTAATTTAAAATAGTCATCAAAAGCTTGTAGTACTTCTTCAAAAGTATTTGAGCTTCTTTGCTCTTTTGATTAATTATAACATCGCCATCAGTAAGTCTTATTAAATGAATAGAATCCCTACAGTGCAGAAACAGGCCACTTAGCCGAACAAGTCCACACCAAAACCCGAAGACCACCCCACCCAGATCCATCTCACCCCCTCTACTCTGCACTTCCCATGGCCAACCTACACATCCCTGAACACTATAGGCAATCCAGTTTAGCCAATTCACCTAACTTGCACATCTTTGCACTGTGGGAAGAAACAGGAGTACCCGGCAGAAACCCATGAAGACATGGGGAGAATGTGTAAACTCCAAACAGACAGTTGCCTGAGGGTGGAATCAAACCTGGGTCCCTGGCACTGTGAGGCATCAGTGCTAACCACTGAGCCACCATGCTGCCCAAACTACAATACTGAATTTATTTGGTTCAGCTTGTGAATTAATATTTACATTAAGGTTGAAGCCATTCTGTATATTCAAGATTTCTAACTGTGTTCTATTTGCCTGATTTTTGGTATTAATTTTTTTCAAAAACTATTGTTTCCCAGTATCATTATTTATTCTTTTTCTTTAAGCTTTTAAGTTCTGCGGCCTCCCATGCTCACTTTCCTTTAGAGAGTTTTACTTCTGTAAATACTAACAATGTTTTATTTCATTTAATGTTTTTAAACTGTATAGTACAAGAATGCTGTGTTGTTTTCCTCCCTTTAAAGCATTTAATTCTGTTAAATAGTAATGTTGTATGTCAGTACTGCTTTCTGTGGGATTTTCCTATGTTTTTACAGTTAACATGGAGGTTTGCCACCTTCTCATGGGAAAAATAGGTGATGTCATGCGTTTCACAGTCTAATAAGCAATGCCCTGTCTTTTCAATGACTTCCCAAAGAAATCCTTGTGCCTGTGGTCTTAATAAATTCTTCCCACCAGAACCATGCACTTACAAATGTTAAAGGCTATTATTAAAAATGTTATAGTGGAGCACTTACAGATGTTCAAGGTAATCAGGCAGAGTTAAGATGATTTCGTCAAAGAGAAATCATGCTTAACTAATTTATTAAAGTTCTTTGAAGAAGAAACATGTATTGTGAATATGGTGAAGTTGGTTTTCCAGAACACATTTGATAAAGTGCCACATCAAATGTTATTGCAGAAAATAAAAACTCACAGTGTAGGGGGTGACATATTGGCACAGCTAGCAGACAGCCAGCAAACAGAAAACAATTGCTATAAATGGGTCATTTTCTGGTTGACAAAATGTAATGTATGGTGGGCCACCGTGATTTGTGCTGGGATCTCCAACTTTTTAAAGTTTATGTAAATGACTTGGCTAAAGGATCTGAAGTTATGTTTCAAAAATGTGCTCAAGACAAAAAATAAATAGGAATGTAAGTTGTGAAGAGGATGTAAGGAGGCCACAAAGGGATATAGATAGTGAATGGGCAAAAATCTAGTAAATGGAGCATACTGTGAGAATTTATCAAATTACCCATTTTGGCCGTAGGAATAACAAAACAACATCAACTTAATGGAAAGAAATCACAGAGCTCTGAGGTACAAAGCAATTTGGCTGTCCTAGTGCATGACTTATGAAAGGTTAGAATACAGTTAATAATTAGTAAATAAGTAAAAAAGCTAGTAGAATATTTTTATTTATTACCTGGGGAATTGAATACAAAAATAGGGAGGTTATGCTTCAGTTACACAGGGCAGTGGTGAGACCATGTCTGCAGTACAGTATTTTTCACCTTATTTTAGGAGAGATGTAAATGCATTGGAAGCCATTCATACAGGCTTTCTCAAACTAATATGTGGAATTGGCAGGTTGCCTTATGAAGAAACATTGGACAGGCCAAGCTTGTATCTACTGGAATTTAGAAGTGTAAAAACTGACTTGTGGAAGAATACAGATCTAAAGCTTACTGTTCCAAATAAAGGCATGTTTAGTTAAGACATAGGTGAGAAAGTATGTTTACTCACTTGGAGTTGTGAGTCTTTGGAATTAGGCTTTATTGGAAGCAGACTCTTTGAATATTTTTAAGACAGAAGTTGATATATTCATGATTAGCAAGGGAGTGAAGATTATGAAAGATAGATGGGAATGTGAGGTAATCAAACTAGCCATGATCTTATTGAATGGTGAAGCAATCTCAAGGGTCTGAGTGGTGGCCTACTGTTGTTCCTAATTTGTATGCTACCAAAAAGAGCCATTTGTCATACTAAAATGTAGTTTGTTTGTACGATAGCAACTAGATACAAGTTACATTACAAATTAGATAGACACTGTGGAGATCCATTTATGTAAGTCTGCACTCTATGAGATCCTTTGGTGAGCTGCCTCGTCCTCACACAAGCCAGAATGATATCATAGGTTGAGTGGATCTTAATGTAATCTCCAACACTACCCCTTTCAGGCTAATACAACAAAATATAGCTCAGGAGGCCATGAAGTTGAATGAACTGAAAAATAGGACAAATTCTCATGCGTACAATCTTGACATGTTAAACTAAGCAATTGTATTTTTCATGGTCTTGCTTTAATCTTGTAGAAATCCCACTGAATGCAATTTGTTTCTGAACATTCTTAATATTGTTGTAGATCAGACACATAGTCTCATACATTACCCACCTGCGACTAATTCTAATATTTTGTTTGGGATCAAGTTGGAGAGTATTTTCACATCACTGAAGCCAGAATCAACACTTCTTGAGTTGGTTAGGGCTTGAAGAAGAAACATGGAATTGAGTTATGCTACATATTTGAGGAAAAGCATGTGGTGGTGTTAATGAAGAAATAGAAACTCTGAAGTTGAATAGATGGCCAAATTTCCTCCTCAGTTCCAAACCATAGAAACTTTTAAAGATTGTTTCCAACAGGAAATCACGTGAGTCACAATTTTCCAAAGTTCTCTAGATTCAGGAATTATGTTTTTTGCAATAGAAAAGTTGCGGATACCACTTTGTTTCTTGAGACATAACGAAGGCACAAACCATTCAGTTCCTCATCAATTATTGTGGGGATATGACAAGAACCTTCAGACAGAGACAAAGGGCTGGATTGTTTGGCTCCCTTGAGAGCATGTTGGGAAGCAGGATTGGAGTCATAATACCAGGCACCATACCATGGGCACTGTGCCTGGTGCCTGTATGCCATCCCATCAGCATCCCCAGTAATTTTATCAGCAGTAGGATGAATGTCAGGTGTTGTGCCCAGCTGAGGGCCAGTTGAGGCCCCTAGTAGCAACATTCTGCCATTGCTCATATGTTACCATGGTGGGAGGGGCTCGTTCCAAGTATGCAGCCTGACAGATTTCATTGGTTGGTTGGTCAAGGAGGCAGTGGTAGGATGGTCTCTTTTATGGGTACCATGTGACCATCAGGGGTGTCTAGCAAGGTTTTCCCACCCTGGTGTTTATCCTTCGCCCAGGTCATCCCATTGCAGCCCACCCTGGTCCCCACCAATCGTCCTTGACCAGTGCCTGCCAGCTGAACATCAGCGAGACTTTGGATTTAATGAAAAGTTTGGGCTCCATCATTGACTATGTCCTTTAGCCAAATGGGTTGCTGGGCCCAGAGAGCTGCTTGCCATTTGATTGATTTCTGCTTTTAGTGCCAGTGAAGAAAGATTTCAGTTTAAGATAGTTTAGGGAAGTCAAAGTAAGAAACAGTTGAAAGGCGATTTGATGGTGCCTAAAATCATGGAAGACTTATACAGTGGGTAAACAGAAATTATACCTATTGTTGGAAGGGTTAAGACCAGAAGATATAGAATGGAAAATGAACTCGTGACGCTGTGAAGAAAATGACTCGGTGATTCGAATTTGAAATGTACAATTTGAGAGTGTACTGGTTGGAGATTCAGTGTGTCTTTCAGAAGGGAATTAAGCAAGTACATAGAGAATAGACATTTGTTTGGTTATGGGATAAGATGGACAGTGGAACTGGTAAAATTGTTTTTGAAGAGAGTAAGCATGAATTCAAGGGGATGAATGGTCTCCTGTTGTGATGTCACAAATCAGTTATTCAATTAGAATGAAATGAGGAAGCAGAGTTTGATACAGTAAGTACTAGAATGAGAGAACTCTTTCTGTTTCTTCATTAACACCACCACCACATGCTTTTCCTCAAATATGTAGCATAAGTCAACTCCATGTTTCTTCTTCAAGCCCTAACCAACTCAGGAAGTGTTGATTCTGGCTTCAGTGATGTGAAAATACTCTCCAATTTAATCCCAAACAAAATATTAGAATTAATTGCAGGTGGGTAATGTATGAGACTATGTTTCTGATCTTCAACGATATTAAGAATGTTCAGAAAGAAATTGCACACAGTGGGATTCCTACAAGATCAAAGCAAGGCTATGAATGCTGTATCAGTTGAATTGTTCATGGCTGACAGTTAGAGATCCTCAAGTCAATTATGGTTGCGAGCAAGTTGAGTCCTAGACAAATGACTGGATTGAGGTATAGATCTGAAATAGTAGGAACTGCAGATGCTGGAGAATCCGAGACAACAAGGTGCAGGGCTGGATGAACACAGCAGGCCAAGCAGCATAGATCTGCTGTGGGCAAAAAAAGGCAGAATAGACTTGTAAGCCTGAATATGTGCTACTGTTCTAATCTTCCACTGGTCTTCAGATGAAGTTATTATGTTCAATTGAAAAAGGTTCTGAAGAATCTCCCAATGATTATATTGTTGTATCTTCAATGGGGCATAGGAGGAGGTCATTTAGTTCATTACATCTAATACTGTTCCATGTATAGCAATTCAGTCTGTCCCATTTCTCTGCTCTATACCCTAAGCGAATTGATTTTCCTCAATTGCTCATTCAATTTTCATTTGAAATCATATGTCATCTCAGCTCCCCAACCTTTTGTAGACAGAGAGTTTCAGATCATTACCACTTACTATCGAAATGTTCTTCTTCACAGCCCCCTTTTGAACGATGGTGACTGGTGAGTTAGATTATCCATGAGATGTAACCAAGAAAGGATAAGAACTGAGTAGAGGGAAATGGGAAAGGTCGCAAGCTGTATCATTCTAAACATGAGTTGTTAATTATGTATTACAATCAAACAAATTACACTGATGGATGCGACTCAGTGTTTCATTATAAATACAGTTGAAAAGGGGGTGACCTTATAGAGGTCATGAGGGGCATAGATAAGGTGAATATCCAAGGTCTTTTTGTCTGGGTATGGGAGTCCAAAACTAGAAGACATACATTTAAGGTAAGGGAGAAAGAATTAAAAGGGACCTGAGGGGCAACATTTTCACACAGAGGGTAGTGCGTGAATGGAACGAGCTGCCAGAGGAGGTGGTGGAGGTGGGTACAATTACAACATTTAAAAGGCATCTGGATAGGTACATGAATAGGAGGGGTTTAGATGGTTATGGGCCAAATGGTGGTGAGTACTGGTGGTGGTGGGAGTGGGTGTTTGTGGATGTGGTGCCAATCAAGCAGGCTGCTTTCTCCTGGATGTTGTAACTGCAATATTCCATCACACTCCTGACTTGTGTTTTGTTGCTGTTGGACAGGCTTTGAGGAGTCTTTTACACAGAGGGTCGTGGGTACCTGGAACTTGCTGCCGAGGGAGGTAGTGGAGGCAGATGCGATAGTGACTTTCAAAGGGCATCTTGATAAATACATGAATAGAATGGGAATAGAGGGATACGGTCCCCAGAAGGATAGAGGGTTTTAGTTGTGATGGGCAGCATGTCAGTGCAGGCCTGGAGGGCCAAAGGGCCTGTTCCTGTGCTGTAATTTTCTTTGCTCTTTGTTCTTTTGTAATTGGGGCTAGATCAGGTTAGGATATCTGGTCGGCATGGATGAGTTAGAATGAAGGGTCTGTTTCCCTGTTGTATAACTCTATGACTCCATGACTCTGAATGACAAGATTGTTTGATGCTCTATCTTGATGTTAAACTTAGGTTTCCTGGTAGCAAATTTAAGTCAATAATGATAGTGCATCTTTGAATTATTTATTCAGTAATTACAGTACCCCACAGGGCAATTCCACTCAATTCTGATTGAAATGCAGGAATTCCTATTTAGCTCCTCAGCACAATGAGACTGACATATAAGTATATCAATTACTTAACAGATGAGATTAAAGTAAAACTACAAAGCATAACAGTCTTGAACAAAAGTCTCCTTTGAAACCTCAATGTAAATACAGCCTAGGGACTGGTATTCCTAGTTGTGTGTGATCAATGAGTATAAAAGGTCATGGGTAAAATGAGTTTCACAGACTTAATTTAATCTCATTACAAGACTGAGTTTGAAACCACATTACGAGGGGCTCCACACTTGAACTAAGAATGGTAGGTTAGAGAAGTGTTCCATTCTCTGGTAGTGTCAACTTCATTATTGAGGATTTTTTTGTATCAAAACACAACTTTGAAGCATTCATGTTGTCTAGCATTTTTACATGCCAATTGGTTCAAATTCAAAATCAATCCTTAAGATGGTGAAGGCATGAATCTAAGATTTCTCCAGTGATGTAACAAAATAAGCTGCAGTCCCTAAATTGCACCTGTACACTCTATAGGCATTTGAAACGACAAATAAACCAAAGGTATGTGAAACATTTAAAAAGGAATAACAACTCTATTATCATAACAAATAGGTGAGATAATGGGCTATTAAGGATTGAGAGTCACGTTCTACAATTTTGCCGATTTTTCTTTGGGCAGCCAGGTACCTGACATACTTCGAATCCCACCTCCACCCTTCATTGACTCTGAACTAAACTAAGAAGTCCACAAAAAAACATTTTCTGTTTTTCTCAGGTATTGCATGGACTCTCTCTCCGTCAAGGATGTGTCCCACTTATTTAAGGTCAGAGAGCCTAACTGCAGACTAAGAACTAAATGTAGGACCTCAGGCAAATAACTTAACCCTGCCACTTACCAGGTAAACTCGCGTAGCATCCCAACATGGAATATTGACAAACGCCCTAGTGCTTGTTCAATATAAAACCTGTGATAATGTGCTGCAGCAGAGCTTGAAGGGCATCTGTCTGTTTTTCTGCTGCGGACAGATTGACAGATTGTATTGCATTTTATGATCAGTTTTCTACAATGAATCTTTTTCTCTCTCATTATTTCATGTTCAATACGCCATCGACTAACGACTAATATTCTTGGAAGAAAACTTTTATGGAGGCAAATAGTGCATAAACACTACGCATTAAATATGCAAAATTCAACTTACATTTGATAGAACACTTTTGACTAGTTTCTTACCACTAGCATTTGATGGTCATAGCCGGATTGGAATCATCGTACTTAGTAAATATTTACTTTATAATCTCATGCATACTGCAATATTTATTCTTCTCTGCAATCTGTTGGTATCATCTGTTGGTTGAGATTTTAAACCAAGGTCTTGTTCCCTCTCTCAGATGAATGTTCTAATTCATATTCATCCTTTGATCTATGTCCTAAATAACACATTATGTAGCCAATATTACATTGCTGCTTGTGGTGGCTTACTGTGCACAAATTGGCTATTAGTTTTCATACGTCACAACAGTGATCATCCTACAAAAGTACATCTTCAGCTGGGAAAAAATGCAAGGGACATCTTGTGATTGTGCAAAGTGTTAAATACACATCTTCCTCTTTTCTGAAGGCATTCACTGATTCACACCATAGCTTTATGCATTGAATAAAATTATTTAAATGTATAATTTCTCTAGCTATTTATCAATTTCATAATTATTTGCCTTTGTCCTAAATAAATGTGAAAGTGTTGGTGTTAATACAAGAAGAATTGAACTTGGTTGATTTTTTTTGAAAAAGCAAATGAATTAAATTCAGTAAATAAAGCAAGATTGGGACTTTACAAGAAGACAGAAGGAAAAAGACCAGGAAAGTGTAATGAAGAAATGTTTCCAATCTCTTTTGAAAAGCACTAGTTTCAAGGTAAATTGAAAATGGTGGTGAATGGGTGAATCGATGAATGACTGATTCAGGTGTTGGGTCGATAGTTGGGTGAGGTACGAAGTGGGTAGGTGGATGTGTGTCACATGGGTGAAGGAGGTAGCTAGACGAAGTGAGTGGATGAATGGATTGGTAGATTGGGGGATAGCCATGTCTGGTTAGGGTGGTAGGCAGGTGTTCAGAGGCTAGCATGGTTGAAAGTTTGGAGTAGTTGGACAACCCTGAGAGGCAGAGTAGTGACGCTATGTTGGGGATGGGGGCGTAATTGGGAGTTTGGGAGGGTATCATAGAATCATAGAATCCCTACAGTGTGGAAACAGGCTATTCAGCCCAACAAGTCCACACTGCCCCTCTGAAGAGCATCCCACCCAGATCCAGCCCCCTACCCTTGCATTTCCCTATGTCTAACCCCACCTAACCTAAACGCCCCTGAACACTACGGGCAATTTAGCACGGCCAATCCACCTACCCTGCACATCTATGGACTGTGGGAGGAAACCGGAGCACCCGGAGGAAACCCACGCAGACACGGGGAGAATGTGCAAACTCCACACAGACAGTCACCCAAAGCTGGAATCAAACCCGGGTCCCTGGTGCTGTGAGGCATCAGTGCTAACCACTGAGCCGTAGTTGGGAAGTTGATAGGGGAATGAGCAGGGGTCAGTGTGAGTGATTATGGAGGAGATGTGGATTGGGAGTAGTTACGTATGAGTTAGACTAGGATTTCTATGTCCTATATAACTAGCCAGGTAAGTCCTGTGGAATTGTCTGGAATCTCTGATTCCAATTTTGTTTCAGGAACATTCATGGAAGGTTTCAGGGTGCAGCTGGAATTTGGCTGTCTAAATTTTGAACTTCCTACACAATTCCTACAGAGTTGGTGCATCGGTGCTTTCGTAGGGTTCCAACATACACTTTAAGTTGTTTCTCCAATCTCTGACAATCAGAAACTGGAAGGTCTGGGCCAGTATCTACATATCATCTCAAATGCATTTTTCTTAGCACCAACATCTAGTTTTTACTGAGCACCTTTAACACAGAAGATATGTCAAGACACTTTACTGAGGAATGTTTTACAGGGTGACCAGTTTCAACTCATATTGACCATGAAACAGCCAGGAATGGAGACATAAGATTTGTTTACATGGGGATTTGCTCTTGAACCCAATGAGTCCCTGCATGATCACAAAACAACAACAAGGCAAAGACACAAGTAGACTCAGTCAGGACAACATTGACAATGCTTTTGGACATCCCAAGGTCATGGAAGGGGTTATATATAAATGCAAGTATTTCTTCTTAATAAGAACAATGGAGGCCCAGTCACTGATGGCTAGGTCAAAATGAAGGATTTGGGTGAAGCTGTTCAAGAAATGCAGAAAAGTAGAGATTTAGGGAGTTCCTGTGAATTGGACCGAGGCCACTGCAGTGGCACACAAAGGAAGTCAAAGACAGGACACTGGAGAAGGAGGATTGAAGAATTGTGTGGCTAACGTAGGGCTGGAGGAGAGGTAGGAGCATTAAATTTGTGCAAAAATGTGAACACTTGTCAAGAATTTTAAATTGAATGATTGGGGAGGTGGGGGTGAAAGATAAACAGAAACAACAGGAAAAGCAAGTTTAATGCAAGACAAGAAATGAGTGATTGCATTTATTAAACAGTTTAGACTTTGTGAAAGATAGGCAATAGACACCTACAAGGGTCAGTGTTTAGGGTGTGGATAATGGTTTCAACAGCAGCTGGAATTGGGCTGAAGGAACTTTCTTAAGCGTCTTTCCTGCAGGGCAACAAATTTAGTTCTGCAACTCTTCTAATACTTTAAAGCTTTCCCTCTCAGAACCAACAAGCACTTTTTCCTCCAAACCCTCCCCTTTGCATTGATAATTCTTCCAGTGAATTATTGAAATCATGTACTCCAGTTCATTGTCAAGATTTATTTTGTTCTTATTCAACCCCCAAGTAATGTGCCATTACTCACCATTTTAAAGTGAGAAATTATGATTTTGAGGATCAATTATCCATTGTCCCCCTTACTCCATAACATTGGCTTATCTCTGTATTCTGTACAGTGTTCTTCAGACTTTTGTTGTTACTATCAAAGCACCAGATGTTGCCATTGTACATTTTTGTTCTGCAATGTAATACCAACTTGATTATACTCTCACTTAGGCCTGATGTGAGTAAATCAAAATGCAGGTTAGAAAGTCAATAGAACAATATCTTTAATTAATAATGTATATACGTCACATTAAGGAAAGCAGTGTAGTCATCATGTTATCATAAACTCTATTTTCTACAAATTCGGATTTGACTAGCCCAATATAAATAGCTGATGAAGTCAGAGGCAATGCTGCCGCATTTAAATATTAAGAATGCTGAAATAAAACAGAAAACATTGGAAATCTTGTCACTCATCTTGTCAGATAGCATCTTTGTACAGTGAAAGAGAGTCAATGGAAGAAATTTAATGTTTGGGAAATGTTGGGGCTTGTCAACTGTTGGAAATTTTAGGAATCAAATGTCATTTTTTTAGAAGGTCTGATGGTATTTTATGACAATTGGGCATTAACCTGAACAGCATGACGACTCATGTTGAACAAAGTTTCTGAACAGGCCAGAGATCCTGAACCCAAGAGCTGCTGACCAACAGGGGCTGCAGCTCTCCAGCACTGATAGCACCACCAGGAACAGGGGCCATGGCTGGTATTGCACCTGGTCCCTCACCAGGAATTGCTGATGGATGCCTTGTGTGTGGGTGAGATGCAGATACCTGGGGGGGCCTCACTGTGTGTGCTGGTGGAGATGGAAAAGTTGGGGGGTAGTAGAAAGGGCAGGCAGAGCATCAACTGGTCTCTGGGCAGAAAGGACATTCCTGGGTGGTTTTTGTCTGGAGTTCAGTTGGGAAATTGCAAAGGTAATGAGATCTCCGTAATCTCCTACCTATCAAACTGCATTCCCCAACCTTTAATATTCCCTTCGGTGTTTTTCTTTGGTGGAAGGGGTGATGTGGTCATAAAATTCCATGCAAGTTTTGAAGTGTATGGCCTTTATCAGGTCACTGACCCTAACCAAACTCAGTTAAATTGCAAGTTGGCTCATATGCAGCAGTTTGGGGAATGGGCACCACACTTTTATGAATGTAACCACCCCAGCCAATGCCCCATCAAAACCCTGTTCCTCTCTTACTCCATCCTGGGGAGGGGCGGTCGTGGTGGGGAGGGGTGTGTGTTAAAATGTTCCCCACTGTCCCCTTCAGTACGCATACTCTTGAAATTAAAGGTCTCAAATGGGGACATCTATTTTCATCACTTCTAATTTTCTTTTTATTTGTCTTCTGTTAAGTGTATAAAATGGGGGACAAAGTGGGTCTGCTACATTGAGACAGTAAGGCTGGTAATGAAACAGTTGGAAAAGAGACAACAACATTTTGGAGCCTAGAATTCCAAAGTCTTATAATTTCCTTCTGCATGGATAATATTCAACAAAGAAGGGAGGTTGTTATAATTTCCTGGAGGTCTGCAAATTGATCTTCTGTATTCCTGCACCACTGTAGCACTGAATACTCCTATGAGGAAGGACAATAGGGCTAGGAATGAAAACTTACCGTCTAGTGACCTGAATCCCTGGGTGCACTCAGTAAGTAGCAGTTCTGTTGCTAAATCAGAAGGTTGTTGGTTCAAGACCTGCTTCAGAGCTACAGCACAGCAATCTCTGTGAACATTGGATGAGGTGTTAAACAGTGGCTCCTCAGATTGACTGTAAAATATTGTTAGGGTTGGAATAGAGACTATTCAAACCTTAGGGTCTAGCTAAATTGGATTACAGAGTCTTCTGTGTGTGTAAATAGAAGTTAGTTCCTATACGCACCAACTATGTACAACATCAGCGAAAGACACCTGACTTCAAGTCCATGTGAGATCCCCTCCCATGTGATATCATCATGGGGTTGCTCACATTCTTCCAGACATAAATCCTTTCGATGATAGAAACAGAAATTGCTGGAGAAACTCAGAATGTCGGGCAGTTTTTGTGGAAAGAAACCAGAATTTTACTGACCGTTCTTAAAATTTTTTTTTATCTTGTTCACCCGACGATTAACCCTTTCAGAGCCAGTGGTATTATCACTGGACTATTAATCCAGAGACCCAGATAACTTTTTGGGAACCCGGGTTCGGATCCCGCCACGGCAGATGGTGGAATTTGAATTCAATAAAATATCTGGAATTAAGAATCTTATGATGACCGTGAACCCATTGCTGATTGTCGGAAAAACCCATCTGGTTCGCTGATGTCCTTTAGGGAAGGAAACAGCCATCCTTACCTGGTCTGGCCTACATGTGACTCCAGACCCACAGCAATGTGGTTGACTCTGAACTGCCCTCTTGGCAATTAGGGATGGGCAATAAATGCTACCTGGTCAGCAACGCCCTCATCCCCTGAATGAATAAAGGAATAAAGGAACCCCTTACGATACATCTCTCCCAAAACTTTTTCCTTCTTGTTATTTTGAAACATTTTTATATTTACATTTACACATTACTCATGTAATCGCTATGAGCTAGACCCCAGAACCGAACATCCTCCAACTCAACATTCCCTCAATCAACATCCAAGAATACAGAATGTCATGACGTTATTGTATTGCTGTTTATGGGAGTTTGCTGTGCACAGATTGGCTGTTGCATTTCCTACATAGCAACAGTGACCATATTTCAAAAACTACTTCAACAATTGAGCACTTTGGGGTGTCAGATGGTCATGGAAAGTGCGATATGAATGCAAGTCATATTTCTTTTCAGTTCCATGCTCTTGCTTTTCATAATAGTGCTGAGATAATCTCCAAATTCAGACTCTTCAAGGCTCTGAATTCTGTAAGTACCTGTCCTTTACATTTCAGGGTCAGAAGATGCACACTTCCCTCTCAGGAGAATAGAAGGAAGAGGAAGGCTGCAGCACTCTTGAACAAGAAACATCACATGACTTTAAATGTATAATCAGTGACTCTTAGAATGGCACGCTCATAGTTCAGAGAGTAGGCGAGAGGGTCTGCATGCAAGCTGCACCAAATATGAGCATGCAGAAGCAAAACAGTTGCATTACGTTGAACCAGAAAGCCCCACAGCCGACTGCATCCTAGTACTATCGTATAGGGTGCAAATAATGCCCATCATTTATCAGAAACTGATGATTATTCCTACTCACACACTCTTAAGTGCAAGGGATTGCCTGCTAGGGATTCACACACAATATTGGACAGCATGTTGCAGACAGCTTCAGTTTGTGTGCCATCTTCATGCACAGGCATTGAAGGAGATCAGTCAAACGTCAGCTCAGTGAGCAGCTCATATTGAGTCACAGACTTGTCTCCTGGTGATGACCCTGATTGGAAGCTCAGATGTTACCATTTTGGGACTAGCCTAGAGAAGACACAAGAAATGGGAGTAGGGGGAAGCCATTCAGCCCCTCAAACCTGTTCAGATCCAATAAGATCATCATATTTTATTTATTATGTTATATTTATTCATATTTTATTTCAACTCCACCTATCCGCACTATCCCATTCCCCTGATTTCCTTACTCACCATAATTATATCAATCTCAGCCTTGAATTTAATCAATGACTTGGATCTACAGCTTCCTTCAGCACATAATTCTAAACACCATCACCTTCCAGGAGAAGAACCTTCTCCTGATCTCAATCCAAAATGGCTGGACCCTTACAGAGTCACAGAATCCCTACAGTGTGGAAACAGGCCATTCAGCCCAACAAGTCCACACTGCCCCTCTGAAGAGCATCCCACCCAGACGCAGCCCCCTACCCATGCATTTCCCTATGTCTAACCCCACCTAACCTAAACGTCCCTGAACACTACAGGCAATTTAGCATGGCCAATCCACCTACCCTGCACATCTTTGGACTGTGGGAGGAAACCTGACACCTGGAGGAAACCCATGCAGACATGGGGAGAATGTGCAAACTCCTCACAGACAGTCGCCTGAGGGTAGAATCGAACCCAGGTCCCTGGCACTGTGAGGCAGCAGTGCTAACTACTGAGCCACCGTGCCACCAAAGGAAGGTGGGAACTCCTTCGAGCCAAAGTCCCAAACTTACCCTTATTTTTATTCAAGGAAACAGTCTCCCTATCAAGGTGTCTAACACCTTAATGTATTTCAATTATATCACCTCTCATTCTTCTAAATTCCAGAGAATACAGACCCTTTTACTCAATACCTTTTATTCTTCTTTCATGGACTATGGGTGTCAGTGACCAGTATTTGTTGCCCATCTCTAATTGCCTATGAATTGATTGGCTCTCAAGCTCACTTGAGAGGGCAGGTGAGAGTCGACGGTATTGCTGTGGACCTGGAATTACATGTCGGCAGATGAGGTAAGGATGGCAGATTTCCTTCAGTAAAGGACATGAATGAACAAGCTGAGGTTTTTTTGACCATTGTTTTATGATCACCACAAGATTAGTTTTTAATGTTGACTGAATTCAAGTTTCACCATCTGCTATAGTGGGTCCTGAACCCTTGACTCCTGAACAATGGCTTGGAGCTCTGGGTGATAGGTCCAATGAAATTACCAACACATTACCACTTCACTCCCTACCATAGATCAGGAAACAGTTTAGTAAACTTTCATTGCATTCCCTCTGAAGCAACTTTATTCTTTCTTAACTCAGGAGACTAAAACCATACACAATACATTGATATGCTGGATCACTCTATGAAATTCAGACCTAGTTTCATGAAAACCTTATAAAACTTCAGAAAGGCTTCCTTTCCCTCATGTCTCCACCTCCCTACAGTAAAGGACCAGACACCTCATCCAGCTGACAAGAATTAAAAGTAAGTGAGGATATTGGGGTTTCAATAGCCTCTGGTTGGGCTCATGCTTTTTCCAAAGATACTGCTGTGCCAAGATTCAGACCCTTGAGGGTGGTTCCATGGAGGTGGTACCTACAGCTTTTTTCTCGTGGTGCCAGCATAGTTGCTCCACTGCCAGGCTCACAACAGGTGATCCTGTTGGTAACAGGTGACCAGTTAACCACAGACTGCACTGGCTGACACAGCGTTCCAGCAGTCTGCATCAGGGATCTCCGTGATCAGACCTTGCTCCTTATAGTAACCCAATATGGTTAAAGCAAGTCTTTCAGCAGCTTTCTACATCAGAAGCCGTAGCAATTGGGGAATAACCTTATTGGACCACTAGAATAGGGGATCAAGGGAATCAACATAGTGAGTGCCAGGATCAAACAGAAAGAGGGAATGGTAGTCCTGGGGGAAGGGAATCAGCAATTCCAATCCAGAAGTGTCTTGCAGAGCTATACAGCCTCACTGAACTGCTGAGCAATGCCTTTCTTCTGCATCCTCTGGATCCCAGTTGCATTCTGTGTTCCCACTTTATCAGGTTGCAGCCAAGCAACTTCCCTTTCAACAGGCACATTGTGGAAATGGCAGCAAGCAATGCTGAACATTGAGTCTCACTATGGACCACACTGACTGACCTCTCCCAATCATTCCAGATGGTCAGACCAGTATGTTAGGATGCACATGGTTTGTTCAGTTAGATGTCTGTCCTTTGGGGTATCTGAGCTCAGTATCTGTAGATGAGAGGAAAAAGTTGTCCTCCAGCCGATGGTTGCATGGAACACAGCAGGCATTGGTAACTGTCCCATTGTAAAATCATTGTGACTACTGCCAGCCTTCACGAACAGATTATATATCGAGTGAGAGGAAGACCTTCCTATTCAGAAGCAGAGATGCTCGCTAATGGAGAACATATGAAATTACATGCATGCATTCTATGACATTCTGTATTTGTGGGAACGTAGTGATTTCAGAAAATTCAAATGCTTTTCCTTCCTGTTTGTCAGCCTTCATGAAAATGGTATAATATTCTTGTTGATACAATCTGTTTATATATAACTACAAGAGCAGGAAGGCTACGCTTAATTTATATAGGGCATCTATTAGACCTCAGTTGGATTATTGTGTCCAGTTATTGGTGCCACTTTATAGGAAAGGCATGAATACATTAGAAAGTGTGCAGAAGCAATTTACAAGAATGGTTCCAGGAATAGAAACTTCAGTCATGAGGATGGATTGGAGATGTTGGAACTGTCTTCCTTGAAGAGGAGGAGGTTAAAAGAAGATTTGATGAAGGTTTTCAAAATCATGAGGTGCCTGGACAGAATAGATTGAGAAAATCAGATTCTACTCATAAAAGGCTCAAGAACCAGAAGATTCAGTTCTTAAGTGTTTTGCAGCAAAAGCAAATGTAAATTAGCAGAAGCAATTTTGCACATAGTGAGAATGTTGAGGAATGCAATGACAGGAAATGAACTCTAGGCTGCTTCAAATGAGGTATTTAAAAGGGCATGGAATTATTATTTAAATAGAAATAATGTGCAGGGTTGTGTGGAAGAGGCAGCAGTTTTGTAATATGTCAAAATGCTCAGACAGCTGGTGCAAATACAATGTGCTGAATAGCCTCCCTCACACTGTAACAATTCTGTGATTCTACCCCAGGATAATTTTTACAGGTTTCTAAATTCCTGTTGGAAAAAAGATTTCATTACAAGATCTAGTCTACAGCTGTTAAAGCTGACAGAGTCCTTTAATGATCTGAAATTCTCTTGGTTGAGTTTTAAAGTGTCAACACATTTATCTAAAGAAGGGTCCAGACCCGAAACGTCAGCATTCCTGCTCCTCTGATGCTGCTTGGCCTGCTGTGTTCATCCAGCTCTACACCTTGTTATCATACATTTATCTTAATGGGTTTACCTCGTCGGGTGAACAAGATAAACAAAATCTTTTAAAAACCCAGATCAATATGGTGCTGCATGCTGTTCTTACCCAGAATGTCAACTTTTGAAAGTGATCTTGTGGCTCACAATTTCAACTTCAAAAACATTGACACATTACCTCTCCTCTCATCAAACTCATAGCGCAATTTGTGTTTTATCTATTTGTGGGATGTGGGCATCAATTTCCAGGCCAACATTAAATGCTGTTAATCCTGTTCTGAGACAGCTGCTCAGTTCACAAGAGACAATTAGCACTTAAATCATCGACACTCTCATTCAGCAAGAAGCTCCACGATTCAGACTTTACATTGATCTTCAGGATTTGATTTGTACTTTTCCCTTAAAGTTAATAATAAAAAACATAAATTAAAGCCCATGGTATCTCTTTCAAGCAAGCATCTGCTGCTCAGTGTGCAACCTGAAATATATACATCCAGCGAATTAGTTGCAATATCCCTTTTCTGACTGACATTCCTGTCAGCTTCCTAAATTCAAATTCGGCCAACCAAAAAGTTCTCTTTGTGTGGACTGATTACATTTGAGTGAGCCAATCTGAAGTTGTCAAGTTAACCAATTGCCCAGACTGATGGAAGGGCCATATGCTAACACATTTTCCTGTTTTCAATTCCCCTTGTGAAATATAAAGGTGCTTCCTGCATTCATTTTGCTCTGGCAAAAACAATGACGATATACTTCTTCATTTTTATGTGGCTTTCTAGAAGAATTTTGCATCTGCTGATGGCTGCTTCTTCAGTCTTTTTTGGCTGTCCTTTTTTCTTAAATTAGAAATGGAACTTTGCCACGATTTCATTCTCATACACAATATTATCATGCTGCTTTGTGGAGAAGTTAATGTATTTCTCAGTGCCTTGATAATGGACAGAATACATTAAATCCCAGCAGTCTGCAGAAATTTAATATATAGTGATAATTTTGGTTTCTATGTTTGTCCCAGAGCCAGGGTTCACATTGTCTCCCTGCAATTCAGGCTAATGTTGCCCATGAGTTGTCATTTATGAGAACAGTCAATGTCTTAGTGGTAATAATGTCCATCAGTCTGGGCAATTGGATTTAGTGCTGGGATTTAGATTAGTAACCTACAGGCCAAGTAAATGCTCTGGGAATAAAAACAGAAATTGCTGGAGAAACACAGCAGGTCTAGCAGCATCCGTACAGAGAAGAAAAAAAGTTAACGTATTGAATCCAGTGACCCTTCATTGAGTCCAGTGAATTTTTGCTCCGAAGAGTAATACTAGTCTTGAAATGTTAACTTTGTTTCTCTCTCCGCAGATGCTGTGAGGCCTGCTGAGTTTCTCCAGTATTCTCTGTGTTTGTTTCAGAATTCCAGTATCCGCAGAATTTGCTATAATTATAATGAACTGCACTATGGTCTGGCACAGGCATGACTTATTGGCTCAAGCTAAGCAATGGAAAGGAGTTTGTTGTTCTGATTTTGTTATGGTGACTACCCTCGGAATGTTTGCCTCAAATCACAAAGGAACCCAAGCAGCTTTTACTCATTTGCTTGTTTGGCCTGGTCATTTTTTTGTTTTCTGAATCTTTCTGTCAGGGTCACATGAGTATTTTAGCGCATCATTTTAAAAATAGTACAGCAATTATCTGTGATAACAAGGTGTAGAGCTGGATGAACACAGCAGGCCAAGCAGCATCAGAGGAGCAGGAAGGCTGGCGTTTCAGGCCTAGACCCTTCTTCAGAAATGGAGGAGGGGAAGGGGGTTCTGAAATAAATAGGGAGAGAGGGGGAGGCAGATAGAAGATGGATAGAGGAGAAGATAGGTGGAGAGGAGACAGACAGGTCAGAGGCGGGGATGGAGCCAGTAAAGGTGAGTGTAGGAGGGGAGGTAGGGAGGAGATAGGTCAGTCCAGGGAGGATGGACAGGTCAAGGGGGCGGGATGAGGTTAGTAGGTAGGAGATGGGGGTGGGGCTTGAGGTAGGAGAAGGGGATAGGTGGGAGGAAGGACAGGTTAGGGAGGCGGGGACGAGCTGGGTTGGTTTTGGTATGCAGTAGTGGGAGAGGAGATTTTGAAGCAATCATCTGTGACTCTTGAGAGAGGCTTAGTCGAGGCGAGTCGAGAATAGTTCAACAAAATGAAGAGATCTTGCAACGAAAGGAATGTGCAGGGAGAAAATCTCATTCTTTATTCCTTGTTTAGTCCAATGCTCAAATAAAGCTTATTGAACTGGTTCCACTTCCATTTATTGAAACCTGTCCACAGTCTCTGCTGCTGAAGATGTTGTTGTTCCAGGTTTGAGCTTGGCACTGAACTTGCTGTAGTGTTCTCTACTTAGAAAACCAACATAATTTGGAGCAAAATGCATTTTTTATGAGCTAGTAAGATCTACATGTATTATCAATCTCAAGAGAAATCTGAGCCTTTGGTTGCAGAATATATCTCTGTGTTGCCAGTGATTTCAACATTATGGGAGCTGAGTTGAGCGAAAAATGGTGAGATAAAGCATGTCTGTGGTGATGCTGAGGAGGCACGATGAGGCTGAGCATGATGTTTAACAGAGGACCATCTCTGTCTAGGATCTGTTGTCTTGTGATCTCTTACACTATTGATAAATGTAGACTGACTATTTCCATATTTGTCATTACCCCTTTACACACAATGCTAGTGACAAATTAAATGCCTGTAAGGGAGGTCTGCAGCTCTCTAAAGGGTCTATATAGGGCTAAAGGGTCAAAGATTATGTGGAGAAAGTGGGAACAGGGTATTGAGTTGGATGATCAGCTATAATCATACTGAATGACAGAGCAGGCTCAAAAGGCCTACTCCTACTTTTATTTCCTGAGAGCTGCTGATTGAGCTTGTAGAAGAAGGGCTGGAGGTGTCAGATTCTGAAAATCTTCCTTTATGGAACAAACTGAGGTGTCTGGCAGTAAAATTTCACTAAAAAAGCTTCCTACAAAACTTGCAAACTCTTTGTATGAGGATCTTTTCACTTATGCATGGATTAGTTCATCCTGGGCATAGATCACAGGCTGGTATCCTGAGGCCTTAAAATCAACAAGACTCTTGCCCCTTACTTTCAGGTATACAGATGAGCACAGAGGAGCCTTAGGGTGGGAGTGTTGGAGAAAAGTTCTGTATTAGGAAGAAACTTGTGAGAAACATTTTAAAGGCATACAGATCACAGAAACAACCTCAACTGGAAATAAACAACATCAATTGGAAATTCTTTGCTCACAAAACACTGAATGATCCCCTGGTCTGCTAATTTGTTAAAGTGATGAGGATATTCATGTATTAACATATTTAATCTGGAATGCAAGATCATCATAAATACATCTAAGTGAAAAAAATGATGGTCTTGTTGAATTTTATGATGCCAGCCCCAGCTTCTCATTGTAATGAGCTCCTGTCACAGGAAGAAGTCATTGAGGGAGTTTGAATGACAGCACATTGGCTAGGGAATAGGTGAACTAAAAAGGCATCAGTTCTTGTGTGGTGTGAATCATCCAGTATCAGATGTCCATGGTCACTTTTTAATTCCACGCAAATGAAAGTCTCCAAACTCAAGTCCAAGAGAGAGGAAGCCAGTATTGTGGCTGATAAGAGCAAGAGCCAGAAAATGTGACCACGTCAATTTGTGAATAGTTTGGCATTCCTCCTCTTCCACCTCCTCTCCCTCATCATCACGGTATTTTCTTCCTTTGCTGCCTCAATTTCTGTGATGAATCTTCAGGAAAAGAGGAAAGGTTAAAAGCTAAGCATTGGCAAGAAGAACAATAAGAGACAATAAGAATTGTGTCTGTGTGGCAATTTGGAGTGCAAGGCTGGCAGAAAGGTGCTAATTGTAACATTTCTCTTGGCAAGAATCAACCGAGTACCAAGGAACAACATGACTTTGTTCTTGAAGGTGATAATGCTACCATTACACTGTCTTGGCACCTTGCCCTGCTTGCTCTCCCTGAGTCCAGATGGTGTTTGCACATTCAGAATTATTCACAAATAAAAAAAATACAGTTACGACACTGTGAATTTGTTTGTGAGGCGACTCATCACTGTTCCTTGTTTACGGTGATGCCACTCTTCCATTCCAAATCTGCTGCTAAAGAGCACAGATTGGGCTGCTTTTTTAAAAACCGTAAGAGGAATACCATATCATTCAAAGGCTCACAGTCATCATAGTGGAGGTTTTCTGGTGCAGTGGTCGAATTCCAATCTCCGGACCAGAGTTTCTGGGCTTGAATCCCACACTAGGAGTTGTTGAACATGGAAGATACATTTGGAACATGGCCAAACAGGCTAATTTCAGTCTGTAACTCCTTCCAATACACATGTTGACAGTAATTTCAGAGAAATATCCTATCAATCAAAGCCAAACAACAGCCATCAGATTAGACATCCAACAACTGACAGCAGTGATATGGAGCCCAAGGCAAACAGTGCAACAGCCAGTGAGCAGTGAATCTTGGACAGATTAACACCTGAGTCAGTCAGTGAGTATCAGAGGAGACAACACTAGAGTCAGTGAGAGTGAGTGTGAAGGGGAACAATGTCCAGGTCAGTGAGAGTGAGTCTGAAGGGAAACAATGTTCCGGTGAGTGAGGGTGCATCACCCAAGTCAGTGGGAATGAATCAGACTGGAATTGTGATAATTGGGAGTAATAAGTTAGGTTCAGAGTAGGAGCTGAACATGCAACTAAGAAAAATATTCAACTATGACTTTCTTATCAGGTCTGATTGGATTGATGAGTAAAAGATAAGGCTATTTTGTTAATCTTCTCTGTTCACTGTTCAAACTCACTTGTTGGTAATTTTTGTTTTAGATGATAGACGTAACTTACAACATCTTTAGTTCAATTTTTACCATTTTAGCATCTTGGTCTTTTCAGGAGACAACTTACAGATTTTATTATTTAGTGTCTCAGCCTTCAGTTGGTTCTTAGATCTTTGAGAGTTCTGTGTAATGGGGAGGGTGGCAGAGTGGTTCAGCGGGGCAGCACGGTGGCTTAATGGTTAGCACTGCAGACTCACAGTGCTAGGGACCTGGGATTGATCCCAGCCTCGGGCTACTGTCCATGTGGAGTTTGCACATTCTCCATGTATCTGCGTGGGTGTGCTCCAGTTTCCTCCCACACTCCAAAGGTGTGCAGGTTAAGTGGATTGGCCATGCTAAATTGTTCATCGTGCGTAGGTTAGGAGGATCAGCCGTGGGAAATACACGGTTATAGGGTAGTGGGGTGTGTCTGGGTAGGATGTTCTTCGGAGAATCAGTGTGGACTCAATGGGCACCCATTCTGGAACACCTTCAGATAGAACAATCTGAGGTCACACTCTGACATTGGGTGGTTTCTGCTTGTGTTGTGTTGGAAGTTGAGATGTCAGGCACAAGACATTGCACCACAGCTGGGTCCACAGATTATCTCATGGAATTTCCTGTCATTTTGACACTGGAAAGAATTAGCTTCTTGTTCAGAGCAAAAATCTCTGTGCCAAGTTGGTGCTGGACACCTCCATGTCCCTCACCAGTCACAGCAGATTTTGAGACAGTAAGGACTACAGATGCTGGAAGGTAGAGTCAAAAAATGTGGAGCTGGAAAAACACAGCCAGTCAGACAGCATCCAAGGAGCAGGTAAGTCAATGTTTCGGCCTGAAACCCTTTGTCAGGTCTGGGGAGGGGGAGGGGAGCCCAGAAATAAATAGAGGGAGGGGGGTAGGGCTGGGGTGGGGCGGGGGGATGGTAGATGAGATGGAGATAGGTGGATACAGATAGGGGGATATTGTGGTTGGTCAGTGGGAAGGGTGGAGCGAATAGGTGAGTCAGAAGAGGGACACGATGGGGGAGGAGAGATTTTGAAGCTGGTGAAGTCAATATTCAGGCCATTGGGCTGTAAGCTCCCAAGGCGAAATATGAGGTGTTGTTCCTCCAGTTTAGTTTGGCCTCACTCTGACAGTGGAGGAGGCCAAGGATGAACATGTCACTAGGGGAGTGGGAGGGGGACTTAAAGTGAATGCCAACCGGTAGCTTAGGTTGGTTGGTGCATGCAAAGCACAGATGCTCCGCAAATCAGTCACCGAGTCTGCATTTGGTCTCCCCTACATAGGGGAGACCACCCCAGGAGCAACGGATACAGTAGATGAGGTTAGATGGAGGACAGGTGAACCTCTGCTGGATTTGGAATGATTGTTTGGGGCCTCGGACAGAGGTGAGAGGAGAGGTGTAGGGGCAGGTGTAGCATCTCCTGCAGTTGCAGGATAAGGTGCTGGGTGTGGTGGGGGCGTTTGGTGGGGAGTGTAGAGCAGATGAGGGAGTCACGGAGTGAACGCTCCCTGCGGAAAGCAGACACGGGGTGGCGAGGGAAATATCTTTTTGGTAGTGGGGTCTGATTGTAGGTGGTGGAAATGTCAGAGGATGATGAACTGTACTCACAGGTTGGTCGGGTGGTAAGTGAGGATCAAGGGGACTCTATCCTTATTGTTGTTGGGGGGAGAGGGTTTGAGGGCTGAAGCACAGGAAATGGGGGTGATGTGTTTGAGGGCATCCTTAATAACATAGCAGGAGTAACTACGGTCTCTAAAGTAAGAGGACATCTGGGAAGTCCTAAAGTGGAACACCTCATCCTGGGAGCAGATGCAATGGAGGCAGTAGAGTTGTGGGTATTTTTGCAGGAGGGTGGGTGAGAGAAGGTGTAGTTGAGCTAAATGTGAGAGTCAGTGGGTTTGAAGTGGATGTCAGTGGTGAGTTGGTTACTGGAGATGGGAGACAGAGAGGTCCAGGAAGGAGAGGGAGGTGTCAGAAATAGTCCAGGTGAATTTGTTTTGTTTGCAGCCCAGCCAATGCACTGGTCATTTCAATCTACATGTCCATCAGCCTTTCTTGATCCTCTTTTTATAACGGGCATCACTGTTTGGCCACGTTTAGTACCCATCCTAATTGTCCTTAAATGCAATGGCTTGCCTGTCTATATTAGAGAACAGTTAAGAGTCAATTACATTGCTGTGACACAATCACATGTAGGCCAGATGGGTTAAGGACGGCTGATTTCCTTCTCTAACTTACATTAGTGAACCAGATTGGATTCTTTTTCAACAATTGATGATAATTATGTGGACACTATTACTGAGGTTAGCTTTGAATATCAGGTTTTATTCAAATTTAAATTCAACGAGTTGCTATGGTGGGATTTGAACCTCTGTCCCAGAGTATTAGTCTCGGCCTCTAGATTAGAGATCCATTGGACATTACCACTATGTATGAGTAGCAACACGTGTTGGTGACAAGTGGAGGAGCAGGAACCAAATGGTTCAAACATTAGTTGTCATCCTTCTTCAGTGGCAGGCTGTTGTGATTCAGACTATAAAAGGCTTTCATAGCAAAGAAAGCCGCTAACATTTATGTGAATGTTAAAGAGTGCACCAACCAGCCTAAGAGCTCTGAGGTCCTTGTGGAAACACCCACCAACTGCATGCTTGCAATTGTATACGACCACTCTTTGGAACTGTAGTCAACCATGAAGCAGGTCATAACACTAAGGGCCTCTAGAACAGACTTGGGGAAGTGATGTCTGAATAGTATTATCGCTAGACTACTAATCCAGAGATCCAGGTAATGTTCTGGTGAACTCGGGCTCAAATCCCTGCATGCTGATATTTGAATTTAATAGGAAGTCTGGAATTAGGAATCTAATGATGACCATGAAACTGCTGTTGATTTTTGAAAAATCCATCTGGTTCACTAATCCTTATTAAAACTTACTGCTTTAACTGGGTGAGGTTTTACTGCCACTAGGAGACTTGCACAATAAGGTGGGCCCAGACAGCACAGTTCCTCCTGTGACATCCCACATAAGACCAAGCCCCTTATCTGTACCTCCTTGCACCTCACCATGCTATAGCTTCCTATTTGATCTGTGTGTGTGCAGTCACAAAGTTTTTGAAATTATGAGCGCTGGCTGCCTTCAGCCAGATCAAGGCCTTTTAGAGCCATGAGCTGCTACAGAGCTGTGGGCTGATTGTTGAAAATTAGGCCTTCATACCAATGGCTTGAACAATCACAAGCACAACTTTTTGAGGGCCCTGTCACTGGGAAAGGAAAGTGGCTGCTGAAAGCCCTGTCCTTGTCTCCACTTCCCCAACACCCATCCTGTCTCCATTCACTCTTGCCTTGGGATCCCACAATGACCCTGGGCTTCTGGTGTTACATTGCTGCCAGGTGCTACCATTCCTGCTAGCACTGATGGCTTCCGAATGACTGGCAGCTCCTAGTGGCCAGGTGTCCCCTGCTGAGGGTCTCAATCACAGGGAAGCTTAACCACAATGGCACTTGATTCTGTCAGGCTTCCCCTACAACACTGATGGGACATCCTTGCCAGTTCTCTGGCTGCTTGTTGAGACCAGTGTTGGTCTGACAGAGACCCGTTTGATGTTTCTCGCTCTCGACATGTTTCGGCTGTTTAAAGCCCCACCTGTTCGGGTGTTTTGTTACATTCCCAATCTACTCAGGCAGCTGAAACCCTGCTTCCACATGCCTGCAGAGGTTCAACGATTTAGAGGCTGTATGGGTCTAATCATGCACAGTTAGTTTCATTTGCAAAACTTTTATAAAGCAGAGTTCATGAGGGCAACCTTGGCTGTAATCCTTCACTGCCCTCTGAATAAACAGTGTCCAAAAGGCTGTCTTCGAATTGGGTAATTATGACTGCTCCATTCATGTGCATTCATGGTGACTGATGATCGAGTAGGATCCTACTTCATAACTGCCTTGGTATTGTTTGTGGCTTTGGGAACTTCAGAGATTTTGAACAATTTCAGTTCCCTCTTGATGAACGGCTCGTAGTCTTGGGCAAAATTCAGCAAGGTGCTTTCTCCACCCATACTGACAGTGCTACCAAGCCCACTGATAAACCAGATCCTCCGACACCCTCCTGGTCAGCTCTGTACAAATGCCAGCATGTGTAGGGGCAGGAGCTAGCTGCACATCCCTTCAATTACTTGCCCTCTCCTCCAAAGACACCCCAACTGAAGGAACCTCCGTAGTCTTTTCTCCAAATCAGCATTTAAACTGTGGCAATTGTGTTCACTTAAGGGCTCAGTTCACATCACTGGTACAAACATATAACACATGCACAGTGAGAAAATTTAAAAAATCATAGAAAAGTGCAGCACAAAAGGAGGCGTTTTGACTCATTGATTCTGAGTTGCTTCTTTTGAAGAGCAGTTCAGTTAGCTCCACTCACAGCTTATTCCACATAGCCCTGCTATTTTTCTCCTTCACCTATTCACTGTATACCAAAACAGAACTGGATATTCAATTGTTTTTCATTTCATTTGCATCACATTGTAATGATCCCACTCATCTATGGACAATCATGGCAGATACCTTTGGCTGAAATACAGGTCTTATATACATTCCTCAATCCTCAGTCTCTATGACCCAACTACAGAATCCATATTGATATTCTTGCAGTTCAAATTTCAACTGTAAATTTATTTTATCTTTGGATGTCACCACACAGAAATTAGCCCTCAATCATAATAGAATTTATTTTGCACTTTTATGTGATAGAGTCATACAGCATGGAAAAGAGACCCTTTGGTCTAACTTGTCCATGCCAAACTGGTTTCCCAAACTAAACTCTTCCTTTTTGTCTGCATTTGGTTCACATCACTCTAATCTTTTCCTATTCATGTACCTATGCTATAAAGTCACACCACAACCTCCTACGCTCCAGTGAATGTCCCCGTCTCTCTTATGATTCAAACCATCCAGTCCAGGCAACATTTTTTGAAGAAGGGTCTAGGCCCAAAACGTCAGCCTTCCTGCTCAGTCTGCTGTGTTCATCCAGCTCTACACCTTGTTATCCCAGTCCAGGCAACAGCCTGGTAAATCTTTTCTGAACATAGTCAAACTTAATAATATTCTCCTTCCTATATCAGGGAGACCAGAACTGTACACAATACTCCCAAAGTGGCCTCACCAACATCCTGTACAAGCTCAATGTGATGTCCCAACTCCTATAGTCAATCGTCTGAGTAATGAAGGCAAGCATGCTAAATGCCTTCTTAGCAACCCTGTCTAACTGTGATGCAAATTTCAAAGTATTTTATATACCTGAACCTCTCTGTTCTATGGCACTACCCAGGGCGTTACCATTAATTGTATAAGTACTGCCCTTGTTTTATCAAAATTAAACTCCATCGGTCACTCCTCAGCCCATTGTCGCAATTGATCAAGATCCGTTTGTATAATTAAATAACCTCGTTCACTGTTGACTATACTGTGAATTTTGATGTCATTTGCAAACTTACTAACCATACCTGCTAAATTCTCATCCCAGTCATTTCTCTAAATGACAAATAACAATGGGCCCATCATTGATCCCTGTGGCACATTGGAGGTAATAGTTTCAAAATTAACCCTCCACCAACCCCCTCTTTATTCTACCTTCAATCCAATTTTGTATCCAATTGGCCAGCTTTTCCTGGATCTCATGAGATGTAATCTTACTCAACAACCCACCATGCAGTGCCTTGTCAAAGGCTTTGCTAAAGTCCACATAGACAATGTCTAACACACTGCCTTCATCTACTTTCTTGGCCACCCCTTCAAAAAACTCAATCAAATTTGTGAGATGATTTCTCATGCACAAAGCCATGCTGACCATCCCAAATGAGTCCTTGCCTCTCCAAATGTCTGTAGATCCTGTCTCTCAGAATTCCCTCTAACAACTGACCTACCCACCACTGACGTTAGACTCACTAGCCTGTAGTTCCCAGGCATTTCCCTGCAGCCTTTCTTAAATAATGACACAACATTAACCACCCTCCAATCTTGGGACACTTCACCCATGGCTGTCAATGATACAGCGAGGGGGCCCAAAATTTCCTCCATATCCTCCCACAAAGTCCTTGGATACACTTCATCAGGTCCCAGTGATTTATCTACCTTGAATGTCTTTTAAGACTTCCAGCAGTTGCTCTTCTGCACTCTCTAAGACATCACTATTTATTTCCCAAGTTCCCGAGCATCGATGCCTTTCTCGATGGTAAATACTGATGAGAAATATTCACTTAGGATCTTTCCCATCTCTTGTGGCTCTGCACATAGATGACTGTTGATCTATAAGAGGCCCTATTCTCTCCCTTATTCTTTTGCCCTTCATGTACTTATAGAATCCCTTTGGATTCTCCTCAATCTTATGTGCCAAGGCCATACTGTGTCTCCTTTTAGCCCTCCTGATTTCTCTTTTAGGTGTACTCCAACACATTCTATACTCCTCGAGGAATTTACTTGATCTCACCTGCCTATATATGTCATATTTCCTTTTTCTTTTTCTTGACCAGGGCCTCAATAACTCTAGTCATTCATGGTTCCCTACTCCTGCCAGCCTAACCCTTCGCTCTAACTGGAACATGCTGGCCCTGAACCCTCATTAACACATTTTTGAAAGCCTCCCACTTACTGGACGTCCCTTTGCCTGCAAACAGCCTTCTCCAAGCAACTTCAGAAAATTTCTGTCCAGGATGATCAAAATTGGTCCTGCCTCAATTTAGGATTTTAACTTGTGGACCAGACCTATCCTTTTCCATAGCTATTTTAAAAACTAATGCAATTAAGGTCACCAGTCCCAAAGTGCTCCCCCACTAACACCTCCATCACTTGCCTTGTCTTATTTCCCAAGGGGAGGTCAAGTTTTGCCCTTCTCTAGTAAGGCCATCCACACACTGCATGAGAAATTCTTCCTGTGCACATTTAACAAATTTCTCTCCACCCAAGCCCTTAACACTGTGGCAGTCCAAGTTGATACTAGAAACTTAAAATCACATGCTATTACAACTCTACTAATCTTGCAGCTATCTGTGATCTCTTTACATGTTCGCTCCTCAATCTCCCACTGACTATTGGGGGACCTATAGTACGATCCTATCAAAGAGATCTCCTCCATTTTATTTCTCAGTTCTATCCATAAAGACTTAGTGGACGAACCCTCAAGAATGTTTTCTCAATACCGTCATGATGTTCTCCTTGATCAAAAATGCAACTCCTTCTCCTCTGTTGCCTCCCCTCCCATCCTTCCTATAGCATCTGTACTCCAGAACATTGAGCCAGTCCTGTCCCTCCCTCAGCCATTCTGTAACAGCTATAATACCCCAGTCCCACGTACCCATCCATCCTCCGAGTTCATTTGCCTTACCTGTCAGGTCACTTGTATTGAAATAAATGCAATTTAATCCAGACTTTTCTTGCTTCCTGCCATGCTCTTGCCTGCCATGCTCTTGCCTGCCCTGCCTAGTACTAGAATTACCAACCCTGCATTTATTATTTAACTTGCTCTTCTTAAGTTCTGTAATGTCCTCAACCTTCTCTTTTGTCTCCCTACTGCTTTGGATCCCACCTCCTGCCAGACTAGTTTAAACCCTTCTGAGTACCTCTAGCAAATCTCCCTGCCAGGATATTGGTCCCTCTCCAGTTCAGGTGCAACCCCGTCTGTACTGCACAGATTGCCTCTACCCCAGAAGAGATCCCAATGATCCAAAAATTTGAATTCCTGCCTCCTGCACCAGCTCTCAAACCATGCATTGATCTGCCAAATCCTCCTACTCACTAACACATGGTATTGGAAGTAGTCCAGAAATTACTACCCTTGAGGTCCTGCATTTTAACCTTCTGCCTAACTCCCGATAATCACTCTTCAGGACCACATCCCTTTCCCTACCTATGTCATTGATAATAATGTGTACAACAATCTCTGGCTGCTCATCCACCCTCTTAAGAATTTCATGCAACCACTCAGAGACTTCCTCGACCCAGGAACCAGGGATGCAATGTACCATCTTAGAATCTTGAACATGGTCACGGAAATGCCTGTCTGTCCCTAACTAGCGAGTCTCCTTCTACTAACGCTTGCTTGGACTTTGCTCGACCCTGGTCTACAACAGAGCCAATCATGGTGCCACAGGCATGGCTGCTGCTGTTGTACTCCTCTGAGAGGCTATCCCGATCAGCAGTATGCAAAACGTCATACCTGTTTGAGAGGGGAATAGCCACAGGAGACTCCTTCACTACCTGTCTATCTCTCTGGCGGTCACGCATCTGCCTGACTAAATCTGTGATGTGGCCACATCACTGTAACTAGTGTCTATCACACTCTCTGCCCTCTGTAGGCTCCTCAGTCTTTCCAACTGCTGCTCCAATCGAACCTTGCAGTCTGTGAGGAGCAGTAGCCGGTCATGCTTCCTGCGGACACAGTCGTCAGAAGCACTAGACTGTTCCCTGATCTCCTACATCTGGCAGGAGAAACAATTGCCCTAACTGCCATCTCTGACCCTTCACAGTAAGGCAAAGAATCTTACCTTACCCTTACCTTGTTGCCGATTGCTTTCCTCACTGAAACTGGTATTCTCCAAAGCTGACACACAAACCTTCAACAGCGCTTCAATCGCAAAGCAGCCCTTCTCAAAATGGCCATTCCAAAATAAAAAGCAGTGGTGTGGAATACAACATTTTTACACTTATTGCTCCCCCAGTTTTGGAAACTCATGTTTCCAGCTGTGATTCTGTGTCATCAAAAGCAGTCCCAAGGTTCTTCCTAATGATGCCAGGTAATATCCTTGAATTGCAGTGTTAAAATAGCATCTCATGCTGTTGGAGAGTGGAATGTCTATGTTCCCATCACAGCCCAGTTCTGTGGTCCCTGGTGACTGATTGTACAAAGAAACATGACCTTATCTGCTTCATAGGCTGGAGTGAGAACATTCACTCTTACTGCAACATGATCCAATATTGAAAGCATCTGTGAGGCCCCACCAGGCTGACTCACGGTTCTCTCAGTAACATCATGAACTTTCAAGGTCAGTTTTTTTGTATGAGTACTTTGTTATGATTTTAAATTCTTATTAATTTGAGCATTGTACTTAAAACTTCTAAATACTTTAAAACATTTTATAAAACAAGCTTTAGATATTTTAAATATGTTTAATCTTTACAACTTTTGGACAATTGTTATAAAGCACTTTGAAACGTATTTTAAAAGTTGAAAAACTTTTCAAGTGCACTCATCACTTTGAACAACCAATGACTGCCCCCGGGGCACATATTGGACAAATTAGCTTGATAGTCAACAGAAGTTGCTAATTCGTAGTGGAATTTTGAACTTGAAAAACTTTAAACTATCATTTAAAAGAGTAAATAGTGTTTCAACAAAATAAATTCAGCGTCCAGTGCATGGTTATAGCTCCGGAATTTCTCTCCTACTCTGGAACTTCATTGAAACAGTCACATGATTTGGAACATGCTTGTTCTTCTCCACGCATCTCATTCTTCAAACAAATGTAAAGGGTGTGCAAAAACAAGGGTTTTTAATTATTATGACAGTATCAACATAAAGTTCTTTCACAAAAGAAGGCTGTGGAAAAACACAGAGATAACAAGGTGTAGAGCTGGATGAACACAGCAGGCCAAGCAGCTTTTTTGTTCACTTTTAATATCATTCATTAATTCCACAATGAAAGAAGCATCTTTGCTTATCATCCATGCTACTACAACTTTGCATATAATTTCATTGTGGCCATGAACTGCTTTAACTTTCAACATATACTACTTCTAACATTGTTTTCCCATGCGTTATAAGCTCAGGTATGTACTCTCTTTCAGAAAGCAATGTCAAAAACATTAATGTATGTTTTCTTGCCCCGTTAATGATTCTGTTGCTTTCAGCCAGATTATATTCAATGATGTAGAACATAAAATGTAACAAATTGGAACAACAGTAGACCAATTAGCTTCCTTCACTTGGCCCTGCTGTTTAACTGGACCCTAGCTGATCTGATCCCAGCCTCAGCTCTACTTTTCTACCTGTCCATCATAACCTTTGACCCTCCTGTAGATCAAACTTCTAAGCTTTGAATATATTGAATGTACCGGCAGCCTCCACTGCTCCCTGGGGATGATATCCAATGATCTGAGATGACCGTCAATCTACTCTGAAATGAACTTACACAATATGTGGGGAGTGTGGGGTCACTGTGATCTCTTAAAAAAACATGCAAGTGAGTTATCCTGAAGTGGCCTTTCTCTTTGTTCACTCCAAGAGACAACACTGGGAGTTGGTGGATAATTAGTGGGTGAAACAATGTTGACCCAGATCTTCCAGTCTCCGAATTGGTGGAGGCCAAGCATTTGATCCAAAAAATGCTTTGAGATCTCACCAAAGTCACAAAGCATCAACTCCTTTCAAATTACCTAGTGAGTCTACATTTCCAATTAGAAATGTTACCCAGCTAGAAGCAGACTATGGACCACTCCTACTTACTCACCTACGTAGTTACCCAGGAAATATAGGTGGTAATTCCTGGTCTAATTCTGGGACGGCTATACAACTGACACCATGGTATCCCCATCCTCCACTCGACAACCAGCAAATCAATACCCCCGCCCCCACCTCCCACCATCAACCCCCTCACCAACCCCAAATTCCTGGAACTCACCAATCCCTACCATATCCCTTGCCACCTTACCCAGCTGCCATGACTATTCATGCTGTGGTGGAAATATGGAACATGCTACCTGGAGGGTTGTGGGGGCAGGTACTCTTGCAACACTTAAGAAGAATGGATGAGCACGTAAAATGCCAGGACATAGGAGGCTATGGACCAAGTGCAGATAAATGGGATGAGTGCAGTTTGGTAGAAGATTACTGGGGCCCTGGCGGAGATGTTGAATATTTCGCTGGCCATATGTGAAGAGGCAGATGCCTGGAGAATAGCTAATGTGATTCCTTTATACAACAAGGGAAGCCGGGATAGGCCAGGTAATTACAGACCAGTTAGTCTGACATCAGTGGTAGGAAAGTTATTGGAAAAAGTTCTTTGGGATTAATCAACATCTGGACAGGCAGGGATTGATCAGCGATAGTCGGTACAGAGTTGGTAGAGGGAGCTCCTGTTTGATTAATTTAACTGAGTTTTTGAAAAGGTGACTAAATATATTGATGAGGGTAGTGCAAATGATATGGTTTACATGGACTTCAGTTAGGCCTTTGACAAGGTCCCACGTGGAAGGCTGGTTCACAAGTTAAGAGCCCTGGGATCCCAGACAAGTTGGCAAACTGGATCCCGAATTGGTTGGCAAATAGGAGGCAAAGGGTGATGCTGCAAAGTTGTTTTTGTAATTAGAAGCCTGTGACGGGGTGGTGTACAAGAATTGGTGCTGGGACCCTTGTTATTTGTTATTTACGTTACTGACTTGGATGTAAATGTAGAAGGTACAATTAGAAAGCTTGCAGATGACTTGAAAATTTGTGGCAAAAACCCTCTCCCATGTCCTTAGCCCAAAACCCACACACCAAGTCTTGTCATCACATGGGCTGCTATTACAAACAAACCATTGTTAACTCTTAATGGTCCCCAATAGCAGCTATTCATTCCCCCAGGCTAATATTTACTCATTCCTTTGTCTGTTCAACAGTGTTTCTCTCTCTTTGGGCTCCATCTCCAACTATTATTTACTCCTTCCCCTCCCCTACCCCGCTTCTCTAGCATATATACCAATTCTAACCACAATCAGTTCTGCTTTCTCTCCACAGATGCTGCCAGACCTGCTGAGCTTTTCCAACCATTTCTGTTTTGTTTCTGATTTCCAGCATCTGCAGTTTTTTGGCGTTTTTATTTAGTGTAGTTTGGTATTTGTTGGTTGGAATGGGCATGGTGGGCCAAAAGCTCTGTTTCTATGCTCTATGACTCTATACACCTGCCACTGCCTACCTTGCTGCCTACTCTACCCAGCCCTATCCACTTCTCCATTTATTTCCTCATCCTATGCTATCCATTCGTCACTCACCTCAACCATCCTTACCTCCTTTTCATCTACTTACCTCACCAATCATCCTACCCCCTCCTTTTATCTTCCTACTTCACCCACTCAACCCCCCTTATAGTAGTGCCTTTTGCAAGTTTTTTTTAAAGTTCTTTCAAGAGGATTGACAAGTATAAGTCAGTGGTTCATTTTGAGGGTTGTGTGATTTTTGCGCACCCTCAGGTTGTGGGAGATTGGAATTATCTTGAGCTTTCTTGAAATGGTCGTATTATCTCGGATGTTTCTGCCAGGGTTTAAATGTCCCAAAGCTTTACAGTATGCTAGTGAATGAGCATTGACTAGAATAGACTAGCTGGTGCTGAAAACAGCAATGTGGTCTTCCCCGATGCTCAGTTCTATGAGGGAGCACTTAAATTTCAGATAGACTCTGTGTTTCTGAGGAAGTCAGGATTGGAAGACCTAGCTAGAAATATGGAGCTTAGAAGTGGCGCAAAAAGGTAGCACCTAATTGTGATTATCACTCCTCAACAATTTGAGTCTTAATCTAAAAGATACTGAGAGTTCAGCCTTCACTTGGCCATCCTTTTCTATTTATATATGCACATTATGTATTGTACCCAGTCCTTGCCCATTGCATTTACCCAGTGTGTAGATGAGCCCAGTGACAATCCTCAGTCTACAATCCCCCACTGGGTAACTCATTGTTTGTTTCCTCTTATCTGCTTGCTACTATAATCTGTACATAAATCATTAAACACAGTTAGTTATTTTTACGTTCACATTTTTTCCTACGTTAAATTTTTTACATTTGAGTCATTGAAATAATATGATCCTCAAAACATCATTACACAAGGAAAATAGCTAGCAGGGAAAACCCTTGTAGTTAATCCAGCCTGTCTGCTGACTTCAGCAATGCGGAATATAGACTTTTCAGATGGTCTCCTATGTTAACGCCTGGGAGATTTGAGAAAACAGGTCAATTTCAGGGAAGGCATCTCTTGTAATTCCAATCCTGAACTTCTCAACCGATCAAAAATGAATCAGGAGATCACTCTGGTTCTAAGTCCACGCATTATGAGTTGATTACTTTTCCACCCTGACCTTGCAGACACCATCTGAATAGACAGCCATGGATGCTGGTTTCCAACAATCAACAGTCCAGACCTATATCCATGTCCCAACATTCATCGTTGATTTGAGACCTGTGGGTAGGTTCTCCAGATTCCCATGTCTGTGTCATTATATCTTGGACAAAAACTGTTCAAATTTGCTTTTTAAAGTGTCAGTCATAACATTCTTTAATTCATTGGGATTTGATCCTACTTTAATTTTGTGTATCGGACCTTTGTGGTTATGTTTCTGGATTAGTTTATCATCCAGGGGCCTGGGCTAATAGTCTGGTAACTTAAGTTCAGTTCCCGCAGTGGCATTCTGCGAATTTGAATTCAGCTAATTAAACAAACATTGGGATAATGTTCTGTGTTAGTAATGCTTACGTTGGAGCTTTTTAAAGATCGTTGCAAAAACCCTCTGATTGATGAATGTCTTTTAGGGAAGGAAGCATGCACTCTGACTCAATCTGGTCTATGTGTGACTGGAGACCCATTCTGAGGGGCTTAGCGATCCATATTGTTCTACTAAAAGCCCTTTGAGGAAGTGAAAAAGAAATAATATTGGCTGAACCACTCAGCCTTCACGTGGGTATCAGATTTGGACACCATGGAAGTATGCACAGTTTAATCGACCTTGACAGTCCTCCGCTCAAATGGCCAAACCTGGGAGAGCAGCAAACGTGTAAGAGCCTAAGTATTCTGTAGTGAGTGATTCAGCTCCTGACTGCACTCAGTCTGTCCAACAAGACGGCACTTCAGACATACTGTCTAAACATGCCTGGATGAGAGCAATTCTTACAACATGCAAGAAGCTTATCACTATTTGACACAAAGCAGTCAGCTTGATTGATATCATATCTACCACTTCAAAGATTCATTCCACTCCCAGACTGAGTGCAACATGGCTGCAGTATGTACAATTAAGAGATAACCTGCAGCAACATTTCACAGTTAAGGCTTTATTGAGAGTATCTTGCAAACCTGTAAACTCGAACAGTAAAAGGAGAGGGGCTACATGATCAGGACTACAATTATTTCTTGATTTCCCTCTACCCAAAATGCCACTAAAATTGGAAATATATCATAGTGCCTTCATCAGGAATGGTTAAAGATCTGTGAACATTCCTAGTAAACACCGTATTCTCATGGACAACTATGAAGCAGGCAATAAATGCAGACCTTGCTCATAACTCAATATTCCATGATGAAAAAGACACACTTTCTGCTGCAATTTATGGACTACCTCATTGTGGATTCTCCTGACTGTTGTGTTCCCAACTATGAGTCAATATGGTACAATATGAATCTCATATTCAAGAACTAGTGGGAAGCATTATGGGGAAAATTATGTTAATCACCTGCATACAGGGCAAAGGCTGATCATGGGTTGGGAACCTGCTTGATTCAAGAACAGCACAGTGGCTCAGTGGTTAGCATTGCTGCTTCACAGTGCCAGGGACCTGGGTTTGATTCCACCCATGGGCAACTGTCTGTATGGAGGTTGTACATTGTTCCCGTGTCTGAGCGGGCTTCCTTCGGGTACTCCTGTTTCCTTCCACAGCCCAAAGATGCGCAGCCCCTCTCTATTTTCTGCAAATAAACCAACGTTTTCCTAGCTACCATCAGTTCTGAGGAAGGGTCACTGGACCCAAAACGTTAACTCTGATTTTTTCTTCACAGATGCTGCCAGACCCTGCTGAGCTTTTCCAGCAACTTTTGTTTTGTTCCAAAGATGTGCAGGTAAGATGGATTGGCCATGCTAAATTGCCCATAGTGTCCAGGGATGTGCAGGCTAGGGGGGTTAGCCATGGGAGTTGCAGGTTTAACAGGGATAGGATAGGGGGGTGGGTCTGGATGGCATGCTTTTTGGAGAGTCAGTGTGGACTTGATGGACTGAATGGCCTGCTTCCACACTGTAGGAATTCTATGGAATGGATTTTGCGGTGGCTGTTTAACTCAACCATGGCATTAACCTCCTGACAGACATTTCCTGACCACTCAATCAGGGTGGCCAGAATGATGCACTGAAGTTGTCAAAGATTTCTCAGGCGGCCTTCTTGGCAGGCCATTGCTGAAATCTGCAGAAGATGGATGACCAGGCACCCTGTCTGAGTTTAGAATGACTGAGGCATTGATTCCTGAGTCTGTAGCCACCACAAGAATGGGCAGGGAAATAAGGATGTTGTCTCCATATCATGGTACACAGCTGGAGGTTCTGCCAGGGGACCTGAAGGAATCGATTGAGATTCTATTTGCTAAGGACAGGGGGAAGAGGCAGCCTATGACAACGAGCAGCTGGAGTGTCCTCCCAGGGGAGAGAACAGAACCGTTGGGGGAGGCTGAGAGCCAGGGACAGGCTGAACAATGACAGACTCACTGACCACCACTGGCAACGTGTGTCTAGCTTGTCCACTGTGAAGGAGGTCTTGCTCTTCGAGGCTGCAGATGTCAGCACCGAATGCCCATGAAAGACTGAGCCTCCCGACATAGTGGCAATCACAAATGTTGAGAAAACTGACCCTCTGCATATCTAGCCTGTTTTGTCTTGCCTCTGGCCAGCTGGATTTCATCAGCTCTGCACTGTAGAGTGCCATGTGACTGGGGAACAGGCAGCTGATGCTGCTGCTAGATTTGCTCCTGCTGTTGCTGCTGTTCTTGTTCCTCATCAGATGTTCAATGTGGAGCTGCGGAAGCTGTTCCCATACTACAGTGAGGTCTGACAGCAAGGAAGGCCATATCCCAGTGAGTGAAGAGCAAATCAGGGGAACTAACGTTGGAGAACTGGAATTAAGCTGTCAGGGAGTAAAAGGTAACTTGGAAAAGAAACAAACTTCAGCAGTGTAATATTGGATTGTGAGGCTTTTTCATTGAGTGTTTTGGCACAACTGAACTTCAGGAAATTCTCCAAAGGATCACCTTACTTTCAAAACCAAATTCTGTAAATATTCCATAATCTGGTGGGGTTTACCTGTCTCCTAACCACAGTGTATTTTGATCACTTTTAACATTTAGCACACATTAGGGCACCTATCATTGACACATCCGTATATCCTACAATCAGAAAATAAAGTAACCACACTCCACAAGGTCCAAGAGACTCACTTAACACCAAACGCTACGTTGTTTGGAAAATTTCCAATGGGTCCCTTTATAAGGGCTTGGGGCTCTGGATTCAGCAATCAAAGATACACTGAACTATAGATTTATTGCTGTGGTGACAAATGGTGAAGGCAGATATACTGGAATGAAGGCTGAAATGAACAGAACTAACATACTAATGTGAGCATAATCCAGGAATAACAGGTTAGTAATGGTATCCACTGGCGATATGAGGATAAAATTATATTGTCAATGTACGTAAGTGTAATGTTGAATGTGCAACATATTCCTTACCTCAGTTCTACATGATAACCTAATAACTGAAATAACATTTCCTGAAGAAGGGTCTAGGCCCAAAACATCAGCCTTCCTGCTCCTCTGATGCTGCTTGGCCTGCTGTGTTCATCCAGCTGTACACCTTGTTATCTCCTGATAACTATTCCAACTTTACCGCCCAGCCAGCATCATGTACTCGCAAGTTACACCTCCAGTATAAGACAAACAATTGGCTCATTGTTAGCTGAACAGATGATCATACTGCTACTTGTTAGCCAAGCAAGACCAGCCATTATAAACAGGAATAAAAGTTTTTCATGCATTAGGGGAAATTAAAATCATGTAGATTCTATATCAAGAGACAAGACATTTTCCAGTATGCCCCTGGGTTCACACTGGCAGCATTCAACACAAGGGGCATCTGAGAAGGACAGTTTGCAGGACCAGTAAATGATCAATGAGAAGCATGTTGCTGCTGCAATGAATGATCATGTCAGGACTACCTCATTGTGAATCGCCCACTGGTCTGGGTGGATTACAGTGCCACTGATTGTACTGACTGTTGAGTTCCCCATTCTGACTCAGCATGACAGCAGGAATCTCACTCCATGATTCAAGCACCAATGGAAAGCATTGTGTAGAATATTATCCAAACAGACCTGCAGACATTGCGGAGGTAGATAACGGTTTGGGAAACTGTTTGATTCAGGAATGGATTTTGCTGTGGCTCTTTACCTCAGCCTCAGGCATTCGGCCCAACTCATCCATGCCAACCAGGTTTCTTCAACTGAACAAATCCTATTTGCTTGCATTTGGCACATATCCATCCAAATCTTTCCAATTGATGTACTTGACCAAATGTCTTACAAATATTGCAATTGTACCCACCTTTAGCACATCCTCTGGCAGCTCATTCCATAAATGAACCACACTCAGTGTTAAAAAGTTCCTCTCAGATCCCTTTTAAATCTTTACCTTCTCACTAAACCCATGCTGTCTAGGTATGGATTCCCCTACCCTGGGAGGAAAAGACCTTGGAATTTTATTTATTTTGTGCCCTTCATGATTTTATAAACCTCTGTAAGGTCACACTCAGACTCCAGTGCTCCAGGGTCAAAAGTCCAAATCTATCCAGCCTCTCCTTATAACTCAAACCTTCCAGTCTCAGTAACATCCTTGACAATCTCTTTCTTTGCGCCCTTTCTAGTTGAATAACATCCTTGCTATTGCACGGTCATCAGCTATGTACACAGTGCTCCACATGTGGCCTTACTAATGTCTTGTATAGCCATAAAATGACATCCAAACTCTTGTTCTCAATCCTCTCACTGATGAAGGCAAGGGTGCCAAATGTCTTCTTCACCACCTTGTTTAACTGTGATGCCACTTTCAAAGAAATATGCACCTGCACCCATTTTTCTGTTCAACAACACTCTTCAGGGCCCTGCCATTAACTGTGTAAGTCCTGCCCTGGTTTGTCTTACCAAATTTGAAATCTCGCATTTATCTGAATTAAACTCCATCTGCCATTCCTTTGCCAACAGGCACAGTTGATCAAGATTCTACTGTACTCTTAGAAAACCTACACTATCCATGATAGCACAAAATTTTGTGTCATCTGCAAACTTACTAATCATGCCTCCAATATTTTCATCCAAATCATTTATATAAATGATGAACAAAAGTGGACCCTGCACCTTGCAGCACATCACTGGTCAGAGGCCTCCAGTCTGAGAAACAACTCTCTATCACCACCCTCCGCCTCCTACTGTCAAGCAAATTTTGTATCCAATTGGCTAGCGCTCCTTGGATCTCATGTCATCTAACCTTACTAACCAGTACTTACCTTGTCAAAGTCCTTGCTAAAGTAGATGTAGATAAAGTCTACTGCTCTGCTTTCATCTACCTCTTCACTTCTTTGAAACCTCAATCAAATTTGTCAGACACAATTTTCCTTGCACAAAGTCATGCTGACTATCCCTAATCAGTCCTTGTCTTTCCAAGTGTATGTAGATACTGTGTCTCAGAATTCCCTCCAACAACTTAGCCACAACTGATGTTAGACTCACTGGTCTGTAGACCCCTGGCTTTTTCTTTCAGCCATTCATAAATAGTTGCATAACATCAGCCACCCTCCAGTCTTCTGGCACCTCAGCCGTGGCTGTTGTTGATACAAATATTCCCCCTCGGAACCCCACTAACTAATCATAATTTCCTGGGATATACACTTGATCAGGTCCTGGGGCTTTGTCTACATTTATGCTTTTTAAGACAGCTAGCACCTCTTTTTATGTAATGTGAACTGTTTTCAAGACATCACTACTTACCACCCTAGCTTCTATGTCTTTCTCCATTGCAAATACTAACGAGATATAGTTGTTTAGGATCTCACCCATCTTTTGTGGTTCTGTCCATAGGCAGCCTGGTTGATCTTTAGCTGGTCTTATTCTGTCCCTAGTTACCCTTTTGCTCTTAGTATACCTAGAGAATCTCTTTGGATTCTCCTTTACCCTATCTGCAAAAGCTAATTCATGCCTCTTTTTAGCCCTCCTGATTTCCTTCTTAAGGTACTCCTACACTCTTCAAGCGATTCACTCGATCCCAACTGTCTATACTTGAGATATGCCTCCTTCTTTTTCTTGGGCAGTGCCTCAAAATCTCTAGTCATTCAGTGTTCCCTACGCCTGCCAACCTTGCCTTTACACCAACAGGAAAATGCTGGCCCTGAATCCTCGTTATCTAACTTTTGAAAGCTTCCCACTTGCCAGACATCTGATTACCTGTGAACATCCTCTGCCAATTAATTGTTGAAAGTTCCTGCCTAAAACCATCAAACTTAACCCTGCCCAATTTAGAACTGTAACTAATGGACCAGACCTATCCTTTTAAATAACTATTTTAAAACTAACAGAATTACGGTCACTGGTCCCAAAGTGCTCCTGTACTAACACCTCAGTCACTTGCCCTAGCTTATTTCCCAAGAGGAGATCAAGTTTTGTCCCTTCTTTAGTAGTGCCATCTACATACTGTTTGAGAAATTTTTCTTGAACACACTTAACAAATTCCACCCCATCCACACCCTTCACATTACAGCAATCCCAGTCTATGTTAGGAGAGTTCAAATCCCCTACTATTACAATCCCTGAAATGATTGTGAGGCTTATTCATTGGATGCATTGGCAATTCTTCAAAGCATCAACTCACTTGCAAATTCTGTAAATATCCACAATATGACATGACATGTTTCCCAACCACAGTGTATTCCGATCATTTTTAATATTTAGCACAAGAGCCATTTTTAATAGGACTAAACGTTGGGCATGTATTAGGGAAAATTAAATTCACAGAGCTTTCACATCAAGAGACAAGGCATTCTCCCATGTGCCCCTGAGTTCAGACTGGCAGCATTCAACATCAGGGGTATCTGAGAAGCATTGTTTGCAGGGCCAATAAATGATCAATGAGAAGCATGTTGCTGTTGCAATGAATGGAATCTTCAGGAATATCTCAGTGTGGATCACCCGCAGGTCTGGGTGGATTATACAGCCACTTGTTCTGCTGACTGTTGAGCTCCTCACTCTGACTTAGCGTAGCAGTAGGAATCTCATTCCATGATTCAAGCATAAATGGGGCACATGTGTGGAATCTTATCTCGAAAGACCTGCTGGTAGTGGGGATGTCGATAACTGTTTAGGAACCCTTTTGATTCATGTGTTGATTTTGCCGTAGCTTTTTACTGCAGCCTCAGGCCTTCGGTCCAACTTGTCCATGACAACCAGGTTTCTTCAACTGAGCTGTGTTTGGTCCATATCCCTCCAAATCATTTCTATCAATGTATCTGTCTGAACACCTTGTAAATACTGTACTTGGAGCCTCCTGTACCATTTCCTCTGGCAGCTCATTTCATAAATGCACCACTCTCTGTGTTAAAAAGATGCCCTCAGGTTCCTTTTAATTCCTTACCCTCTCATGTTAAACCTATATCCTCTTGTTAGGGACTGCGTTACACTGGGGAAAAGACATTGGCTTCACACCTTATCCATGCTCCTCGTGATCTTATAAACCACTATAAGCTCACTCTCAGACTCCAGCATTCCAAGGCAAAAAGTCCCTGTCTAATCAGCCTCTCTTTATCACTCAAACCTTCCAGTCTCAGGAACATCCTTGTCAATCCTTTTTTAGACTGTTTCTTGCTTAATAAGATCCTTGCCATAGCAGGGTGATCAGAATTGTGCACATTACTCCAAATGTGGCCTTACCAATGTGTTGTACGGCCATAAAATGACATCCCAAATCCTGTACTCAAAATTCTGAACAATGAAGGGAAGTGTGCCAAATGCCTTTTTTACCACCCTGTCTACCTTTCAAGGAAATATGCATCTGCACTCCTAGGTCTCTTTGTTCGACACCACACCTCTGGGCCCTACCATTAACTGTTCTGCCTTGGTTTGCCTTATTCTATTGCAAAACCTCACATTTATCTGAATTGAAATCCACCTGCCTTTCCTTAGCGCACTGGCTCTGTTGATCAAGATCCCATTGTACTCTCAGATAACCATCTTTACTGTCCATTATACCAACAATTTTGGTATCATCGGCAAACTTACTAAACATGTCTCCAATATTAGCATCCAAATCCTTTATATACATGATGAACAAGTGGATCCAGAGGCACATCGCTGGTCACAGGCCTCCAGATAGAAAAACAACCCTCTACCACCATCTTACTGTCAAGCCAATTTTGTATCCAATTGACTAGCTCTCCCAGGATCCCATGTCATTTGTCCTTACCGTCCAACTCACCCTGTTGCTTTGTTTGACAATACTATTCAGTGTCGGCCATTAACTGTGTAAGTCCTGCCCTGGTTTGTCTTACCAAAATTCAAAACCTCGCTTTTATCTGAATTAAACTCCATCTGGCATTCCATGTCCCAATGGAGCAGTTGATCAAGATCCCATTGTACACTTAGATAACCTCCTTCACTGTCCTCTGTACCAATAATTTTTGTGTCATTCGCAAACTTACTAACCATGCCTCCAATATTCTCATCAAAATCCTTTACGTAAATTATGAAGTAAGTGGACCCAGTACTGATTCTTGCAGCATTCCACTGGTCACAGGCCTCCAGTTTGAAATACAATCCTCCACCACCTGCTTCTGTCTCCTACTGTCAAACCAATTTTGTATCCATTTGGCAAGAACTCCCTGGACCCCATGTCATCTAACTTTACTAATCAGTACTTACTTTGTCAAAGTCCTTGCTAAAGTCCATGAAGACAAATTCTACTGCTCTGCATTCATCTTTCTTCTTTGGTAGCTTCTTCAAAAAGCAATAAAATTAGTAAGGCATGATTTCCCATGTACAAAACCATGCTGTCTTTCCCTAATCAGTCCTTGCCGTTGCAAATGCATGTGGATTCTGTGTCTCAGAATCCCTTCCACAACGTACCCACCTCTGGTGTTAGGCTCACTGGCCTGTTTGTTCCGTGGGTTTTCCTTGCAGCCTTTCGTAAATAATTGCACAACAGTAACTACCCTCTAGTCTTCCGGCACCTCACCAGTGGCTATTGATGATACAAATATTTCTGCTCGGGGCCCTGCTATTTCTTCCCTAGCTTACCACAATGCACTGGGATTGACTTGATCAGGTCCTGTGAATATATCTAACTTGATGCGTTTTAAGATCTGCATCACCTCCTCTTTTGTAATGTGGCCTCTTTTGAAGACCTCACTATTTAGTTCCCCAAGAACCCTAGTTTCCATGTCTTTCTCCATGGCAAATACTGACAAGATATATTTGTTTAGGATCTCACCCATATCCTGCGGTTCCACTCAGAGATGCCCTCCTTGGTCTGTAAGGTGTCGTCTTCTCTCCCTAGTTACTCTTTTGCCCTTAATACACTTGTAGAATCTCTTTGGATTCTACTTTACCCTATCTGCTAAAGCCATCTCATGGTCCCTTTTTGCCCTCTTGATTTCCTTCTTAAGGTACTCCGACACCTCCTATATGCCCCAAGCGATTCACTTGATCCCAGCTGTCTATATGACATATACCTCCTTCTTTTTCTTGACCATTGTCTCAAAATCACTAGTCGTTCAGTATTCCATACCCGTGCCAACCTCCCCCTTCATACCCACAGGAACATGCTGGCCCTGAACCCTCATTATCTCACTTTGAATGCCTCCCACTTACAGACGTCCCATTACCTGGAAACATCCTCTGCCAATTAACATTTGAAAGTTCCTGTCTGAAACCATCAATATTAGCCTTGCTCCAATTATGAACTACATCTAGTGGACCAGACCTATCCTTTTACTTAGCTATTTTAAAACTGACAGAATTGTGGTCACGATCCCAAAGTGCTCCCTCACTCACACATTAGTCAATTCCCCAGCCATATTTCCCAAGAAGATATCAAATTTTGCCCCTTCTCTAGTACGGCCATCTACATATTAATTGGGAAATTTTTCCTGAACACACTTAACAAATTCTACCCAATCCACACTCTTAGATCTATGGTAGACCCAGTCTATGTTTGGAAAGTTAAAATCCCCTACTATTACATCCCTTGATTTGATTGTGAGGCTTGATTCATTGGGTGCATTGGCACAACTGACCTAAGGAATTTCGCCCAAGCATCAACTCACTCTGAAGACGGGTCTGGGCCCGAAACGTCAGCTTTCCTGCTCCTCTGATGCTGCTTGGCCTGCTGTGTTCGTCCAGCTCTACACTTTGTTAACTCACTTGTAAATTCTGTTAACGTCCACAATATGAGACAGATGATACATTTTCCAACCACAGTGTATTCTGTTTATTTTTAACATTTCGCACACAGTAGTGTGCCAAGCATTAACACATCAGTATATGCTACAATGAGAAACTGCGTAAAGCAACTGCACGCCACAAGGTCCAGGAGATGCACATGACTTGAGAATGCAGTGTTGCTTGGAAAATATACAGGAGTTTAAAATAGATCTCTTTATAAGGGGTCGATGCAAGATTTCAGCAATCATTGCCGTTACTAGGAGCTAACCTTTTATTGTTGTGCTGACAACTGGTGAAGGCAATTGTACCAGAATGAAGAATAAAATGAATAGAATTACCATACTAAAGTGAGCATATTCCATGAAAAGCAGATTACCAATGGCACCCACTGGATATATGAGGATAAAATTACATTGTCAATACACATAAGAGTAATGTTGAATGCGCAATATATTACTTACCTCAGTTCTACATGGTAATGCAATAACTATTCCAGGTCTACCACCCGGCTAGCATCATGTACTCCCAAGTTCCAGCTCCAATATAAGACAAACCATTCACTCCTCATTAGCTGAGCAGATCACATATAGCTACTGACTTTTTAGCCAAACAGGACCAGCCATTATTAACAGGAATTAAATTTGGGCATGAATTCGGGGAAATTAGAATTGTGGAAATTTCACATCAAGAGACAAGGCATCCTCCACTGTGCCCGAGTTCAGACTGGCAGCAGTCAACACCAAAGTTATCTGAGAAGCATGGTTTCCAGGGCTAGTAAATGATCAACTCAAATCACCTTGCTTGTGCAGTGAATAATAGCATTAGGATGACCTCAGTGTGGTCTGGGTGGATTATAGAGCCACTGATTCTGCTGACTGTTGAGTTCCTCATTCTGACTCAGCATGGTAGCAGGAATCGCACTCCATGATTCAAACACGAATAGGAAACATTGTGTGGAATCTGATCCTAAAAGACCTGCAGGCAGTGAGGAGGTCAAGAACTGTTTAGGAACATGTTTGATTCAGGAATGGATTCGCGGTGGCTTTTTACCTCAGCCTCAGACTTCCGATCCAACTTGTCCAAGCCATTCAGGTTTCCTCAACTAAATTAAACCCATTTGCCTGTGTCTGGTCAATATCTCTTCAAGTCTTTCCTATTGATGTACCTGTCAAAATGTCTTATAAATATTGCAATTGGACCCTCATGTACAATTTCCTCTGGCATCTTGTTCCATAAATGCACTACCCTCTGTGTTATAAAATGCCCTCAGATTCCTTTTAATTCTTTACCCTCTCACTTTACATTTATGCTCTCTAGTTATGGACTCCCCTACCCTGTGGAAAAGACATTGGCTTTTCACCTTTTTCTATGCCCCTCATGATTTTATAAAGTGTATAGAGTCACTATAAACCTTCAACTCTCCAGGATCAAAGGTCCCAGTCTATCCAGCCTCTCCTTTTAACAAGTCTTAGTAACATCCTTGTCAATCTTTTTTTGCACTTTCTTGCTTAATAACATCCTTGCTATTGCAGCACGACTGGAATTGTACGCAATACTCCAAATGCGGCCTTACTGATATCTTGTATAGCCCAACATGACATCCCAAATCCTATACTCAATGCACTGAAAGACAAAGGGAAATGTGCCAAATGCCTTCTTCACCATCCTGTCTAACTGTGATGCCATTTTCAAGGAAATATGCACCTGCAACCCTAGGTCTCTCTGTTCGACAACACTCCTCCAAGTCCTCCCATTAAATATGTGAAGCCTGACATGGTTTGTCTTACCAAAATGCAAAACCTTGCAGTTAACTGAATTAATCTCGATCTACCATTCCTTAGTCCACTGACCTAGTTGATCATGATCCAGTTGTCCTCTTAGATAACCATCTTTACTGTCCACTACACTACTAATTTTGATGTCATGCACAAACTTACTAACCATGACTCCAATATTCTCATCCAAATCCTTTATATAAAAGGCCAAATAAGTGGACCCAGCACCGATCCTTGTGTCACTCCGCTGGTCACAGGCCTCCAGTCTGAAAAACAATCCTCCATCACGTCCCTCCGTCTCCTACTGTCAAGCCAATTTTGTATCCAATTGGCTAGCACTCCCTGGACCACATGCCATCAAACTTTACTAAACTATAGTTACCTTGTTAAAGTAGACAAATTCTGCTGCTCTGCCTTCATCTTTCTTTGGTCAGTTTTTTAAAATGCAATCAAATTTGTAAGACATGATTTCCCATGCACAAAGCCACGTTGACTATTCTTAGTCAGTCCTTGTCTTTCCAAATACATATAGATCCTGTCTCTAAATCCCCTACCATAGCGTACCCACCACTGACATTAGGCTCACTGGAAAGTAGTACCCCAACTTGTCCTTGCAACCTTTTGTAAATAATTGCACAAATTTATTCCAGTCTTCTGGCACTTCACCTGTAGCTGTTGATGATATAAGTATTTCCACTCAGGGCCCTGCTATTTTTTCTCTAGCTTACTACAATGAGCTGGGATGCACTTTGATCAGGTTCTGGGGATTTATCTAACTTTATGCATTTCAAGACCTCTATCACCTTCTTTTTTGTAACATGGACTTTTTTCAAGACATAACTATTTACTTCCCCAAGATCCCTAGTTTGCATGTCTTTCTCCATGGTAAATACTGATGAGATATATTTGTTAAGAATCTCACCCATCTCCCATGGTTCCACACGTAGACTGCTTCGTTGATCTTTAAGGGGCCCTATTCTCTCCCTAGTGACCCTTTTGCTCTTATTATACTTGTAGATTCTCTTTTTGATTCTCCTTCACTCTATCTGCCAAAGCTATTACAGGTCCCCTTTTAGCCCTCCTGATTTCCCCATTAAGTGTGCTCCCACGCACTTTATAGTCCTCAAGGGATTCACTTGATCCCAGCTGTTTAAACTATATGCCCCCTTTTTCTTGACCAGAGCGTCAATATCTATAGTCATCCAATGCTCCATACTCTTGCCAGCCTTGCTCTTCACACCAAAAGGAACATGCTTGCCCTGAACTCTCATTTAAAATTTTGGCAAAGATTTGTAGCTTGGGTTGTGAGTGAAATTGTAGAGTTGCTCGCCAAGCTGGCTTGTTCTTATTCAGACGTTTCGTCATCATGCTAGGTGACATCATCAGTGGAGCCTCCAATGAAGCAATGTTATTCTACTCCGTTTGGAATTTATACTGTCTGGTCTGTTATGGTGAGTAGTGTCATTTCTGGTTTTGATCTGTATGCGTTTGTATATGGGGTCCAATTCTTTATATTTTTTGATTGCATAATAAGGGTGGAGAACCATGCCTCTAGTAATTCCTGTGCATCTATGTTTGGCTTGGGCTGCTGTGGTTACCTTGTCCCAGTTAAACTGATGGCCTTCATTGTCTTGAGTGTACTGATATTAAGGAGAGTCTGTCATGCTGTTTTGCTGCTAGCTGATGTTCATGTATTCTGATGGCTAGTTTGCTTCCTGTCTGTCTGATGTAATGTTTGTGGCAGTCATTGCATGGTATTTTGTACACCACGTTGGTTCTGCATGTTGTGGGAATGGGGTCTTTAATCCTTGTGAGTGTTTGTCATAGAGTGGCTGTGGGCTTGTGTGCTACCATGATTCCTAGTGATCTTAGAAGTCTTGTTGTCAGTTCCGATACATTCTTGATGTAGGGCAGTGTGGCCAGTGTGTTAAGGTGTACTGTGTCCTCCTGTTGATGTCTGTTTAGTATGTATCTGCAGATGAAGTTGCGGGGATACCTGTTCATAGCGAGGATTTTATATAGGTGTTCTTCCTCTTTCCTGTGTAGTTCCAGAGTGTTGCAGTGTGTCCTGGCC
>NC_063334.1:39732156-39759268 GCF_021869965.1 Rhincodon typus
ACAGCAAGCAGATGTTCACCTGCACATCTGCTAATGTGGTATACTGCATCCGCTGTTTCCGTTGTGGCCTCCTCTACATCGGGGAAACCAAGCGGAGGCTTGGGGACCGCTTTGCAAAACACCTACGCTCGGTTTGCACTAAACAACTGCACCTCCCAGTCGCAAACCATTTCAACTCCCCCTCCCATTCCTCAGACAACATGTCCATCCTGGGCCTCCTGTAGTGCCACAACGATGCTACCCGAAGGTTGCAGGAACAGCAACTCATATTCCGCTTGGGAACCCTGCAGCCCAATGGTATCAATGTGGACTTCACAAGCTTCAAAATCTCCCCTCCCCCTACCGCATCCCAAAACCAGCCCAGCTCGTCCCCGCCTTCCTAACCTGTCCTTCCTCCCACCTATCCCCTCCTCCCACCTCAAGCCCCACCCCCCACGCCTACCTACTAACTTCATCCCACCCCCTTGACCTGTCCATCCTCCCTGGACTCACCTATCTCCTCCCTAACTCCCCACCTGCATTCACCTTTACTGGCTCCATCGCCGCCTCTTTGACCTGTCTATCTCCTCTCCACCTATCTTCTCCTCTATCCATCTTCTATCCGCCTCCCCCTCTCTCCCTATTTATTTCTGAACCCCCATCCCCTCCCCTATTTCTGAAAAAGGGTCTAGTCCCGAAACATCAGCCTTCCTGCTCCTCTGATGCTGCTTGGCCTGCTGTGTACATCCAGCTCTACACCTTGTTATCTCAGATTCTCCAGCATCTGCAGTTCCCACTATCTCTGGCTTGATAGCTTCCTTGTAACAACAGGGTGACCAGAATTGTAGGCAGTACTCCAAATGTGGCCTTACCAATGTCTTGGGCAGCTGAAACATGAAATTCCAAATGTACTCAATACTCTGAACGATGAAGTTAAGCGTGCCAAATGCCTTCTTCGCCACCCTATGTACATGAGATGCCAATTTCGAGGAAATATGCCCCTGGTTCAATGTTTACCGGCTTCCTGGTTCTGACACTGGGCTTATGTGTGGAATGTGGGGAAAACACAGGAGGCAGATGTTTCAGAGGCAAAGAAAACTGATTCTATTAAACAAAAAAGTGTGAAAAAAGCGATTTTGACTGGCTCTGTCTGTAGTCGCTTGCCATAGCTGGGACTACATGAGGGGCCGCAGGTACCAATAATAGTCAGTCTGGCAGTGTCTGTCATTGCGGTTAGATGCGTGGGACTGGCCTGGTGAGTACCTTGGTTTTCTTCCTCCTCCTGGTGGTCCTTGCGAGCGGGTTGTTGTTGCGGATGGTGGAGAACGTTGCTGGTGTTGCCCCAGTTGGTGTTTCATATCTCTGGATGTCTTCGGTCACCTCTGGACATCTAGTGGAGATCTGCAGTTAGTTTCTGGTGTTCAGTAGTTGGTATCGCAGTGCTGGTCTCGCAGTGCCTCACTCACAGTGCAGGATTCTCACTTTCTCTCAATTCCCTTGCCTTTTCTTGCTTCTCTTTCCTTTTCCTTTGCTTTTTGCTTTTTTTTGTGCTGGGCTCGGGGTCTCCAGTTATACCCCCACTGCAGGCCCCCCTTATCTCCCGCCAAATCTGTGAGCTATTGTTCCTCCTCTCAAGGCTGAAAGGGCTTCCTGAGCATTGGAGTAGGTGAAAATCATTTTTTGATTGAAATGAATGGTTTTGATGGGTTTGGAATGCCCAGCATTTCCCTTAGATGGGTATCTGTTCAGTTTGCATAGTGGTGTGAAGGTTCCAAGGTGAAACAAGTTTGCATTTAACACAAGGGTGTGGAATGTTCAGTAACTTTGTGCCTGAGCACTGATTTGTAATTGAATGAGTTTATATCTGTGTAGGCTCCAAAGTGTTTGAAGTTGTTGAAGTTGTTTGTTTTCTGCAGACTGGTTTGCATTGCTTTTAGCTGAGGCATGAATGGGGGTCTTCCTTTAGTTTGTTAACTAATCCCTGTCCCAGACATCTGCCCCTGGGTTTGTATATTTCCCAGTCTGTCCCAGCCAGCCTTTTCCTGGCTCAGTTGCAGCATATGGTTTCTGGAGTCCCAGTAACTTTAATCCAAGATAATATAATTTCTACAACTTCTGCCTTTGGAGGGTTTTTAAGTCCGGGGTATGTCCAATAACTAATGGGACTTTTTCCCCACCATACACCTGCACCCTAGGTCTCTACGTTCCCTACCATTGACTCTGTAAATCCTGCCTCGATTTGTCTTATCAAATTGCAAAAAGCTTTCACTTATCTGTATTAAACTCCATCTGCAATTCCTTAGCACAATGGCCCAGTTGATCGCGATTCTATTGTACTCTTAGATAGCCATCTTCACTGTCTATTATACGACCAATTGTGGTATCATCTGTAAACTTACTAACCATGCCTCCAATATTCTTATCGAGACTGTTCATACAAATGACAAACAAATTTGACCAGCCACAGATCATTGCAGCACACTGCTGGTCACAGGCCTCCAGACTGAAACCGCTTTCTGTCACAGTCTCTGTCTCCTACTGTCAAACCATATGTGTATCCAAATGGCCAGATCTCCCTGCACCCCATGTTATCTAGCCTTACTAAGTAGTACCCACCTTGTCAAATTCTTAATAAAAACCAAAAGAACTGCGGATGCTGTTAATCAGGAACAAAAACGAAGTTGCTGGAAAAGCTCAGCAGGTCTGGCAGCATCTGTGGAGGAGAAAACAGAGTTAATGTTTCGGGTCTGGTGACCCTTCCTCAGAACTTTGTGAACTCCCTTTTGTCAAATTCTTGCTGAAGTAAATGTAGACAAAGTCTACTGCTCTGCCTTCGCCTATCTTCTTGGTCACCTCTTCAAAACTCAAACGAATTTGTGAAACACAATTACCAATGCACAAAGCCATGCTGACTAACCCTAATCTGCCCTTGCTTTTCTAAATGCATGCAGATTCTGTCTCTCAGAATCCCCTGCAACAATTTACCCACCACTGACATTAGACTCACTGGTCTCTTGATGCCTGGGTTTTCTTTGCAGCCTTTCTTCTATAGCCACCCCTCCAGTCCTCCATCTTCTCACCTGTGCCCTTTGATGATACATATATTTCCGCCAGGAGCCCCACTATTTCTTCTCTAGCTTACCATGCTGTGCTGGGATACAATTAATCAGGTCCAGGTAATTTACCTACTCTATGCATTTTAAGGCCTCCTCCTCTGTAATGTGGACTCTTTTCAAGACATCATGATTTACTTCCCTGAGTTTCCCAGCATCAGTGTCTTTCTCCAGGGTAAATACTGATGAGAAATATTCGTTTCAGATCTCACCTATCTCTTATGGTTCTACGTATAAACGTCCTTGTTGAGCTTTAAGGGGTCCTATTCTCTCCCACATTTTTCTTTTGCCCTTAACATACTTGTCAAATCTCTTTGGACTCTCCTTTACCTTTTCTGCCAAAGCCATTTCATGTCTCCTTTTTGCCCTCCTTATTTCCCACTTAAGTGTACTCCTTGTACACTTTTTCAAGGGATTCACTTGAACTCAGCTACCTATACCTGACATATGACTTCTTTTTCTTGACCAGAGCATCAATATCTCTAGTCATCCTGCCAGCCTTGTCCTTCACTCCAACAGGATCATGCTGACCTTGAACTCTTGTTATCTCACTTTTGAAAGCCTTCCATTTGCCAGACGTCCCATTACCTGTGAATATCCTCTCCCAATCAACCATTGAAAGTTCCTGAGATAACAAGGTGTAGAGCTGCATGAACACAGCAGGCCAAGCAGCATCAGAGGAGCAGGCGGGCCTGCTGTGTTCATCCAGCTCTACACCTCGTTATCTCAGATTCTCCAGCATCTGCAGTTCCTACTATCATTGAAAGTTCCTGTCTGATATCATCAAAATTGGCCTTGTCCCAATTAGAACTATAATTGGTGGGCGAGACCTATCTTTTTTCATAACCATTTTACAACTAACAGAAATATCGTCACTGGTCCCAAAGTGCTCTGCCACGAACACCTCAGTCACTGCCCCTGCCTTATTTTCCAAGAGGAGATTGAGTTATGCCCCTTTGCTAGCAGGCTATCTACATACTGATTGAGAAATGTTTCCCGAACATAACAAATTTCACTCCATCCAAGTCCTTCACGCTTATTGAAGTCTCAGTCTCTGCTTGGAAAGTTAAATTCCCCTATAATTACAACCGTTACCTTGATTGTGAGGCTTATTCATTGGATACGTTGGCACAACTGACCTAAGGACATACTCCAAAGCCTCAACTCAATTTCTAAAATTTTGTAAAAACCCACAGTAAATCAGAAAGTTTTCATCTTTCCCAATCATAATTCTGAAGATTTTTAACATCTAGCACATAGGCGGCACCAATTATTGACAAAGCAGCATATGCTACAATGAGAAACTGGGTAAAGGATCTGCAACCCACAAGGTCGAGGGGACACATGTGACTCTAAAATGCTATGTTGCTTGGGCAATGTGCAGCAGTTTGCAATGGATCTCCTTAAAAGGGGGGTTGTGGCCATCTCTCAGGAATCACTGCGGATACTCTGAACTAAACAATTATTGCGGTGGTGACAAATGGCAAAGTTATACAGGAATGAAGAAGGAAATGAACAGAACTGCCATACTAAAGTGCGCATACTCCATTAATAACAATTGGTAACCACTGGACATGTAATAAAATGATGTTCTTAATGTACATAGGAGTGATGCTGAATGCCCAAAACATTTCTAATGTCAGTACTACATGATAATCTAATAACTATTCCAGCTCTACCACCCGGTCAGCAATCATCTACTTGCATCTAACAGCTCCAAGTATACAAGACAAACCTCTCATTCATCGTCAGCTGTACAGACCGTTAATAAAGCTATTCACAAATTTAGCCAAGTAGGAACATTCATTATTACCAGGAAGAAAAGTTGGGCGTGGGTTAGGGAAAATTAAAATTGTGTAAATTCCACATCAAGAAACAAGGCATTCTCCAGTGTGCCCCTGAATTAAGACTGGCAGTATTCAACATCAGGGATATCTGAGAAGCGTGGTTTGTAGGACCAGTAAATGATGAACTAAAAGCACCTTGTTGCTGCAATGAATGACAGAATGAGGACTACCTCAGTGTAGATCATCCACTGGTCTCAATGGATTACAGGGCAGCTGATTCTGCTGACTGTTGAGTTCCCCACTCTGTCTCGGCGACGTAGCAAGAATCTCATTCCATGATTCAAGAACCAATGGGAAGCATTGTGTTGAATAGTATCCCAATAGACCTGCAGACAGTGTTGAGATTAATAATGGGTTGGGAATCTGTTTGAGTCAGTGGTGGCATTTGCGGTGGCTCTTTACCTCAGCCACAGGCCCTTGACCAATCTTGTCCTCACCAACCAGTTTTCTTCAAATGAACTAATCCCGTTGCCTGCATTGGCCCATATCACTCCAAATCTTTTCTAATCATGTACCTGTCCAAACATCTTGTTAATATTGTAATAGTATCTGCCTCTACTACGTCTTCTGGCAGCTTGTACTACACTCAGCATTAAAATGTTGCCTCTCATGTCCCTTTCAAATCTTTTCACTCTCAATTAAACCTGTGGTCTCTAGTTATCATCCCCCCTACCCTGGGGAAAAACCTTGTCTTTTCATCCTGTCTGTGACTTCATGATTTTATAAACTTAGACAGAGACATACAAGTTACATTAGGTGAGATCAACATTAGCAAGATCAGCATTATTTCAGGGTAGACAATCCATTCATTAGTCTAATAATGGCCAGGAAGAAGCTGTTGTTGAATCTGCTGCTGCATGTGTAGGGATTCTGGTTTGCAATCAGTAATCTGCTGATTTTTAGATGGTTCGAATCACCACCAGATCCCTAGGTTCTGATACTGGACTTAATTTAGGAATGTGAAGTGAAGAAGGCAGTAGACAGGTGTTTGGGGCAAAGAATCTCTTCATTTATTAAATGCAAAAGTGAGTATATCACAGGAAAAGAAAAGACAAAAGTAATAAACAGGGAAATAAAACAAAGGTGAATATAAATACAAGAGTTAAAAAGGCAAATTCAAAACAGTGAAACTGACACGATCAGACACGATTAGAAGCTAAACAGTAGTTTTAAACACAGACATTTTAATCAGACTTCCTGACCGTGGGGTGCTCTGTGCCGTCACCAACCCACCTTCCTGTCCCTACTAGCTAGGTTGGATACTTTGGGTCTAAAGGAAATAGGCTCACCACTGGGGATAAACACGATTTTGAATTACAGCTTGCTATTACCACTTGCTGTAGCCGGTGCTTCACAGAAGACTTCGAATGATGTTCAGTCTGGTTTGAGAACTTGAGTTTTCTTACTTTGTGGTGGTTTTATAGCCAGTTTTCACCTCAGGATGTGTCTGAAGCCTTGTCAGTCAGGTAGGTGGTTTTCCGAGGTCTTCAGTCGTCAGATCTGCTGGTCGTGATCGGTTGCTGTTGGTTCCCCTGGAACAGAACAGCCCGGTGTCTGTAGGTTTCAGGGAGATAGCTGTGCAGATAGTTCTCGGGGAGAGTAGCTGTCTGGGATCCCTCTTCTGTTGGTAGCTGCAATGGCGCTCTCTCTCTCGCCCACATCAGGGCTAGTTATACAGACTGTGTTCCATTATCATCTCACAAATCTGTCTTATCCATTGTGTTTCTGTTATTCCCTTTGTGCTGAATTGGCTTCCTGATAGTTTTGAGGAGGTGTAAATGTGTTTTGATTAAGTGGAATGTCCAGATTTTTGCAAATGAATATTAATTGAAGTCGAATGCCTTGGTACCTCTGAAGAGTCCAAGATGTCTGAAGTTGTTGCCAAAGGTCTGGGTTCATTGTTCCTTTCAGGCTAAGGCATGAAGAGGATTTCTGACTGAACCATGGTTCGAGACAGCTATCCCCATGATTGTGTATACCACAGCATTGCCCAGCTGCCTTCTTTTTTGTTTTAAAAGTCCTGTTAAAAATCCAGGGGTTTTGGTCCAGTATTCTAAATGACAGGGATTTGTGCTCACTCCTACAATGTGTTCAGGCTTCTATATCTTCTGCCTGACAGAAGAGGTTGTAGGAGGTCATTACCGATGGGTTTTTGATGATGTTGGCAGCCCTTCCATGGTAGCGAGCCATGTAAATGGAGTCCATGGATGGAAGGTTGGCTTCTATGATGGTTTGGGCTATGCACATCACCCTCTATAGTTTCTTAAGGTCCTGGCAGAGCCGTTGCCATACCAGGTTGTTATGCATTTGGTCAGTATGCTTTCAATTGTGCATCTGGAGAAGTTGGTGGGGCCCCTATGGACATGCCAAATTTCCTGAGCAGCCTGACAAAGAAGAGGCATTGTTGTGTCTTCTTGACCGTCACATCTACGTGGGAAGTTCAGGACAGGTTATTGATTTTCGACACTTCGAGAAACTTGATGCTCTCCCCCTTCTCAACCTCAGTTCCATTGATGTAGATGGGGGCATGTTCTCCTCCGTTCTTTCTAAAGTCAATGATCAGTTCTTTAGTTTTGCCAACGTTGAGAGAGAGGTTGTTCTTCTTGCACCACATCACCAAGCCCTCTATCTCCCTTCTGTATTTTGACTCGTCATTGTTAGATATCTGTCCCTCTATGTTGGTGTCATCAGCGAAATTGTAGATGGCATTCTTTGGAATTTGGCAACACAGTCATGGGTGTACAGGGAGTGCAGTAGGGGGCTGAAGACACATCCTTGGGGTTGAGTGTTACTGTAGAGAAGGTGCAGTTACCTATCTTCACTGATTGCGGACTGTGAGTCAGAAAGTTGAGGATCCAGTTGCAGAGGGCAGAGCCGAGACCAAGTCAGAATGATTTGAGATCAGTCTGGAGGGGATAGTGGTGTTGAAGGCGGGGCTGTAGTCAATGAACAGGAGTCTGACATAGATGTCCTTGTTGTCTAGATGTTCCAATGATGAGTGCAGGGCTAGGGACATGTCATCTGCTGTGGACCTATTACATCGGTAGGCAAATTGTGGAGCTAATTAAGTGGGCTCCTTTGTATTAATGGTGTCAAACTTCTTGAGTGCTGTTGGAGCTGCCTTGCAGATGGTGGGCAGGCTTTCTGGATCCTGGAGGTGACTTATTCACTGTAATATTCCTAGCCTTTGACCAGCTCTTTCGGCCACTGTATTTATAGGCTTGCCCAGTTGTTTCTGGTGAATGGTAACTCCCCAGGATTTTGCTAGTGATGGTAATTCCATTGAATGTCAGGGACGATAGCTAGATACTCTTTTGTTGGAGATGAACATTGATTGCCACTTGAGTGACGCAAATGTTACTTGTCAGCCTAAGCCCTGATATTGTCCAGTTCTTGCTACAATTAGACATAGATTGCTTCAAAATTTGAGAGTTGTGAATAATGCTGAACTTTGTTTAATCAGCAAACATCCCCCCATCTGACCTAATGATAGAGAAAAGGTCATCAATGACACAGCTAAAGAGGGATGAGCCTAGGACAGCACCCTGAGGAACACCTGCATAGATGTTCTGGAATTAAGATGATTGACATCCAACAACCACAACCTTTGTGCTATGCATGACTCCAACCAGCAGAGTGTTTTCCTTGATTCTCATCAACTCTAGTTATGCAAGGTCTTCTTGATGACACAGTTGGTCAAAAGTAGCCTTGATGTTAACCCAAAGGGAAAAAAGTCAGCTGAAGAAAACAGTAATACTACAGACATATTTAATTCCATTGTGAAGTATAAGTTAAATTGGACCAGTATGTGTTAGTTGCACATTTTACTGGCTTTTCCTTCTGGGAAGGCAGTTACTTTTACTCCAGCTAATAAGACTGTAAGGTATAGGAGCAGAAGAAGACCATTCAGCCCTTTGAGACTGCTCCACCATTCAAAGAAATCATGGTTGACTTGATAATCGTCAACCCCACCTTACTGCCTTTTACCCTTGATTCCTCTGCTGATTAAAAACCCGTGTATCTCAACCTTGAATGTAATTATTGATCCAGCTATGACAGCTCTCTGTGAATAATTCCACAAAGAAGAAATTCTTCCTCATTGTGTGATTCCTTATTCTGAGATTTTTCCTCTAGTCCTAGACTCTCCCACAGGGGGAAACAACCTCTCTGCATCTACTCTGTCAAATCTGCAAGCATCTTGTATGTTTCATGAAGGTGACCTCTCATTCTTCTAGATTACAATGGGTACAGGCCCAAGCTAGTCAACCTCTCCCCATAAGACAGTCCCTCAATACATGGTACCTGGTGGCAGAACCTCCTCCTGCCTCACATGTACTGAGTTGCAGAACTGATTGTGATGCCTGGTCTCATCTTTGAGGACATGGTTTGTCTTAACCAGCTAAGAGCCTCACCTTGAGAAAATCTTTGGACAAATGTCCTTAAGTATCATTTCACAAGACGGGATGAGCTAGAATCTGCAAATAGGTTCCCATGTGGGTACAATCCAGTCAAACATGCCATGAATACTATTTGCTCAAGTTCTAGACTATCCTAAACAATATTAGCAGAGATGTACCAATGATGTTTAGTAGCTGAATATTGTTTCAGAACAAAGCTGAGTGCCAAACTCATAGATTTAATGTCAGGGACTCCACAGAAGGACCTGAAAGTGTGACTGACAAATCCAAAAATTGGGCTCGATGCACTCGATTACTTATGAAGAATAAGATTGACAATTGAGTCATGGCAACAAATACAACTATTGGATTCTACAGTGTAGCAATATGGCTGAGTATCCTTCATAAATCTTCAAATTAATTATGTTACTTTTGGTTTTCCTCTCTTCACATAGTAAATCTATTCAGAATATCAGCCTGGACATTTTGAAACACTTAGATGGATCAGTTGGTTAGTCGCTGCAGCTGAATTAACCTTAGTGAAACCAGATGTCCTGTCCCTTGCTTCAAATATTTGCAGTTAACAAAAGTATTATGACATCAGATGATGCACAGTGTGAGGGTCAGACTTCCCTACGACCATTAAAGGACCTCATCTTGATTAATGTGTTGAGCAAACCTTATGACTGCATCCAGGTCTCAATGACAGATCATACTAGAATGTTAAAAAATGGATTCCACCGGATACAACAAGGAGAATAGACAGCAATGATGGAAGTGTTTGCCATCTCCATGCTCCTTCTCTTGGTGGAGGATGGTTCCAACATTCCAGTGTCCTTCTGTACTGGACTTGTGTGTCTTGTATATGGTGCACTGTATACCAGAGTGCTCCTAATCATCAATACTGCCCATTGATCAGCAGACATTGATGCTGGGTTGGGTATCAACAATGCACTGAATTAATTAGTGCTGATAGGGGTGTTACATGACACTAAATTCAATTCTAATGCTCTATACAGGTTGCTTAAAATTGAGGCTTTTTAAATAGATTATGCCCAAGAGAACAGTTATCTTTGATGAATTATATTAGAAACGTCAAGGGCTGGGGAATATTATGTAAATTTGGATTTCAGGTAGCAGATTAGCTATGATCTTGTTGGATTACGGAATGTACTTCGGAGGTCAATTCCTCTGCTCCTACTGCTACCTTCTATGTTCCTATTCCCATTCGACAATGTTATGTTGCTGCAGCTAGCAAAAGGGTCAGGAAGTGTGGAACAGGGAGGCCGAGGTGTTCCACATTTTGAGGTGAGCCTAGTGAAGACTGGTCACTGCGCAACCACCAGACTGATTCCATCAATAGCATGGGAGACTTGCCAATGGCGTAAAGTATTTGTGTACATTTAATATTTATATAGCAGGGTGTGAGCAGCAATTTAAAGGACAGGGAGCAGCTAGTTAATGAGAAATGACAGTAAGGAAAGTACCTGAGACTGGGATTGCGTAAATGTCAGCAAACAGCTTCCAAGACACAAACTATACATGAGCACCAATATTGAAGATTTGCTTGTTACAAAACTTTCAATTAATTTTCCTGAAACTATATCAATATTACTGGCTCTACTATACTTTTCATATTATTCATGAGAACGTTCACATACTACAGTAAAAGGCAACTACGTGGAGTCAAATCATTATTTGCTGTTTTCCATCGAATCTACTGGTTGATGACATTGTTATTGGTCGCATTTGAGGCACAGATAACCTGTTCAGCTCTTCCAACTAATCACTGTCATTACCTCTTAGACAGAAGAGTTAGTTTCTGCAGTTTCATTTCTTACACTGGTTGCACAGCATCTCCTGCCTCACATTTACTGAACTAGTGAACCAATTGCAATGCCTAATCTCATTGTGATGCTCACAGTGATATGAAGTTCACTTGGTGAGGTCGCAGTTTATCTTTACTAGCTAAGGGCCTCACCTTGAGGAGGGCTTTAGACAAACGTACCTTCGATTTAAGTCACATGACAGAATGGGCTAGACTCAAAAGAACAGGTCCCTGTGTGGTCACAATCCAGTGGCCATGGTGGTGGGGCATTAGTGATGGGATTGTTTGTCTTCTTTGTGCTTCCTTTACTTGGAATTTCTTTTCAAGCAGTGATGTGTTTCTTTGGTTTGGAGCAGCGAAGGCAGAGAGAGAATTGATGATATCAGAGGTCTTAGATGGAGCTGAATCAAATTCTTGCTGGGTATTTGGTTTTGGAACCAAGACTTTTAAACACTTTTTTTTCAAAACAAAAACCATATATTGGAGGTGAACTAGTTCCATTAAGCTCTAATTTGAACTTGTAAGTTGCAGTGGGGCTGCGTCTACTAGGGACTTTAAAGCGGGTTTCCCAACTTCTAGAATGTCCCAAATAATGACATGGAAGATCTACCACTGTTGAATATAGTTACAAAACAGGACAGGATCAACAAATGTACAGATAGGCCATGAGGACAACAGTCAGGAACTCCAGGAAGGAAACTAAGAGTAGGATTAGTTAACCACTAGAAATCATGATCCAGAGATCGCTATGAGCACTGACCTGGAAATATTGATAGGAAATGACACACCACATGCTGTTGACAGATTACTGTGCAAAATAAGCATTTTCAGACAAACCTTTCAATGTTGGCAATTCATGAAAGTATTAATTGAAGACATCATCAATGTTCATGCTCCCTTCACAATGTAAACTTGTTCATGTTTTCTAGCCAACCACATTCACTCCTAGTTAGATCACCAAGAGAGTAACAGTGCAGTTCAGTTGGATTGTTCAACTGATGGTGAAATCTCCTGCCTCAAAGTTACTGTTCAGAAGGATATTGTGATGTCTGATTCCATTGGAATCCTCATTGTGAGGGAGACAATTGGATTGTGATGCACACTGTGATCCTGATACTAGTCCTGCAGTCTTGAAGATTATTTCTTCCAGTTAAAGGGTCAGACTTTGACGAAAGTGTTGCACAAACACCATTTATGTCACAGAATGAGATCCAATCTAAAACAGATTCCTAGATGGTTTTAATTCAGAGATCAGAGCCTGAGAGTGATGGGTAATGATGGGAATGTTTGCCTTCCCCATGCCTCCCTTCTCTTCATTCTAGTGATTCAGTGTCCTCTTATGTTGCTTGGGTTTGGCATTGGTAGCATGAGGTCTCTCTGGGATTTCTGAATGGGTTTAACAAAGGTTAGATCACATGGGAACCAAGGGGAGCTAGCCGATACAAAATTGGCTTGAAGGTAGGAGATAGACAGTGATGATGAAGGGGATAACAAGGTGTAGAGCTGGATGAACACAGCAGGCCAAGCAGCATCAGAGAAGCAGGACAACTGACATTTCGGGTGTGGACCCTTCTTCAGAAATGGTGATGAAGGGGAGTTGTTTTTTGGACTGGGGGCCTGTGACCAGCGGTGTGCCACAAGGATCAGTGTTGGGTCCACTGTTTCTCTTCATTTATAAAAATGATTTGAATGTGAATATAGGAGGTATGGTTAGTAAGTTTGCAGATGACAGCAAGACAGGTGGTGTAGTGGACAGTGAAGAAAATTATCTCAGAGTACAACGGGACCTTGATCAGATGGGTCAATGCACCGAGGAGTGGCAGACGGAAATTTAGATAAATTTTAGGTGTTGCATTTTGGTAAGGCAAACCAGGACAGGACTTATAAAGTTAATGGTAGAGCCCTGGGAAGAGTTTCCAAACAAAGAGACCTAGGGACGCTGGTGCATAGTGCTTGAAAGTGGAGTTACGGATAGACAGCATCATGGAGAAGACTTTTGGCACACTTGCCTTCATTGTTCGTAACAATGAGTATAGGACTGGGATGTCATGTTGTGGCTGTACAGGGCATTATTGAGGCAACTTATGGAGTACTGCATCCAATTCTGGTTGCCCTTCTATAAGAAAGATGTTGTTAAACTTGAGAAGGTGCAGAAAAGATTTACAAGGATGTTGCCAGGACTGGAATGTTTGAAGTATTGGGGGAGGCTGAGTAGGTTGGGGCTTTATTTCCTGGAGTGTCAGAGGCTGAGGGGTGATCTTAAGAGGTTTATAAGACAATAAGAGACAAGGATAGGGTGAATAGCCAAGGTCTTTTTCCTAGGGTGGGGAGGGCAGTGTCTAATACTAGACAACGTAGATTTAAAGTGAGAAGGGAAAGATTTAAAAATGACCTGAGGGGTAACTGCTTCATGCAGAGGGTGGTGCGTGTATGGAATGAGCTGCTAGAGGAAATGTTGGAGGCAAGTACAATGATAACATTTAAAAGGCTTCTGGGTGTGTATATGAATAGGAAGGATTTAGAGGGATATGAGCCAAATGCTAGCAAATGGAACTAGGTCAGATTAGAATGTCTGATTGGCACGAATGAGTCGGACCAAAGGGTCGGTTTTCATGCTGTATAGCTCTATGACTCAGTGATTGTGCTTAACCTGCAGAATATTCTACACTGAGCCATGGAAGATCTACAAATGATCTAAAGCAGCTGGATATATTTACAGATCAGGGCATGAGCTCAAAATCAGATTGACAGTGAGACAATCAGTGTCTTCAAAGAAAATGGGACTCATTCATAAACAGAAATCAGACACCAGGGATTGACTACCTGAGCAATGGGTTGGAAGATTTACTTGTGACAACAGATATTACTGTTCCACCCTAATGTGCAGCTGTATTACTGAGTCTGTTATGCGTCTAATTACAATACAAAATAACCATGTTCAGACAAACCTTTCTTGAACCTAGGGATCATGATGTAACCATTATTCAGTCACAATTCACAGCAAGCGAGTAACAGTTAGTGCAGCTCAGTTGCATCATTCACACTGGTTGTGAAATCTGCTGCCTCAAAGTTACTGTTTACACTCTTATTATGATGCCTGTCCTCATTGTGATCTTCAGCATGAGGGAAACACCTGGACTGTGATATCAGAGTTGACCCCTCAGCCTTGCTTAAATTGGGGCTTTGTTTTAGGAAACTAACCAAAGAAATCATATCTGCCTGGCAGTAATGTTGCACTGTGAATGGCCTTAACAAGATGATAGAGGGACCTCTGTCCGACAATATTTTTCCACCAATTTCCCAACAAATTGCACTTTATGCCATGAGGTTACCTCAATTTCCACAAACTCATGTTTTTAATAATTTTCTGTGTGAAAGCATAAATTCCTGAGGTAGTCTAATAGATCACATCTATAGACCCATCCTTTCTCCACCATTGCTAATGACAAGCTCAAATTTCTTTACCAGATTGCTCTGATATGATCTGTCATTTGTAAAGTCAAGCTAACCTGACGAGGTGGCTTGACTTCCTATCTCCATTGTTATTAAAGTTAACTTGCCTTGTCTGCAAATGTGTAATGCTATGGAAGATCTAACCATGATCAAAAATTCTGTACATTGACTGATCAGGGAGTGAGTGCCAAACCCAGAGCCCAGCAGTAGCTGATCATAGATGTAGAGGTGCAGTCACAAATCCAAACCACTTGGCTAAGGCTGGTGCGTGCTCCCTGACCTATCGAAGTTGGGTATGAATTGACCAAAAATATCTAGCAGACCTTCAAAGGAGACCTAATGTCAGAGGTGAAAACATTTTCTGAATGTTCTGTGGAGACAAGAAATCATGCAGTTTGATGCCCAACCCAATGTGTTTGTCTGCAGGACAAAACTGTGATGGCAATTATTATTTCTAGCTTGTGAATGCCTATTTCAACAAGAAGATATATAAATTATTGAGATATGTGGAAGATGGAAGTCACCACAAGTATCATCAGATAAGAAAGTGTTTTGAAGTAGATGGGCAATGATTATTTAGCTAACTAGCCTCTTCTCACTAGTGAGGAACATTCTAGCATTCTGCTGAATGTATAAAACCTGGAGCACAATATTAATCAGTGCTAGTCCTTACAGTTAATCTCATTCTTTGTTGAACTCACAAAAACCTGTCCTATTTGTTCTTTTATGATTGCATTGCACCAATGGTTAAGTACTCACTAGACTGACAATTATTTCCTTTTTGAAAAGCAAACATGTTGCAGTCAAATGGGAAGAGACAAAGAGGGAGTAATTTGACCTCTCCCCACCTGGTCTGGTTGTAATAAAATGGATAGCAGCTGCTTGCAGCATGGAGCCACTTTTATCCCCCAGGCCTCTTCATAATATGTTAGTGCAGATTGTTGTATTGCTCTCACAACCTGCATACTCCTCTGTACACAAGTACCTGCAGCCATGTTGGCAACAATCTGAATGCCTTCAAGCCATTTAGAACCGGAATGCTCCAACACCCTCCGCCACTCTTTCAGAAAGAGGGTTCCAAATATTCATGACCCTCTGAGGAAGAATTTTGCCTCATCTCTGTTTTGAATAAGCACCCTGTGGTGAACTTTCTCTCATAAATGGAAGCATGCTCTCCCACATCGATGCTGTCAAGACTCCTTGGGAATTTACGTGTTTCAATCAAGTTGTCTTTTACTCTTCTAAGCTCCAGCAGAGACAAGTCTCTCCTGTTCGATCTTTCCTCCTAAGACAACTGTCTCATTCCAGGCATTAGTCTAGTAAAATTTCTTGGAATTGCTTCTAACACATTTACTTCCTTCCTTCAATAAGGTGACCATTGTACACAGTACTTCAGATATAGCCTCACCAATGCGCTGTACAACTGAAGTGTTAAGTTCCTCACTTATACTCAATCACTTCATGATTTCTATTCTCTTTCCTAATTAGTTCCTGTATCTGTATACTATCCTTTTGTGATTCATGTATTAGGATAACCATACCCTTTGTATCGTAGAGCTCTACGATCTCTCATATTTAAATAATATACTTCTTCATGTTCTTCCATCCAAAATAAACAGTTTCATATTCCCCATATTTATACTCCATTTGTCAAATCTTTGCCCACTCATTTAACCTATCTATATGTTCTGTAGCCTCTTTATGTCATCTTCACAATTTTTGTTTCATGTTAGCCAGCAAATCTTGTGTCCATGCCAATATGCTAGCCCCTTCACCATGAGCTTTTATTTTCATAACAATCTTTTATATGACACTTTAATAAATGGCACTGATTTCCCTTTATCGGAGTCATTGACAAAAACTGGACTGACCATTGGGGAACACCATTGAAAGCTTATCCCAATTTTTGGAGGACATGCTACCTCCTCAAAGAACTTGAACAGATCTCTCAAATGTGATTTCCCTTTCATAATACCATGTTGACTCTGTCCAATTATCTTGAACTTGTACTCGATTATCGAAGTGCTCTGCCATAATGTCTTTAAAAATAAGTTCTAATATCTTCCCTATCGGAGATATTAAGCTGACCGGCCTGTAGTTTCCTGCTTTCTGTCTCTCTCCCTTTTTAAATGAAAGTGTTAGATTCATAGAAGAACAGAAGCTGTAATCTGAAGGACTGGATTGTTTGCTTATGTTATTCAAATGGGCAAAAAAGAGTTGGAGAATAGATAAGGAAACTATAGATTAGACAATTTAACATTGGTGACATTGGAAAGTATTATTAGGAAGAAAGTAAACTTCCATTTGGAAAATTATAGTTAATCATCAACAGCAGGAAGAAGTTGTTAACCGCACATTATGTTTGAACAACTTGATTGAAATATTCAATCAGGTAGCACAGAATGTTGATCAAGGTAATGCAGTAGATGTTATACATTTGGACTTTCAGAACTCATTTAACAAGGTGCTTCAGAAGAAGATTAATTGACAGATAAAAAATAGTCAGTGATACAATACTGGCATAGTGACAGGAAACTGGTAGGTGGATTTTTAAAGATTGGGATACAGCTTTCAGTAGTGTTCCCCAATGGTCAGTCCAGTTTTTATCAATGACTCAGACTAGTGTCTTGAAAGCATCATTACAAACTTTCAAGATGATAGAAAACTTGGCAATATAGCCGATAATGATGAGGGTGGTTGTAGACTTCTAATCCTTGGCTTATAGATCAGCACTATGGTGTGTAACTAAGCCTGACTGTTTTTTTAAACGGCCAGTATTGATATGGCACAAAAAATGGCCTCCTTCTGCGTTGCAACTTTCTATGATTCCATGACTTCAGCAGAAATTAAAATGGGGCAGTAAATGAGGCAGCTGATCTGATCATGGCAGGTTGCTGCTGGAAAATTAGAATCAATTAGATTGAGGAAGTCAAAGATAACTTTTACAACAAAAATATTTGTATACAAGTGATAGATGATTTTTTAAACCTGGAAATGATTCAATATGCTGCTCCTTATTAATGTTAATTTAGTCACACCACTGAAATTCATGAACAGCTCACACAATTAGTTGATTTATCTGATAGTTCAGTTGAAATATTTTGATGACTATAGTTTGAACACATATTAAAAATGAGAGTTATTGGGCAGAATTCAATTTTTGTTTTAATGCAAGACAAGCTGTATGGAATTATCAACCCGTATTCCCAGTTCTTACGAGAAGCTATCGACTTGGAATATTAACCCGGACCTCTTCTCTCAACAGTTGCAACTTACCAGCAGAGAGGTAATAGTATAGTGGTAATGTCAGTGGACTAGTAGTTCAAAATCTCAGGCTAATGTTCTGAGGATATTGATTAAAATCCACCATGGCAGTTGGTGAAATCTGAATTTAGTGAAAACTTGGAATAAAAAGTTAGCCTAAAGGTGACTACGTAACTAATGTCAATTGTCACAAAAAAAACCATTTAGTTCACTTTAGGAAAGCAAATCTGGCATCAGAACATGATTTGGCCAACATATGACTCCAGGCCAATGTGAGTGACTCTTAACTGCAGTCTGGATAATTAAATGCTGACCCAGCTGGTGACGCTCTCATTTCATAAACAAATGAAAATAAAATTTCTGTTCCTTGTTTCCACATCTGATTTGACTGATGTTGTACTCATTTTATACTTGTATCATAGCTCAAATTATGTGAAAATGTCAGAGGCTCAGAAATCCAATTTACGTAACCTATCATCGTCAGTTCACTTTCCTTCCACGTACTGAATAAAATGCACAAACACTACAAAGTTTTGTAGATGGTCATTACAGGCAACATGATTTAAAGGGTCAATTAATGAACAAATCATGTTACCTTTATTTTGAAGGAGCTTCAGATTTGATTCTTATTAATTGAACTGCAAATATACACATAGCTAAATAACTTAACCATAGCAACTTGAAGCCAGTCCACTAACTTCAAAAACGGCATGGGGTAAAATTCAACTGCCATTGAAATGACCATTTGCTCATTCCCTGCTGCAGCCCAGATAAACTCCAAGCTCATGTTTCCCCTTTGCCAAAGGAAAGACTGCGGTGGAGGATAACCTAAAGCTGGGGGAACAGCAGCAATAGGTGTGCCCTTTCTTGTGCCCAGCAGCTTACTACCAGCCCTATTGCTAACCAAAGCTGTTGACTGTGCTTTGGTTGCATTTGAGGAATTGCAAATTTAAAATGATGGAAATGACCCTGGTGCACACACTGCTTCCAATATTTATTTCATGTCTTCCCTTTGCAATCACATACACTCTTCTACTTCCAGTGGTATTCCAATATACTCAGTTTTGATATAAAATATATGACTTTGCTTGTCTCAGGCAGTTAGAATAATTGGTAAAAACCATGCAACTCCCTTTCCCAAAGACCCTTATCAATAAAGCAGAATGATTATACAATCAACATAAAACATCTTCAGATAATGAAAAATACTATGTTTAGCCAGCAATTCTGGGCTCCGCACAGAAATTATAGCTGAAGGGAATCTGCAATCCCAGAAATATTAATAAGCAAGTCCAGTCAGAATAATTTGAGCAAATCACTGTAAGCCACAGGAGTGCCAAGTTGATGCTGTTTTCCAGCTGTAGACACATGCCCCTTTTCAAAATCACAATGAGATTGAGATTGGTTTAACTGAAGTACATTAAATGCTTTAAATCTGACAGTTGAAAATTATGGTTTTCTATTCCCTGAAAATACATGCAGCAGGGGGTTGTTGCATTTTATGAGGGGCCGGTATGTGGTAAATTCACTAGGTTTAAAGGTGGACTTTATTTCTAGTCAGGGCTTGTTTTAGGAGAGCCAGCACAATACCTAGTCTGTTTCAGCTACCAAGTAATAAAACTGCAATTGAGAGGGGCAAAGCAGCCAAGATTTCTCTCTGACCATGGGTCTGACTTGAAACTATATTGCTATTCTTTCACTGCCGTGTAATGACATGTAACTGAATACACACAGGGTGATTACCTACAATTGTCAAGCAGGCAATGTCAAAGACAGCTGAGGTGCCATGCAAGTAAATCATTGACCTATGTCAGGCCCAGCAGGAAGACCGATAGCTCTTGGAACAGGAGGCAACTTTTTCTTCAAATCAACATCATCTTATATTTCTACTCAGCTGGGTTGTTCCAGGTTTAGGCTTAATGTTATTAAGGCAATATATAAGAAGGCTAATAGCTTTCGAAAATTAATAAATGGGTAACTGTCAGGAAAGCTAAGAAGGTAGTTCAAATATCTCCAGTGGCTATTCCTCTGTCAAATAGATATTCCGTTTTTGGAACTGTAAAAGGGGATAGTTGCTCCGAGGAAAATGGAAGGGGCAGTCAGTTATTGGACACATGGAACACTTCTTATGGTAGCAATGTTTGACAAGATTTAACAGGATTATTGTTACAGGGAACTCTCCTGTCAGGAGCATAGACAGGCGATTCTGTGGCAGTGAGCATAAATTTAGGATGGTTTGTTTCTTTCCTCATGCTAGGATTAAAGACGTCTCTAAACATTTCAAGCATGTTGTTAAAGGTGAGATTCAGAAACCAGAAATTATTGTACACATTGTTAGGAATGGCATTTTTAGGGAAAAGGTTAAAGCAGTACAGAGTGAATTTAAGAGGTTAGGTAGAAAATTAAAAAATAAAACTTTAAAAATAGTAATTTCTGGTTTACTCCCAATGCCAAACTGGAACGAGGGAAGGAACAAAAGGCTAAAGAAGATGAATCAATGGCTGAAGAGCTGGTGTACTGTTTGGGGATTCAGGTTTTTGGACAATTGGAATGTCTTTTGGCATAGAAAAGACCTGTTCAAAGAACAAAGCATGGGTCTAACCTAAACTCGAAAGGGACCAATACCTTAGCAGGGAGATTTGCTCATTCTATTAAGGGAGACTTTATACTGGTAGAGAAGGTGAGTGGAGGAACTCTAAGTAACAGTGTAAATGGAAGGACTGATGGGAAAGGTTCTGAATGTGAGGAAAGCACTTCAATTAGAAAAGAAAGATGAGAGTGAGGATATGTAGTAACTCTGATGAACTAAATTGCATTTATTTCAGTGCAAGCGGTCTTACAGGTAAGCCTGATGAACTCAGGGCATGTTTAAGAACATGGGATTGGGATGCCATGGCTATTACAGAAACTTGGCTGAAAGATGGACAAGACTGGCAGCTCAATGTACCCAGTTTTACATGCTATTGGAATGATAGAAAAGGGGGCAAGAAAGGAGTGGGGGGTGGTGTTTTGATTAAGGAATACACTGCTGCTGTAACAAGGGAAGATACTTCTGAAAAATCATCCAGTGAAAATATATGGGCATAAATCACAAATAAGAAAGGAAAGATCACTTTGATGGGATTGTACTATAGGCCCCCCAACAGTAAGAGAGAAATTGAAAAACAAATGTGTAGGGAGATCTCAGATATATGTAAGCACAACATGGTTGTAATAATCGGTGACTTTAATATTCCAAACAGTGACTGGGACTACCACAGTGTTAAAGGTTTAGATGATGAAGAATTTGTCAAATGTGCTCAAGAAAATTTTCTTTATCAAAATGCTGATGCTCCTACTAGAGAAGGAGCAAAACTAGACCTTCCTTTGGGCAACAAATTCAGGGAAAGTGACTGAAGTAAAAGTGGGGCATCATTTTGGATCTGGCAATCATAATTTTATTAGTATCAAAATGGTTATGGAAAAGGATAAGCCTTCGATAAAGATTTTAATTACAGAAAGGCAAGTTTTAATGGTATGAGGCAAGAACTTTCAAAAGTTGATTGGAGTGGACTGTTTGCAGGTAAAAGGACGTCTGATAAGTGGGAGGCGATCAAGAGTGTGATGACAAGAGTTCAGAGGCATTTTGTTCCTGTTCGAGTGAAGGGTTAGGCTGGTAACATTAAGGAACAATGGATGAATAAAGATATTAAGGTTCCAGTCCAGAATAAAAGAGAATTTTTTTTAGATATAGACAACTTGGTTCAATTGTATCTCTTAATCAATATAGAGAGTGTAAGGGCATTTTTAAGAGAAATCAGGAAGGCAAAGAGGGGCTATGAGATAGCATTGGCAAATAAGATTAAGGATAATCCAAAGAGATTCTACAAATACATTTAAAGCAAAAGGGTAACCAGAGAGAGCATTGGGCCTCTTAAAGATCAAGGAGGTCATCCTTGTGTTGAACCCCAGGAGATGGGAAAGATATCAAATGAATATTCCGCATCAGTTTTTACTGTGGAGAAAGAAATGGAGTCGAGAGAATGCAGAGAAATAAACTTTGATGTTTTAAACACAGTTCACATTACAGAAGAGGAAGTGCGGGAGGCCTTAGAGAATATAAAGGTGGATAAATCTCCGGTACCTGATCTAATGTATCCCAGAACATTGTGGGAAGTAAGGAAGGAAATTGCAAGACCCCTTGCAGAAATATTTGCATCATCTATAACTTTGGGTGAGGTGCCTGATGACTGGAGGGTGGCTAATATTATGCCTTTGTATTTTATAAGGTTTTAAGGAGAAACTGGGGATCTATAGACCTGTGAATCTAACTTCGGTTGTGGGTAAATTGTTGGAAGTGATGATAAAAGATAGGATTTATGGACATTTAGTAAGGCAAGAATTGATTTGACATAGCATGAGTTTGTGCCAGGAAAATCGTGTCTCATAAACTTGATTGAGTTTTTTGAGGAAGTTACCAAAGTGGTTGATGATGGCAGAGTAGTAGACATTGTTTATTTGGATTTTAGTAAAGTCTTTGATAAGGCTTCACATGGTAGACTAATTAGTAAAGTTAGGTCACATGGGATTCAGGGTGAGCTTGCCAATTGGATACCTAATTGCCTTAATGGCAGGAGACAGAGAGTAACGGTGGAGGGTTGTTTTTCGGATGGAGGCCTGTGACCAGCGGTGCTCCACAGGGATCAGTTCTGGGTCCTCTTTTGTTTGTCATTTATATAAATGATTACGATGAGAATATAGAAAGCCTGATTAGTAAGTTTGCGGATGATGCTAAAATTGGTGGCATTTTCGACAGTGAAGAAGGTTTTCTAAGATTACAAAGGGATCTTAATCAAATGGGTTGAAAAATGGCAGATGGAGTTCAATCTAGATCAATGTGGGGTATTGCATTTTGGTACAACAAACAAGGGTAGGGTTTATACAATTAATGGTAGGGCCTTGGCTAGTGTTGTAGAACAGAGGGACCTAGGGGTGCACGTACATAATTCTTTAAAGTTTGCGTCACATATAGACAGAATGGTTAAAAAGACATTTAGCATGCTTGCCTCCATTGCACAGTCCTTTGAGTATGGGAGTTGGGATTTTATGTTGAGGTTGTACAGGATATTGGTGAGGCCTCTTCTGGAATACTGTGTCCAGTTCTGGTCACCCAGTTATAGGAAGAATATTATCAAGCTGGAGAGGGTTCAGAAGAGATTTACCATGATGTTGCTGGGTATGGAGGGTTTGAGTTATAAGGAAAGGCTGGATAGGCTGGGACATTTTTACTGGAGCATAGGAGGTTGAGGGGTGACCTGGTAGAAGTTTATAAAATATGAGAGGTATAGATAGAGTTTATGGTAGTTGTCTTTTCCCTAAGATGGGGTATTTTAAGACTAGGGGGCACATTTTTAAGGTGAGAGGAGGGAGATTTGAAAGTCATAAGAGGCAATTTTTTTTTAAACGCAGAGAATGGTTCACGTGTGGAATGAATTTTCTGATGAAGTGATGGATATGGGTACAATTACAGCGTTTAAAAGACATTTGGATGGATATATGGTTCGGAAAGGTTTGGAGGGATATGGGCCAGGAGCTGGCAGGTGGGACTAGTTTAGTTTGGGATTATGTTTGACATGGACTTGTTGGACCGAAGGGTCTGTTTCAGTGCCGTATGACTCTTTGACTCTATAATGCAGTTTCTTCAGGGAGCACAAACAGATACATTAGGGAATGCATCAATATCATGTACAAAAACCTAATTTTAACTCTAAAAGGGCCCTTGATTCCAAACGATTTACCACAGACCCTGAGAGCCAGAAAGGCAGAACTGTGGGATTCTGCTCCATTGCTGAATTTCCACAGGTATAACGACAATTGACTGTGGGCGGCACAACAGCCAACAGCATTCACAAACCAATTCATTCCATTAATGTGCATTGAGTTTGTGAGGATGAAAAGCAGATCCCGCAGCTGGGTGCTTGGTTTCCAGTGAGCTCTCAATCCTCGTACATTCTCATAGACTCAGGTGTCACTCTGTTTCCTCCTCCTGCACCACTGCCTGGGGACGGTTCCTAGATGATGGGGATTGCCCTCAGCATCCTGTATGGAATCTACAAAGCCAACTGGAGGAGGTGTCCAGTGCCTCCCATTCCTTAGCAAGGGCAACAATGGAATAAATGATTGGAATGCTAACGTTGAAATTCTGTAGCTCAGACAGAATGCCGCAGTATGAGCCTCACAGAGTTTCATGGATCACAGTGGTCTGGTGCCCTCTACAGTGAAAAGATGTGGATTTGTTAACTGGAGAAATGGATAAGCCTGATTCTTCTCCAGGCCAGGATGAAGAGGAGGAATCAGCAGACACAGAGGTGCTACTTTACCTGCAGATGCTAGCGCAATGGACCAACGTATCAGACAGGCTCATGAGACCCTCATTGCAAACTCAGTGCCAGCAAGAGTGAGGTCCCAGCAGGATCTCTTGATTTTCACTTCAAAAGATGTCAAAGAGGAAAAGCCACCAGAAATAGACCCTCCACAGCAACTTACAGAACAACACCTTGGGCATCAAGGAGGGAAAAGGCATCAGGTCCTTGGAATGAGCAGGCCCATCAAAGCCTCATACAGTTCGGACTTGGAGGGAGGTTACACATGACTCAATAACATGTGCTGTAATTGGGTAAGGCCTGGCTGAAAACAGCATGCATTTATTTCCGAAATGGAATGTATGAGCTGTAGATGTGTCTGCAAGGAGTGAGGTGGAGGTGAACAACATATGATGGACTTAGTCCCCCAGCCTTGTGAAGCTTAACTACCTCAATAAGAAACACATGTTAAGAAGTTCAGAAAAATCACTACCTTCAAAGGCTTGAGGCCAACAGTTAGTTTCCTGAAAATCTAAGCCATTAAAAGTTGCCATCTGGTTTTAAAAGTCTCAACATTATGACAACTTAATGCAATGAATAAATTTCTCAAAATTATATTTTTATACTAAAACTTGTAATGTCCTACGATGATTGGATACCTGTGTCACTTTTGTGCTAACCAAATATTTTATGATTGTTTTCTTTTCACCACATCTTGCTGCAACACCAACATCTATAGTAAATGGTAGAGCTAGTCTCCTGATTGGTATGCCTCAATGTTTGAGATTCCCTTGGCGTGCATCCTCTGGTGATGAGGTCCATAGTGCTCTGGCCTGCTGAGGGTTTCCAGCATGGGTGTGGGCATACCTTCACTGACCTCACCCACTGGGGATATGGGGGTCACTGGCAGAGGAGATGGAGTGAGGTAACTGATCCTTGGACTACCATAAGATTGTCAAAAATCCCTGTGGTGGATTGTTGATGATCTCCTAATTTCCTATTTGCCATTTCTCGGATTCCAATTGGTGATGAGGCACCTGGAGACAGAGGTTGCAAGTGCTTCATTCAGTACCTCCTTGGCCAGAGTGACAGAATACATGATGTAGCACATGTCCAGCAGCCATTGATTGTTCTGTTGGCATAGGATCTCCATGCTATTTAAAGCCTTTCTCTGGAGAAAGCCAATATACTGTCTTGTTGGAGCCATGATGGAACTCATGGACTTTTTGCATATATGGTCTCTAACCCCACCTAGTCTCTGAACATATTTCTTCAGTGCAGGGAACTTCCTACAATTATTCTTTTAATTTACAGTGCAGGATATACAATTATTCTCTCAGGATGAGTAGCGGCAATGTCACTGAGCTATTATTGTAGGCAGATGATCTGGGGACATGGTTTGAAACTCACCACGGCAGATGGTGAAATTTAAATTCAATAAAAATATCTGGAATTAACCGATAGCCAAATTGTGACTGTCACATTTTGTCAATTATCAAAATATCGAATCTAGCTCGCCGATGTACTTTTGGAAAGGAAATCTGCCATTCTTAGCTGGTCTGGCCTTCATGTGACTCCAAATCCACAGTAATGTGGTTCATTCTTAACTACTCCATGAAATGGCCAAGCAATCCACTCAATTGTATGAAATCACTATGAAGTCTAAAGAAAGGAATGAAACTAAACAGGACACGGCAATAACATAGGCTCCAGAAATGGTGTCAGCAAACATAGCCCACGTTGGCCTGCAAAGTTCTTCTTATTATTATTTGGAAGCTTTTGCCAAAATTGGCAAAGTTGCCTCACAGACTAATCAACCAACAACCTGACATAATCATATTCACGGAATCATACTTTACAGACGATGGCCCAGACATTACCAACACCACCCCACTGGCAGAACAGATTCCACAGAAGTGGCAGCACAGTGTGTACAGTCAGGGAGGAGTTGCTCTCAGAGTCCTCAGCATTAACAAAGGGGCCCACAAAGTCTCAATGGCATCAAGGTAAGAACATAGATAAGGAAATTTCTTGCTATTTAGCACTTATCGAACCCACTCCCACTCCTTGGCCAATGAATGAGTGCTCCTCCATCTTGATGATCAATGAGGAACTACTGAGGATGGGAAGGGTCCGAAATCTGCTCTAGGTGTCTGTCACAAAGGGTGGCTCGGTAACAATACACTACTAAATGAGTTGTTTGAGTCCTAATGGACTAAGTCTGCAGCAAGTGATGAGGGAATCAACAAGAGAAAAAATCTACCTGACCTTGTCCTCACCATTCACTCCCATCGCTACTGATGTATAGTGCATCAGTGTCTACTATCTTTAAGTTGTAGGTGTACTGTTGTACCTCACCAAAACTCCTCCTACAGGAAGTCTAACAAAATAAAATGAACAATTCTACTCCAGGGCATTAATTGTAAGTTTGAGATGTCAGGAGAGGCCAGCCAAGTGGAATGTGTAGCTTATCACATCTGGGGAGTCCTGGACGCTGCCAGTGTCCAACATGACCACATGAGCAGAAGGTTTTCCCAGCTGCACAAGGTGGAGTTCCGGGTCTTGAAGCTTGAGCAGCAGTTGGAGATAATGTAGTACATCCGCGAGGCTGAGAGTTACGTGGATAGCATGTTTGGAGAGGTGGTCACAGCACATTTCAAGGGACTAGAGTAAAGAAGGGAATGGGTGACACGAGTCAGTCTTGGCTTGGAAATATATCACCATTCCTTCACTGTCGCTGGGTCAAAATCCTAGAATTCCCTCAATAGCATTGTGGGTCAACCCACAGCAGGAGGACTGTAGCGGTTCAAGAAGGTAGCTCACCTACACCTTCTCAATGGCAACTAGGGATGGGCAAGAAATGCTGGCCAGCCAGTGACGCCCACATCCC
>NC_063334.1:39759278-39797548 GCF_021869965.1 Rhincodon typus
GAGATAATGTAGTGCATCCACGAGGCTGATAGTAACGTGGAAAGCATTTTAGAGAGATGGTCACAGTGCAGTTCAAGGGACTAGAGTAAAGAAGGGAATGGGTGACCAGCAGACAGTCCAGAAAGAACAGGCAGGTAGTGCAGGAGTCCCCTGGGGTCCCACTCACTAACCAGTATTCCATTTTGGAAGCTGGTGAGGGTACTGGTACCTTGGAGGAATGTAGTCAGAGCCAAGATTCTGGCACCACAAGGGGCTTGATTGTGGGGAAAGAAGCCAGGCAAGCATTTGATGTGGCAGTGGGGGAACATTTTAACGATAGCAACCACAGCATGGTACAGTTTAAAGTTGTTCTGGACAAGGAAAAAGATGGTCTGCAAAAGGTGGCTTTAGATTAGGGGAAGGCAGAACCTGGTCACAGTAGATTGGGAACAGTCCTTGCGGGTAAGTCTATTGTACAGCAACTCCCCTCTGGATCTCCTACCCTTTACTTAAAACTATACCTTCTTGTTATTAACCCCTCAAACAAGAGGAACAGCTGCTCTCTGTTCACCCTCTCTATCCCCCTTATAATCTTATGCACCTCAATCATGTCCTCCCTCAGCATTCTCTGCTCTAAAGAAAATCAAGCCTATTTAGTCTCTCCTTACAGCTCAATTTCTCTATCCTAGGGAACTTCCTGGTGAACTTCCTCTGTACCCTCTCTACTGCTATCACATCTTTCCTGTACCGAGGTGGCCAAAATTGCACACAGTACTCCAGCTGTGGCCTAACCAATGTTCAGTACAACTTCAAGATTTCAAGTTTCTTCCAGATCACACACGTTCCTGGCTTGGAAATATATTGCTGTTCCTGCACTGTTGCTGGGTCAAAATCCTGGCGCACTCTTCCTAACAGCATTTTGTGTTTCCCTTCATCCAGAGATTGCATTATTTCAAGAAGCCAGCTCACCACCACCTTCTCAAGTGTAATTAGTGATACGTAATAAACAGTGGCCTAGCCAACAAAGCTCATTTCCACGAATACGTGTAAAAAATCTCAGGTGGAGCTTTTCTTTTTCCTTCCAGTTCTTTCTTCATAATCATGTGGCATTGTTACCTTCAGTACATGACCATCATTATGCATTCTGTTGATGTCTCCTAACTCTATAATTCCCACCAAGTCTTTACCCTCCTGTTCTCCCCAAAAATCTCAGACTTCACAGGATCAGTCTTTGTGGCAGTTTTATCAATCTCTTGATCTGGTTCCTGTCTCATCCTGATTTTTAGGATGTTTTGCACTCTTCCTTTTTTTGTTTTGAGCACTTCTGTCCTGAATAGTTTTGGAACATTCTTGTTCCTCTTTGTCTTCTGAGAAATAGTTCTATATTTCTATTGGTTCCCTGTTCAATTATATCAGTGCACATTCTATACTTTGTTTCAGAAGATCTAGTGGTGCATAATACCCTGATTCAAGTCCCACTTAATCTTGAGGGCCGTGGAGGATGTGTTTGTAACATGACCAAACAGTTTGATTATCAACGTGTGAAATCCTTCGTACATACCTCTGTTAAGAGAAGGGGGTTCCTTAGATTGCATGCTTGTACAATCTCTGTTAGCTGATAAGGATTATTCACAAATAAATCCATGCTTTCCACCAGGACTCTGCTTTCTTTGTAAGCTCTAATATGTATTGAATGCTAACACTTCTGTACCTGATGCAGTCTTGCAAATACAATATTCACGACAGTACCCATTGCATATAATATACTGACCTGGTCCTTTTTTCAATGTTATTATCTAAGCATGAAGCTATTCTATACCTTATAAATATTTTCTTCCAAATCTCCTGTTCCTGAATCTGATGCCATCCCTTAATCACCCAGAATAGCTTTGGAGGTAGAAGATTAGTGTTAGGGCTGCCCATGACTTAGTAGCACAAAATGGCCGATTGCTACTCATAGTTAATGCAGCAGAACATGGCTGACATTAGTTAGAGAGCTTCAGAAAATATTTGCTTAGTGTAGTCTTCAGAAGTAGAACAATAGTAGCTCTATAGACTCAAGGTCACCAAACTGAGATTGAATATGCAGCTGCAGTTGTTTACGCATAAGACATAGATAAGAAAATTCCACACTACTTCTCTTGAATTATTTAATCAATCTGTTATAATGCTAAGAGAAGGTTTTAATTAAGATCATTCAAACAATCAGAGATATAGATTCTGAAGCAGTTATAAATTCACCTGCATGCAAAAAAATCTCTAAGAGCATTAGAGGAAAGGATTTAAATTAGTCTCTAACAGTAAAAGCATATCATATCATTACAGAGAGATAAGAGAGTCTGGTAACATCATGAAACCATGAAGGACCAGGGATGTCCATCTCTTTGTCGTTCAGTGATGATTAACATAATTGGAAATACATTGAAACTGCTGAATGCGGCAGTACTTCCTTTGGGTTAAGAACTATCAACAGTTAACCTGTGTACATGACAGCAAGTAAATTGCTGAGGCAAGTTTGAACTGTATAAAATGCTGTACCAGAGATCCAATTACAAAGGGATAACTCAGCGTTGCTGACCAATAGTAAACAAAGTGGGGACATGTGCACTCTAAGCTTTAACTGTAAAAGTTAAGACATTCCAAAACTTTTTGTGTGCCTTATTTCTCTGGAGAAATGAAGCTGTATTGAAAAGAAAGGTGCAATAATGGTTACCAGAAAATGCCCCACGACTTGGATCCTCATTGGAAACTATGAGATCTAACAGTCAGCTTTCACGTCTTGCCCAGGCTCTGGAGATGCTCCTTCATCTGCAATTGTGCTGGTCCCATCACTCAATGCTATAGGCCGTGTTTACTGTTTTCTGGTCTCCAGGTCCATATTTTAGCTACAATGTCCCCAGCATCCTAATCATTCTTGAAAATGTTCTCTTTTTCTTCTTGACAATAAGGATCACTTCAGTTGTTGCATTTGATGCCTTTTATCATGACATTTTCCACTTTTAACGTGTTTTGTCATGAGTCCAACTATATTTAGTCTTCCAAAGTGCTCTGTCTTGTTGCCTGGGCCTCACTGTAAGAACTCTTTATCCACAGTGTATTGCACACACACTCTCTCTAGACTCTGGTAGAGCTTTTGGTCTCTTCCAGTTCTATCTTCATAATCATGGGTCTCTATACATCATTATACATGATCATTATTATCCATTCCACCCAACGAAAGTGACAGGCCCAGATGGTGTTCCCGGCCGAGCACTCAGATCCTGTGCGGACCAACTGGCAGAGGTATTCATTGACATCTTCAACATCTCCCTCCTAAAAGCTGAAGTCCCCACCTGCTTCAAGAAGATCACCATCAGCCCCATACCCAAGAAAACACATGCAGTGTGCCTTATGACCACCGCCCAATAGCTCTGACTTCAATAATCATGAAGTGCTTCGAGAGGCTGGTCATGGCCCACATCAACTTCAGTTTCCCAACCTGCCCTCAATCCCCTACATTATGCCTACCGACAAAACAGATCCACTGCAGATGCATGTCCCTAACCCTGCAGTCATCCCTGGAACATCTAGACAACAAGGACACTTACGTCAGACTCCTCCTCATTGACTACAGCTCCACCTTCAACACTATTATCCCCTCCAGATTGATCTCAAAACTCTGTGACCTTGGTCTCGGCTCTGCCCTCTGCAACTGGATCCTCAGCTTTTTTGACCCACAGTCTGCAATTAGTGAGGATAGGTAAGTGCACCGCCTCCACAATAAACCTCAACACTGGAGCCCTCCCAAGGATGCATCCTCAGCCCCTTACTGTACTCCCTGTACACCTACAACCGTGTTGCCAAATTCTGAATGAACACCATCTACAAGTTCGTTGACGACACCATCGTAGTGGGACAGATATCTAACAATGATGAGTCAAAATACAGAAGGGAAATAGAGGGCTTGGTGACATGGTGCAATAAAAACAAATGTCTCTCAACGTTGGCAAAATTAAAGAACTGATATCTTCAGTGACTTCAGAAAGAAAGGATGAGAACATGCTCACATCTACATCAATGGAACTAAGATTGAAAGAGTGAACAGCATTAAGTTCCTCAGAGTGATGATAGATGAAGACCTGTCCTAAACTTCCCACTTCTTCCTCAGGCGGCTCAGGAAATTTGGCATATCAATAATGTCCCTCACCAACTTCTGCAGACGCACCATTGAAAACATACTGTCCGAGTGCATAACAGCCTGGTATGGCAACTGCTCTGCCAGGACTGTAAGAAACTACAGATGGTAGAACACAGACCATCATGGAAGAAAACCTTCCATCCATGGACTCTATTTGCATGGCCTGCTGGTGATGACCTCCTACAACCTCTTCCATCAGGCAGAAGATACAGAAGCCTCAACACACGCACAAGCAGGTTCAGGAACAACTTCTTTCCAGCCGTTATCTGACTCTTGAATGGACTGTAGCCTCAAATAATGTACCCTGCAATGTAATGTGTATGCCTCTAAGTCTTTTTGATCTGTACATCCATTGCTTGCTGTGATCTGCCTGTACCGCTCGTAAACAAACCTTTTCACTGTATTTCGGTACACGTGACAATAAAATCAAAATCAAAAGGTCTCATTACTCTATGCTCACTCGGGATGGTATATAGCAGGTTTCTGGCAGCCATTCCCAAAGACCAATACTTGCTTGGGGCCTGGCATTGGCCATGTCTCCAACCGTCCTCCAATTGTCTGGTCTGTTATATCCTCCATCAGCTGCCTAGATAAGTTTGATATTGTGACCCCAAGTCTAATCATGCATGTACACGCAAGGAGGTGACTATTTCTCTGCACTAATGGAGGGTACAGGAGAATGATGTGACAGTGCATCCTCAGAGTGTCATCATTATTCTCAGAGATGAAAAGCTGGCTTGTGGCATGCTGTGGGATACATGCCTCCCAATTACAAGGACTCATAGTAGAAAGCACTCAGAATTAGCTTGCCGGTTATGCAGAATTGCTTTTCCCAGTGTACTGTCCTGTGTACCTCCCAGTTCTCAACACTAAGTTACAGATTTCTCACCCTGTTATCTTGACACTTGGACCTTGTCAAAAACTGAATGTTTGGCCTGCTCCTCAACCAAGTAATCTGTCTCCTTCTCTTCAGAGGTCAGTAAGTGAATGTCAGAGACAGTGATACTAGGCTTTGAACACTCTCTGACATTATACATGTTTCTGCCCTGCAGGCAGACAGAAGGATTGAGTATCAATTTAATGGATTGCAAACCATTTGGAAAGCATACAAGATTATGACAGTGAATACCATCTCCCTAATAAGTGTTCTCTGCCACAATCTCCTGCAACTTGTACAACGTTCATAGTGTAAATTGGCTTCCATATGTTCAATCTACATGTTACGTCAGGTTCGAGTTCTGAAGACAGACCCTGGTCTTTAAAAATCATTTCCTGCTCTCTGTCACACAAATGCTGCCTGGCCTGTTCTCAGCATTTTGTGCCATTAAAGGGTCCAATGGAGGCTCCTCCAAAAAGATACAAATTTTATTTCCTTTTAAGAATTTGTGTGGCTGAGAACATTCCACATTTAGTTCAAAGAAACTGCTTCTTGTGAGCTGCAGGTTCATTCTGGTCCTACACCAACATTCACTAATGTCCCCAACAAGGCTTATCTGACAAACAGCTCAGAGCTCCAGCTGTAGAACATGCTGCTTTGGGAAAGTAGTGTGCAGCATTGGAATGTTCTATCCCCAGCCCTCTATAGAAGTGAATGCAGCAGAACACTCAGTTCCAGAGAAGTGTCATGCTGGTCACAAAAGACATACTTCAGTTTCTCTCTTTGCGAATTCTGCCAGATCTGTTGAGTTCCTCCTGCACATTCTGTGTTTTTGCTAATACAATGGAAAGCAGTTTGAGATTACTGAGTGACACGCTGAGTGGGTACCACTGGTGTACTGCCAATTATGTGGCTTTCTGATGCCCAAGTAAAGAATATTCCTTTTGAACTTTGTGGAATGGAAATGTAAAAGGTTCTTTTTCTCACAGAAGTACAAATTCTGACCATTCCTCCCTGATGATCTGTGTAAAAAGTGCAGCCTAAGATAGTGCACATCGTTAACCTCTTATATTGTGCTAAGGTGAGGATAACATCATTAGAGCATTCATAAACTGTGAAAATTAAACTACAGCAGTTTCTAAATGTTAAACCATCAACTGGATTCACAAAATAGGGTTGAGCCTCTAAAGCATAGTCCTTGATGTTTGTTATTTTATGAAGTACTACTATAATGTACATAGCATGTGGAATTTCCAACAATGTTATTTTACAACCTTTATTATCATCATGGGGCCACTTGCAAATTTTTCGGGCCACTCTGGATTCTGAGAATGTGGCTGTTACATTCCCATAAGGCTGTGAAATTGCTTCATTGTTAATATTTTTACTGTAGATGTAGTGGAAAACAAATTACAACAGATTACAGAAAAATTCAACAACTGCACCACTTCCTATTCTGCTAATAATTAAAGGGTTTGAGCTTTGACATACAGGACCCAGGGGCTTTCACTAGCTTGTGCTGTAACTATTCTGGAAACATATCCGTAATTAGCAAGACCAGCACAACTGATCAAGGAATTGTATAGCGGAATTGCATCACACACAAATCAATTTTCTGCAAAATTTCACCCAAAACTATGACCAGACCGTAGATTGTATTAATCGGCATGATGTGTTTCTTCTAACTGCCCTATTTCTGGGGCCTTCATGAACCTCTTAGTTTTAAGCCTTTTTTAGATGCAAGGAGAGGGGCTGGTAACCCAGATGTGGCATGATGGCTCAATGGTTAGCACTGCTGCCTCACAGAGCTAGGGACCTGGGTTCGATTCCACCTGTGTGTGTGGTTTTTTTTTCGCATTCCCCACAGTTCTGTGTGGGTTTCCTGTCACAGTCCAAAGATGTGCAAGTTAGGTAGATTGGCCATGACAAATTGCCCGTAGTGTCCAGGGCTATGTAGTTCAGGTGGATTAGCCATGTGGGGTTTTGGGGATGGTGTAGGAACATCATTGTGGGATGAATGCTTTTCAGATGGGCCAAATGGCCTGCTTCCACACTGTAGGCATTCTATGAAATAGATAGGCATTTTTGAAAGCTTTTCCATTTTTAAAAAATATCTAAGAAGCTGACTATTGCATAGCACAATAACTAGTGAATGGTTCTCCATACGTTTGCAAAGTTGCACACAATCATTTGGAATCGGGTTACTCACTGGTGGTGGATGCACTTCACGCTCACGTGTGACATGCATCCTTGCAACAAATATACTTTCTACTGTATTTATCACTGAGCATCAGATTACCACTCTTAAACATGGAAAAGAATAACTTCAGTATAAAGGTAAATCAGATTCTAAAACATTGCCATATTGCGTTGGTTCATAGCAGCTTGTATGTTTGCCAGAGTTTCAGCAGAAACTTGAGCAAAATTCCACTTTGCTCGACTTTGTGCACTTCTGAGCAGCTGATTGTGCCTAAAGCACAAAGTGTTGGATTAGTATCTGATAAGGTAGCCAAATAGGAACCAGACTTCTCCTTCAGTCATGTGCGAGGAACATGGAACCTGCTGGAAGGGTTAATAGTGATGCTTGATTTAAGAATGCTGATAATTAGATTTATTCCACTTCCAAAACTTTATTTTCCAGGTATATTTAATTAACTGAATTTAAGCTCACCGGTGGCTATGTTGGGGTTTGATTTTATGCCTTGGGATCATTGGTTCAAACCTTTTGGATTTCAAGTCCAGTAATCTAATTACCATTTTACCCATTTCTCACAATATTATAGAATTCCAACAATTTCAGAAAAGTCCATTACAGTGGTAATACTCAGGAACTTGTGTATGGAAACAAAATTAATCTGTTTCTTCATGATACATGGGAATTACATTTTGTAAAATGTTTTATTTTACTGGCTGCTACTCACATTACAAAAAAAAATAATAAGTTGCTCTATGCATTCATCCAGGAAATGAAGAAAACACATCCCCTATATGATAATGTTATTTCTTTTACCTGTTGCCTCATTTCAATAAACGCATTACCTTCAAATAATTACATTAGTATCAAAATTAGATTGCCCAAAATGAGTAATTCATTATTCAATCCGCAAAAATGGGTCAAATTTTCCATTAAAAACAATGAAGTAATGTAGTCTACAACATGCAGTTTGCAGAAAGGAAATGTTTGCCTGCCTGGCTACTTTCTCTTTCATTCTTCCCAACCAACTATTCCCCCATCCATCTCAGTTTTGTCTCTGTTGCCCATGTTAGGATTGCCAAGTAGTTAGTGAATTGTTAAAAAGTTGCCCTGTTTTTCTCATTTATAATACGGGTTGAATAGGTGAGTTGTAAGCTAAACAGATACTCAAAAAGCTTGCTCAATTAGTTTCAGCAATCAAAAGCAGAATATACGGCATGGTTATGGTAGCCAGGAAGAAACTGTTCCCCTTCATAGAGTGATCAATGACCAGGGACACAGATTTAAGTTTAGGTGCAGAAGGGCAAGAGGAGGTATGAGGAATAACATTTCACCCAGAGAATGGTGGGAATCCAGAACTCTGTAAGGGTGGTAGAGTCAGAAACCTTCATAATATTTAAGAAGTACATAGGTGTACACTTGCAATGCCAGGGCATTGGAGACTATGGGCTAAGCGCTGAAAAATGGGAATGGAATAGTAGGTGGTTGTTTCAGACCACTGCAGATGTGATGGGCTGAAGAGTCTTTTCCTGTGCTCTAGAAGTCTATGACTCGAGGATTCTAATATTTCTTTGAGCTGTTTGATTTATGATGGTGTGGATAGTGCCCATATCTCTGATGTATCCAGAAGCTACACATTCAACTCTCCATCCAGGATGTGATCTCTGAGAAAGATGCATTCCTAATGTGGCCAAATATCATCTGATTGACAATCTGTAAACCCTTCTAACCTAAGCCTATTGCAAGTTAGAGAGACTCTGGGTTAGCCATGTTTCCCAGATGTCTACCAATGGTAACCTCCTGCTCCTGAGCTGTTTGTAAAATTTCTTGCAATAGGATTAGAATATACATGTAATTAAATTTGAAAATTGCTGAAAAAAGACACATTTTATCAAAGCTTTCATCTTGAACACATCAGGACAATTTACAAGAATGACCAACCTAAAGGCAAAACCGTAATTTTATTATGAGAAGTGAGGGTTGATTAGTTGCCAAGTGGATGCATTGCCATGGAGAATAAACCAGTTGAATGACAGTTAACTTTGTAAGTTCTATTTAAGTTTTAAACCAGTAAAGTTGATTTTGATTGGTCAAGACACTACCCCCCAAGGAATGAGCCAGACAATGGCTTTCACCTATTTTGTTGAGTTGAGGCAATGTGTGTACATGTTCCTCCTGCCTGCAAAGAACAGGGCCTTGTGCATTAATACATGTACCTTCCAGTACACACAAATGTGCTACACTGTGGGCCTGACTGTCAATCTTAAATCAGTTGGTCTCTTGTCAGCAGTACTCAAATTCTGTGCTACTAAATAACTATATATAAAGTTTGCACATAGTCTGATAAATATTCTTACCCCAACATTTGTTTATCAGCCCTCAGGCTGTCTAGTCCAGCCTTGTCCTATCTTCTCATTCATTTCAATCTCTGGGACTACACTAACTTCCAAACGTTTTATTCATTTCGTTATTGTTTATTAATGGCCCGGCCTGGTCATGATGCTTACTAACAAGCACTCACAATGACTATTGAGTGCCCCTGATTTTACCCTTTATCAGGCTGGTGAACCAGCCTATTGTTTACTGCAATTGTGTGTGATGTTCCCACATAACTACTGGATATATGTATTTCATGAAACATCTTGGTTAATCCAAATTAAATGAAAAGCCTAGCACAGCTTCATTCCTCTTGCCATCTCTTCCAATAATGGCTTTTTGTTCAAACAAACCAACATCATGATTTCTTCAGCTTGATTTCCAAGCCAGAGAAACCTTAAGCAATTTCCTGTAAAAATGAATTTAAAACCAACAAATGTTAAAAAGTCCACTTCTTTACCTATTGCAAGCCAACTTTTTATGTACGGATATTCTAACTATATTTGTAATAAATGTAATGTTCCTAAGTAATTCTAATTTCTAACAATCTCATACAGACCATTTACTTATACCTGAACCAAATAGAGAGCATTGAGTTGTTACTTTAGCTTCACCATTTAACAGCTAGTCTGGAAACTTGGTACACTTTTGTGGTCATGCCTATTCACATGGAAGTGTTGAATGTTTGATTAGCCAAAGATTTGTATCATGTACATAAACTGCAACTGTTAATAGATCTGTAGTATTTAAATTCAAACAGATTTCTTGAAAACAATTCAGAACAGTAACATCTGGCACACTTGGGCTCTGCAAGGAAGACACAAAATGAGTTACACATTGCAGGGTCAATTACAAAACAACCTTTAACCTTTCCTTCTCCATTTATGTAATTCAGTTTCACTAAAATATGATGTCAGGCCTAAGGAATATAATAATCCCTGCTGAGAAGCAACAATAAATTCCACTTTTCCTCAACAGATTAAAACCAGCTGTCTGAAAAACTCTAAGGCATAACTGTTCATTTCTGAGGAAAGACAATCAGTGTAATTTGGTGCTGGGTAATACAACCTCTAAAAAATGGTTGTTGCTTAGATATGAAGGCTTCAGATAGACCTGCTATTAGCTATCAGAGAATCATTCATGCTCGTATCTGTATAATGACTTAGTGATGTGCCTATTTGGCCATTGATCATTATTTTCCATGTCTTATTCACCAGAAATGTTTTTGTGTTCTGTGGTGGGTGGGCACACCTTTTCTCACAGTTGGTGCTGCTGGTGAAGCAGTTATAGTTCAATATTGAAGTACCAATCCATTTAATAGCTTCTACTGGCATAATGTGAATCCTGGAAGAATCATAACTGGATCTCTCAGGGCAAGAGTTTAGTCTGTGGGCAATGGTCAGGTATAGATGATGCACAGTCAGAATCTGAGCTGCTCCTCATATTCCACTAATGAAACAAAAGGCCACATCTTCCCTGGGATCTTATAAGCGGTTAAGTGTTGATCTGTGCCACGGGATGAAGTTTGTTATCTGTCAGCTGGCAGTGTTCTTTGAGGAGGATGTTTCTGTTGTGGAGATCATGAGGTCCAATGTGTGCTGGCACAGGAAATCACTCGAGTTGTTTTGGTCTCATCTCTCATAAATAATTGTCGTGGCTTCCCTGAGGTAGCTAAATAATGGGGTTGTGTAGCAGTTCTTGAGCTAGGATACTGCATACAATACTCTGGATGGACCAGGCTGTGTGTGTTGGCTCTGCCACTCCAAGTTCCTGTCAGTTTCTACGTGAGATTCATTCTTGCTTTGACCTTAGGTCCTGTATTCTGGAGCCATTCCAATAGGTCAAAGTACAGTTAAGAGTGATGCTAAGATGTTTCAGATTGGGTCATGTGTGAATGGTTTGCCAACAGAAATGGACATGAAATTCTTCCCTGACCTTTAGTTAGCTCAGGTAAAAGACTGAAACTGCTATTTTGGCAGTATCTGGTGTAAGTGTCTATTTTCTGAAGTAGGTATGCTGACAATGCTGAAGATCTAAAATCAGACTCAAAATAGAAATTACCAGAGAAACTCACCAGGCATGGCAGCTGAGAAAGCAAGTTAATGTTTAGGATCTAATTGCCCTTCTTCAGAACTGACAGCAGCTCAGAAAAGGTGGTATAAGTGCCCGAAAAGAGAGGGTGTGTGAGATAAAGGAGTGAGTGGATTGGCAGAGATGGAGCCCAGAGAGAGAGAACATCAGTTAGGCAGACCAAGGGATGGATGATAATATTTCAGGAAGAAAGCATAGGTGATAATGGGGACCATAAGTAGTTGAGAATGGGTTGGTTGTGCTGAAAGCAGCTCATGTCATGACAGGGCTTGGGGTTTTGGGGCTGGGTAAAGGACAGGGAAGAAATTGTTCAGATTCTAAAATTATTGAACTCTGTATTGAGTCCTAAAGGCTGCAGAATCCCCAAATGAAGAGTGAGATGCTGTTTTTCCAGCTTGCGCGGGCTTTGCTGGAACACTGCAGCAAGCCCGCAACAGAGATGTTAGCCAGGGAACCTGGTGGTGTGTTCAAGTGGCTGGCAACTGGAAGCTTAGGGGTCATTTTTGTGGACATTCTGTAGGTGTTTTACAAAGCAGTCACCTAGTCTGCATTTCATTTCCCCAATGTGGAAGAGATCACACTGTGAGATGCACAAACAGTAGACTAGATTGAGTAAAGCACAGGTAAATTGCTGTTTCACCTGGAAGCTGTGTTTGGAGCCTTGGCTAGAGAGGAGAGGGTTGGTAAACCACCGAGTGTTGTACTTTCTATGATTGGATGGGAAGGTGCCATTAGGGTGTTGGGAGATGTTGGGAGTGGAGGAGGAGGGGACCAGGGTATCCTGCAGAGAATGGTCCCTGCAAAATGCTGACGAGGGAGGAAAAGGAACTATGCGTCTTAATGGTGAAATCCCATTGGAGGTGCTGGAAATGGCTTTTGATCTTTTAGATATGGATGCTGGTGGAGTGGAAAGTAAGGACCGGGGTTGAGGGGGTTGCTCTCAATTCCCCTTGTGGAAGGGAAGAGAAGAGGTGAGGGCAGATGTGTGGAGAACAGATCAGACATAGCTAAAGGCCCTGTCAACCACAGTGGCGGGTGATCCTCAGTTGAGGATAAAGGTCAGCATTTCTGAGGCTCACCCTGCAAAGGTTGCATCATCAGAACAGATGTAATGGAGACGGAGAAAATGAGAGGATGGAATAGAGTTTTTACAGGAACTATGGTGTGAGGATGTGCAGTCCAGGTTACTGCAGGTTTGTCGTGTATATCAATGGCCAGCCTATCCCCAGAAATGGAAACAGAGATGGCAAGGAAGGGAAGGGAGGAGTTGGAGATGGACCAGGTGAAGGTTAAGGCGGGGTGAACGAGAGAGGGAAGTAGCACCGACGATGTCATCAATGTACTTGAGAAAGAGCTGTGGGAGAAACTCAAATAGGATTGGAACAAGGAATGTCAAACATATCCCACAAAGAGACAGGCATAACAGGGGCATATGCAGGAACCCATGGCCACACCTTTGACCTGAAGAAAGTGAAAGGAGTTAAAAGAGAAGTTGTTCAAAGCCAGGATGAGCTTGGCCAGGCGGAGGAGGGTGGTGGTGGATGGGATGGTTCAGACCTTCTTTCCAGGAAGAAGCGGAGAGCCCTGAGACCATCCTGATGGGGGATGGGCATGTAGAGGGATTGCAAGTCCATGGTGAAGAGGAGATAGCTGGTGCCTGTGAAATGTCACTTTTGAAAAAGATTTAAAGGATGAGAAGAATTATGGATCTAAGTGGGAAAGAACTAGATAAGGGGAGAAAAAAAATGAGTCAAAGTAGAATGAGTAAAGTTCAATGGGGCAGGAACAGGCAGAAACACTGAATCTGTTCAGGAGTGAAGGCTGAAGTGCGAAAGATGGGTCAGACCTGGCTGAGTAGTTGACAGGCAGTTTCTCCCCTGTCCTTACCTCAACCCCCACACACCAGGCCTTGTTATCATATAGCCTGCAATTACACACTACTCATTGTTAGCCACTAGTAATCCCTATTAGCAGCCATTCATTGTGCTATGATGACCGTTATCCACTCTTTTGTCTGTTCAACTGTTCTTCCGCTCTTTGGGCTCTATCTTCACCAATCATTTATTCCTTACTCCTCTACCACCCAATCTTCTGCATAAAAAACAACCTTTTGCTAGCTACCATCAGTTCTGAAGAAGGGTCACCAGACCGAAACATTAACTCTGATTTCTCTCCACAAGTGCTGCCAGACCTGCTGAGATTTACCAGCATTTTCTGTTTTTGTTTCCGAAGTTAACAATTTGGGATTGGCTAAGTTCATACAATCAAATGCCCAAGTCTATTTACAGAAACAAGCCATTTCTATTTCCTTGGTCTCTGATCTGTAGTCTTCTGCTCCGTGATGAATCAAGAGAGTGAGCCTTTTTTAAATGCTTTGAAAAAGTCCATGTTCACTCATTGTTAGTAGGCCTATAACTGGAGAGAGATTTCCTCTGGGTGGTACATGTAGTGAAGCTTCTAAGCTATTTATAAAAATACATTTGTGATCTTGCTCCAAATTCCATTGGGGGAATCATTCCACATCCACTTAGCATCAGGTTTCTTTAGCTAATTAGCTGTGTTCCTGTTTCCCTTTTGCTAATGTGGCAAAGATGTTTTCCCTAGTCCACCACCCTCAACCAACACAGGATTTAAAACATTGAGATTATGTCATCTCTACTTGGTCATAAGAACATAGATCGCATAAATTACCAGCAGTAATAGGCCATTCAGTCCCTCGAGCCTGCACTGCCATTCAATGTGATCATGGCTGACCTGGTTCATTGGGATCTTAATTCCATTTTCTTGTCTGCTTGCCTTGACTCCCTTGTCTACCTAAAATCTATCTAACTCTGTCTTAAATAACTTCAATGACTAAGCCTTCACTACTTATAAATAGAATTCCACAGGCTTATAAAACTATGAGATTAAAAAAAATCTCCTAATTCCTGTCTTAAAAGGAAAATGTTTTTAGTTTTAAATAGTGTTCACTATTTTCTGTCTCCCTAGAAGAGGAAGTATTCTCTAGGTATCCATGTTATGTCCCCTCAAGATCAAGTTATGTTATCTTTGTTGTCTTGTCAGTTATAAAATAAATATGACAGTTGTAAACTGTTTGTAGAATTTCCTCTTTCTGTAAGAACATTATAAACTCTTTATAAGGACTGAGATTTTGATGTTGTTACAGTAAATACACAAAATACATCTTTCCCCAAAGAGGTGAGAACTGTTTTGCTGGCTGGACTTGGTAGCAGAACAGTAAATTTAGTCGCAAAGATTTCTTCCATTTCATCTTATTGTCAAAATCATTAAGATGTTATATGGAATGTAAATAATTTAGATTTGGATATGCAGAGCCATCTTGCAATGTGTAACTGCAAGCATTGAACAGAAATGCTAAATCTCCAAAATAAGCACTTTGGAGCTGCAATGGGACATGAGGCTTTTGGATAGGAGTCTCCCCAGCCTTAAGGAGTCTTGGCTGTTCTTGGTAGTAGCAGATGGAGAGATGAGGATCTACTTTCCTGCAAGTAAATGCTATTTTTTCAATTCACCATCTCCTCCACACAACTGTACCTTGTTCCTCATACTCCTGATGAAAGTTTATGAGACTTTGATCAATTAGTTGCACAGTAATGGCTGTTTTCTGATACCTATTTGTCACTATTGCTTCTTTTTTCCATTCTTGAGGTGTAATCATAGGCAAAAAGTGAAAGGGATATAAGGTAGGGCCACAATTTGGATTGTCCCTATTGTCCCATGATTATCCCTACTCAAAAAACAAATGTGTTTTATCAACCAGTTTGGACATACTATGACACATCTCTGCTGTGGGACTTGCACCCATACACCTTCTGACCCAGACGTAGGGATTCTACAATATGTTGCACAACCTCTCTCATTCCCACTAAATACTGACACATCTATTTGCATAATCTGATAGTTTCAGATCAGTTTTAATTTCCAACTGATGATTATTCTTGATCACCTTCAGCTGTTCTTACAAGTAGTGTCCTGAACTGCCAGCCAGAGTTAACCAGCTCTTTTCACTTTTTTTTAAACACTTGTTTGGTTTATTCATTTGTGGGACATGGAAAGCACTGGCTGGGCCCCTGTCTTTTCCTGAGAAGATGGTGTTTAGCTGTCTTCTTGAACCACTACAGTCCATGTGCTGTAAGCAGACCCACAATGCTGCTAGTGAGGGAGTTCCAGCATTTTGACTCGGTGACAATGAAGGAACAGTGATATGTTTCCAAGTCAGGCTTGAGGAGTGGCTTGGAGGGAAGCTTGCAGTGGTGGTGTAACAATGTATCAGCTGCTCTTGTCCTTGTAGAGGGTGGTCATTGAATTAAATTAAATTAGCTTTATTGTCACATATGCTCAATCAGTACAATGAAAAGTTTGTATGTCGCCACTTACAGCCCCATCTTAGGTACAAAGTCACCTCAGTACAGCTTCTTTAGTTACAGGATCTTAGAAAGCAGAGAAATAAAATATCCAGCAATGCAGAAATAAAAGTCCAAAACAGTGGTCTTCCAACCCATACCAAGTTGACACCAAGCTGGAAGGTGCTGTCTAAAGATCTTTGACAAAATTTGGAGAGTAGCAACCAGCATGCATATGTAGAGTAATAGACTTCAGCAGAATATATAATGGTGATGATGTCAATGTCACATCATAATGCAGAGAAAACTGGAAAGGAGTAGAGGCTTTACCAGGATTTGAGAGATTGTGTGATTGTACAGACAGATCGGTAAATATAATCCTTGAAGAAAATATCATGGAATCAGGCAGCAATGCTTGGGGGATTAATTAGAGTTATACACATGACAAAACAGGAGTCACGGTCAACTGGAAATAAGAAATATTGAGATAAACTGATTCTAATTATTAAAGAGCTGGAGAATCTCTGACAATGAAACTCAAAGGCTTTAGGTCACAATAATCTAGCTCCTTTTTCTCGACGGACATAATTTCCATTTTTGTCGGATTTCAATTTACTTTGTCATTTATGCTGTTGACTTTGCCCTCATCTGTGTTGCAATGGTTTATTAAGTTGACCCTGCCAATTTCTCCATTAGGGCAACTGGAGGTTTCACAAGTGTTTTCTTCATATATGCAGACTTTTAAGGCAAGCTACAAATCTGTCATCTCACTTGAGTCTATTACAAAAAAGCTGAAGGCAACAGCTTCGTACTTCTGCTTTTCTAGTCAATTGTCACTGAAAGCTCCAGGACAATATCGTAACAGATTTTTGCCTCTGTTCCCTTGATGATTCTTTGAGCTAAATTGCCTTCACTTTATATTTTTCGTTATCATGATGCAAGTTTTAGCGCACTGCTAAAGGCTTGTGTTAGAACAACGTATGGTACTATCAGGCAGAATTGAATACCCTCCTCAGGGTGACAGGGGCATATAATCAGGCAGGACGGTGGCGGGTAGAGACTCTGATGCCTTCCTGTGCCCACTCCAAATAAGCCTAAGAAAGGAAGGCCCATGAACACTCTTCACTCCCCACTACTAACTAAAAGCTCTTTTAGGGGTTCACCGTACTAGGAAGTATAACAACTAAATCCGTACAGGCTTTGTTGTGGCACCCCAGTTGGGGTCCCTTGTTGGATGACAGTCAGTGCCTGATTGAGCGACAAGAGAGTGTCAAGGAGGGGCTCAATGACAGACATCCCCAGCCCTTATTGTCGACACACCTCACCCCTCTTTCACAACCCTCTTCTACCATCACTCCTGAATGGCCTGCAATCCAGCAATGATACTAGGTCCAGGGACTGAGCATTTGTAGTGCAGTGGTAGTGTCCCACTTCTGAGCCCAAAGGCCTGAGGTTAAGTCCCACCTGCTCCAAAGGTTTCTCATAGCATCTCCGAACTGATTGATGAGAAAAATATTTCCTAGGCCTCAGATGCATACCATACTAGCAGCAGCCATTTCCTCCAAAGGGCACTGCACTAATAGACCCATTATCCAATAATTGGGCTGTTAACTCTTGGCAGCTGTGACTTGATCCTTGAAAGTCCCATTGGTGCCCAGTTAAGAACCTGATTGGAAATTAAATATGGTGAGCCTTCTCAAAAAGACAGAACTCTATTGGGATCTTTAGTTGGTCACTGAGATCCCCATTAAGTATGGCACATTAATTCCATCAAGTTGTGAACACTGTCACTACTTATCTTTATTGGTGGGTGAGCCAGCTACTTGACCTGGTTTCACTGTCTTTATGCTAAGTTTACTTTGTGCTCTTTCCTTTTATTCCACCGGCCACTTCTTCAAATTTGTTTCTGCTCCCAGAAACATTACATCAGCAGTTGTTTGTCATATGTTTAGTTGCATTAATTTAGTACCACATTGTGCTAATCTGGAACTACTGGTTAACTCATGTCTTTAGATGATGTGTTTAAGATGTTAAATGGATTCTGTCCCTGAAGGGACAATCTAGAATGAGAGGTCAAAGTTTTAGGTTAAAGGGTGGCAGATTTAAAACAGAGATGAGGAGGAATTATTTCTCTCAAAGAGTTGGGAATTTGTGGAATTCACTTCCCCAGAGTGCAGTGGATGCTGGAGCACTGAATAAATTTAAGGAGACAGGCAGATTTTTAATTAGTAAAGGTTAAAGTGCTATGGGCAGCAAGCGGGAAAGTGGAGTTGAGAGGTCAAAATGAGATTAACTATGATCATATTGAAAGGATAGGTGATGAATTGTCTATCCTGCTACAAGTTCTTGTGCTCATCTTCAAAATATTACAGAATCACGGTGGGGAAGATAGGATGGGGATGGTGATTTCAAGTTGCAGAATTTTAGTTTTTGATACTGTTGGATGTTTTGTGACATCTCACATCTTAGTTCTCCTGGCTGTTTGAACAGTGGTCCTGGTTTCAAATAGCTAGTAATAGATATTGCTTTGGTTTATAATGTCTGCCTGCTCAGCTGGTGCTAATTAAAATTACACTGTATAAATTTTGCGCTTTGCGGGTGGGGAAGGAGAATGCCTGTTTTCCATTCAAATATAGTTCTGACTGGAATAATACACTTCCCCTGCCTGTATGTGTGCTATGCATTAGTTTTATTGAATATTTTGGCACTGACTTTATTGATTCAGGTTTATATTGAAAAAATTCTTTACTCAGACACAAGGGTTTAAATGGTATATATTGCATAATTGGCTTGTGATTATGTGTCATTTGGGATCTGTGGGCTTTATGATATTTGGCAATTCTGACATTGATTGGACAGGACTGACAGGATTAAACACAGTGATTTGCACATTGGGATGAAACAAGAGCAGATGTGAAAGAGAATGGCATCATGTCGTTACAGCTGCTGTCACATCCTGCAGCTTTAATGTCGGTTTGAATCAACCATCCTATTTATTTTCAGGAAAAAAAAACAGCTGTAAGAGGCTCAGAAAGCCCATTGCACTTTCTTCAATCGATTGAACTGCTTGAATTACCATATTTTCTTCAGCAAAAAAATTGAATCTTAAATGCTTGTTGACCTGCACGCATTGAGGCAATCAGACATCATTCCTTAAAGGCAAGTGCTGTCTTTCCAATTATTCCTCTGTACTTTTATTTTCTCTTTATTTTTCTCATTTTAAGTCAGTCCACCTATATGGTTTACTAACTACACATGCAGCAAGCTACCAGTGTAAATGTCTTCAATAACAATCAACGTGGAAGGATGAAAAGAAAAGGCAGAATAGAAAAAGATCATTGGATCCCTCAGTGAGCAAAGTTGAAGATTCACATGGGAGATACCTCTGATATTTGCTTGCTGACCATGCTTCATATTGGGCTTTCATTTTAAATGTTGAATTGCTTGCATCTCTTACACTGACATTTTAATTGGGAAGATCTAACATTAGAAAAAAAAACTTTCAAGCTGACAAACCTGATTGATTTGTTCTGTGTACAGAAGAGAGTTCATACTAAGCACTGACCCAGATTCCACCCTCACAACTCAGCAGTGTACAAAGTTGGAAATGTCATCGTATATAATGATTATCAACACAGTTTACACAATCTTCAATTTTTTTTGCTTCAATTTAGTTGTATCCATAGGATGGGAATTTTAACCATAAACAAACCAGGACTGCTTTCAGATATTGGGGAGATTTGAATCCAACATTTTTAATTTGTGAAGGATTGAAAGTTTATACACAAACTTCTATTTGAAAGCTGCAGTGTTAACACTTGAGACATACCAAGAACTGCAGCTGCTGGAAGTCAGAGTCGATACAGTGTGGAGCTGGAGGAACACAGCAGGTCAGGTAGCATCAGAGGAGCAAGGAAAGTCAGCGTCTCGGGTTGGGACCCTTCATCAGGACTGGGGCGGGGAAGGGAGCTCAGAAATAAATAAAGCGAGGGGGGTGGGGCTGGGGGAAGGTAGGTGGGATGCAGGTAGGGTGAATAGGTGAGAAGGAAGATGGACAAGTTGTATTAGGTCAAGGAGGCAGGGATGAGAGGGAGGGCTGAAAATGGGATGAGGCCGGGGATGGGGACGTTTTGAAACTGGTCAATTCTACGTTGAGGCCATTGGGCTGTAAGCTCCTGAGGCAGAATATAAGTGTTGTTCCTCCAGTTTATGTGTGGCCTCATTGTGACATTGGAGGAGGCCCAGGATGCACAAATCACCAAGGGAGTTGGAGGAGGAGTTAATATGGCTGCCAACCGGAAGGTGTTGTCGATTGAAGCATTCAGAGTGCAGGTGCTCCACAAATCGGTCACCGAGTCTATGCTTGGTCTCTCCGATTGTAGAGGAGACCACATCGAGAGTAACAGCTGCAATAGATCAGGTTAGGTGATGTACAGGTGAATCCCTGTCAGATTTGGAAAGATTGGTTGGGGTCTTGGACAGAGGTGAGAAGGGAGGTGTAGGGGCAGGTGTAGCACTTCCTGTAGTTGCAGGGAAAGGTGTTGGGTGTGATGGGGTTGGTGGGGAGTGTGGAGCGGATGAAGTGAGCGGTCCCTATGGAAAACAGATAGGGGTGGGGAGGGGAATATCTCTTTGGTGGTGGGGTCTGATTGCAGGTGGCGAAAGTGGCGGAGGATGATGCGTTGAATTTGGAGGTTGGTGGGGTGGTATGTGAGGACCAGGGGGACTCTATCCTTGTTGTTGGGGGGAGGTGGGTTTGAGGGCAGAAGTGCGGGAAATGCAGGAGATGTGGTTGAGATCATTATGAATAATGGGAGAGGGGAAGTTTACAGTCCTTGAAGTAGGAGGGCATCTGGAATGTCCGGGAGTGTAATGCTTCATTCCGGGAGCAGATGCAGCGAAGGTGGAGGAGTTGGGAATATGGGGTCGCGTTTTTGCAAGAGGGTGGGTGAGAGGAGGTGTAGCCAAGGTAGCAATGGGAATCGGTGGGTTTGAAATAGATGTCAGTGTCAAGTCAGTTACTGGAGATGGTGATGGAGAGATCTAGGAAGGAGAGGGAAGTGTCAGAGATGGTCCAAGTGAATTTGAGGTTGGTGTGAAAGGTGTTGGCGAAGTGGATGAACTGTTCAAGTTCCTCATGGGAGCATGAGGTAGCACCAATACAGTCATCAATGTAGCGGAGGAAGAGTTGAGGGATGGTGCCACTGTAACTGCAGAAGAGGGACTGTTCCACGTATCCTACAAAGAGGCAGGGATAGTTCAGACCCACGCGGGTGCCCATGGCCACCCCTTTAGTCAGTAGGAAATGGGAGAAGTGAAAAGAAAAGTTGTCGAGGGTGAGAACCTGATGAGAGTGTCGGTGGAGGGGGACTGGTTGGGCCTGCAGGCGAGGAAGAAGCAGAGGGCTTTTAGGCTTTCCTCATGGGGAATACAGGTGTAGAGAGACTGAATGTCCATGGTGAAGATGAGGTGTTGGGGTCCGGGGAATTGAAAGTCTTAGAGAAGGTGGAGGGTGTGGCTAGTGTCCCAGACGTAGGTGGGGAGTTCCTGGAATGGGGGGATAAAACGGAGTCGAGGCAGGCAGAGATGAGTTCAGTGAGACAGGAGGAGGGAGGGACAATGGATCGGCTGGGGCAGTCAGGTTTGTGGATTTTGGGTAGGAGATAGAAACAGGTGGTGCGGGGTTGGGGGACGATCAGGTTGGAAGCTGTGGATGGGAGGTCTCCTGAGGTGATGAGGTTATTGATGGTCTGGGAGATAATGGTTTGGAGATCAGGACAGGGTCATAATCAAGGGGACAGTTGGAGGTGGTGTCGGAGAGTTGGCATCTGGCCTCAGCGACATAGAGGTCAGTACGCCATACTACCACTGCGCTTCCATTATCAGCACATTTAATGGTGAGGTTGGGATTGGAGTGGAGGGTTGCGGATTCTGATGGGGAGAGGTTGGAGGAGGTGAGAGGGGTGGAGAGATTAAGGCGATCTATGTTGTGACAGCACTTGGAGATGAAGAAGTCGAGGGAGCGTAGGAGGCTGTGGGGTGGTGTCCAGAAGGATGAGGTTTGTTGGAGGTGGGAGAAGGGTTCTGAACGGAGTGTGTAGGACTTCCATTTTGAAGAAATAGGAGCAGATGTGGAGGCAGCATAAAAAGAGTTTGTGTGTGGAATTTGTTGATGGGTGGGCGTAAGGGAATGAAGGGGAGTCCTTTGCTGAGGACTGACCATTTGTCTTCAGTGAGGGGGAGGTCTGGGGGGATGGTGAATACCCGGCAGGGCTTTGAGCTGAGGCTTAGTGTTAGGATGGTGCTGGGCGTGGGGGTGGAGACTGTCTCTGGAGTGGGCGTGTGTATGGGAATGGTCTCGTGGGCGGAAGCGGAAGAAGCAATGTCGTCAGTGGCGTCAACAGATGTGGCCGCTTCCGCCACCTGCAATCAGACCCCACCACCAAAGAGATATTCCCCTTCCCTTCCCTATCTGCTTTCCGTAGGGACCGCTTAATCAACTCCTTCATCCGCTCACATTCCCCACCAACCCCACTACACCTGGCACCTTTCCCTGCAACCATAGGAAGTGCTACACCTTCTCCTACACCTCCCCTCTCACTTCCATCCAAGGCGCCAACCAATCATTCCGTATCCGACAGGGTTTCACCTGTATGTCTTCTAACCTGATCTACTGCATCCATTGCTCCCAATGTGGTCTCCTCTACATCGGAGAGACCGAGTGCAGACTCAGTGACCGATTCACGGAGCATCTGCACTCTGTACGCTTCAATCAACAATACCTTCCAGTTAGCAACCATTTCAACTTTCCCTCGCACTCCCTTGGTGACATGTCTATCCTGGGCCTCCAGCAATGTCGAAATGAGACCACATGTAAACTGGAGGAACACCTTATATTCTGCCTCAGGAGCCTACAACCCAATGGCCCTCAACATACAATGTACCAGCTTCAAAAACTCCTCACCCCCAGCCTCATCCCGTGTCCAACGCTCCCTCTCATGCCTGCCTCCTTGACCTGACACAACCTGACCATCTTCCTACTTACCTATCTGCCCCACCCTTTCCATTGACCAATCCCCACTACCTCCATCCACCCATCACAATCCCACCTATCTTCCCCCCACCCCGTTCCCTCTATTTATTTCTGAGCTCCCTTTCCCCTCTCCAGTCCCAATGAAGGGTCCTGACCCGAGATGTCAACTTTCCTGCTCTTCTGATGCTGCCTGACCTGCTGTATTCCTCCAGCTCCACACCATGTTAACACTTATGTCTCAGCCCCTCTGAGAAATGCCAAAGGGCACAAACATACTGATGCCATCTTGGTCAGCACCAACTAAATACACTGTCATCTTGAGCTGTAACAGGTTGCCATAATTGCTTCCTTTACTAAACCCTTGCTAGCAAGGTGATGATGTAGGGAAATAACCTGTCTGAGACAGAACTTGTACTCACTGCTTTAGTCTCACAATGAATCCTTTTCAATTCTGACAGCCAGTCCCAACAGAAGTTTGGTGTGGTATTTTATTGTTGTGATCCCGAGCACAATGATATCAGCTTGATCAAAAAATACACTTAATTTTCAGAAGGTTCCAATCTTGGGGGTACACAGGGGTTCTAACCCAGACAGGAATCAACAATTTCACTGGAATTGTTTTCCATTATATTCCACAGTGGTGGAGCCTATTTAAGCCCATAGCTAGAATAACATCTGCTCTCTGCAGACATACGGGCCTGTCAGTATATTGGTAGCAGTGTTTGCAGAGAGGTTCTACAGCAAACATGAAAATGTCACTAAAATATTAAGAGTATAATTAGAAGCAGCATCCAATCTCAATGATTCAAAATATTGTCATTCTTCTTGAATGGGGCAAAAAATCAGGTCGCATCTTATTTTCTGACCCCTACCATTACTGCACTAAGAGTCAATGTTGTCGGTTGGATGTTTAAGTGCAAAACATGTTTATAGTGAAAATTTCTTGTAATTTTGGACAAAGTGTTCTAGCTTCTAAAACTTTCATTAATATGTATTCTTCGTTTGGCTTAATACCGTAATCAAAATCTTAAAATAGAACACAAATGCTGAACACAAATAATATTCTTTCCCTTTAGCTGAGATTCCAGACATCTCTTTGTCTGTTGATACAGCTGAGCCCCAGGGAAAACATTGCTTGAATAACAGCTCTTTAAAGAGGTGTCACATGTTTGCAGTTCCTGCAAATACTTTAGATGGTATGGTTCACTGACACTTTGATACGGTTGAAGTAAAAGCATTTTTTTAAAGTATGTGGGAATTTGTGAATGAAAGCTTTTAAAAAAGCTTTTCCACACACACTTGATGTGGCTGTTGGTTTCATTCATTCTGTACAGAATGAGGATGGGTGTAGATGTGCCATCAGTCGGCATGGACTCTATCAGGGTCCAGAGTGGGGTGGGTTGATGAAGGGTCATATATTGGCATGGAGAGGTTAAGGCAGGTTGGCATGGAGGGTATGAGGTGCTATGTGATGATGGTGGAAGGGCAAAGGAAAAATTAGACATGGAGAGCCAGTGGAGATCTATTTGGATTTCCAGAAGGTCTTTGACAAGATGCTGCACAGAGGACTCTAAACAAGAACTCATGGTGTTAGGGGCAAGGTACAGGCATGGATAAAGGATTGGCTGATTGGCAGAAGACAGAGTTTAGGGATAAAGTGGTCTTTTTCAGGATAGCAGTTGGTGACTAGTGGAGTTCCACAAACGTTTAGGCTGGGGCCACAACTGTTCAGGGTATACACTGACGATCTGGACGAAGGAACTGAGGGAATTGTTGCTAAATTTGCAGATGACACAAAGATAGGTGGAGAGACAAGTAATGTTGAGGTAGCAAGGAGGCTGTAGAAGGATTTGGACAGGTAAGGAGAATGGGTAAAGAAGTAGCAGGTGGAATACAATGTGGGAAAGTGTCAGCATATGACTTTGGTGGGAAGAAGGGAGGCATAGGCTATTTTCTAAATGTGGAAAGGCATTGGAAATCTGAAACACAAACAGACTTGGGAGTCCTAGTTCAGGATTATCTTAAGGTTAAAGTGCAGGTTCAGTAGTCAGTTAGGAAGGCAAATGCAATGTTAGCATTTATTTCAAGAGGGCCAGAATGCACGAGCAGAAATGTACTGCTGAGGCTGCATAAGGCTCTGGTAATAGTGCATTTGGAATATTGAGAGCAATTTTGGGCCCCTTATCTAAGGATGGATGTGCTGGCCTTGGAGGGGGTCTGGAGGAGGTTTATGAGAATGATCTGGGGAATGAAGGGCTTGTTATAAGAGGAGTGGTTAAGGACTCTGGGTCTCTATTCAATGAAATTTAGAAGGATGAGAGGGGGATCTCATTGAAACTTAGAGAATATTGAGAGGCCTGGACGGGGTGGATGTGGAGAAGATGTTTTCACTAGTAGGAGAAACTAGGTGTTGCCACAGTAGGAGTGATTGCGCCAAGGGCACAGCTACAGAGTGAAGGGTCGACCCTTGAGAACTGAGATGAGAAGGTATTTCTTCAGCCATAGGGTTGTTAATCTGTGAAACTCATTGCCACAGAGGGTTGTGGAGGCCAAGTCATCGAGTGTATTTAAGACAGAGATAAATCGCTTCTTGATGGGCAAGGGAAGAAGGCAGAAGAATGGGCTTGAGAAACATATTAGCCATGATTGAACAGTGGACCAGACTCGATGAGTTGATTGGCTTAATTCTGTTCCCATGTCTTATGACATGGTGTGGAAATTAAGAAAGGCTTCATAACATTGTAATTATAATAATAAAATTAAAAGCATGTAAAGGTTTCTGCTATGAGTCACACTGTTGTCCTTGTTAATTCTCTGCCAGCCAAACACAGCCAAGTTGGTTTGAGATCCATATCAGTCATAAAGCAAACCATTTGGATTTAGATTATCGTTTAGACAACATGATGAATCTTTAGAGGTATGAATACAAAAACTTCTGAATCATGCAAAAAAACAACACCCGGCCTATCATAGGAATTCCACAGAAATTGTCTTTGCTTGTAGAATAAAGGTTAGATTTGTAGAACAAATTTGTAGGACAAATTCATTAAAGGTTAACAGAGCAGCCATCTTAAATTTTATTTGTATAAGACTGTGAGACACCATATTAAAAATGGGACTCCCCAGAAGGTCTGAGGGAAAATGCTCAGAGAGAAAAGAGTTTGCTGCTCAAGACAAAAAGATCAAGAAATCAGAAATCAACCTGCTGAAAGAGTAAAGGCAACCTGCAAGTGCTATAACCATAGAACCAGTGAGGTATAAAAACCCTTCTCTTTCTTAAAAATCTGCTCTATTTACTAAGTGTATATGTGCAAATATTTGCCAACTATTTAACTACAAAAGCTATCACAACTGTGGAATTCTGAATTCAAGTCTTCAATCCCTTCACCTCAGAAAGGCAAATCTTTAAGCAAGCAATGCTTCTACATACTAATAGACCAAACTGACCTTAACGTTTTTAAGTGTCTTTTAAATACATATATATATATTTAATTTTTGTATCTATAGTTTATCGGTGTTTCAGTGGTTAGCTCTGCTGCCCCACAGTGTCATGGAGCTGGGTTCAATTCCATCCTCGGGTAACTGTCTGCGCGGAGTTTACACATTCTCCCCGTGTCTGCGTGGGTTTCCTCTGGGTGCTCCGGTTTCCTCCCACAGTCCAATGATGTGCAGGATAGGTGGATTGGCTATTCTAAATTGCCCAAAATGTCTAGGGATCTGCAGGCTAGGTGGATTAGCCATGGGAAATGCAGGGTTATGGGATAGGGTGGGTCTGGGTGGGATGCTCTTCAAAGGGTCATTGTGGACTCAATGGATCAAATGGCCTGCTCCCAAACTGTAGGGTTCTTTGATTCTATTTTACACTTAATAACACTCAGCAAGAGGTGTGAAATAAACTAACCTTTGACCTTGTTTAAAATTAAAGTTTTGCTATAGTTTTGTTATTTTTAAAAATTGGATTACTAGAAACACTAAACTGGGGCTTTAAAAAAGCTAAAGTGAAGAGAGAAACCTCTGGTTACTTAAGATTAATTGGTTTCAGTTTTGGTGACATGAAAAACAATGTACCACATTATCAACTCATGGAATCATGCTACCACTAAATATTCACCCAGCTATGTATCATAATTCTTCTATATTATATTAATTTATTTTCTCAAAACTTTGTTCACCTGTAGGCTGTGAGCTCCCTGGCTCGGTCAGCATTTATTACCTATCCCTAGCTGCCCTTAAGAAGGTAGTGTTGAGCTTCCTTCTTGAAATACTGTAGGTAGACTCACATTAGGGAGGGAGTTTCTCGACTTTTAACTAGTGATACTGAAGGAATGGTGAAATATTTCCCAGTCAAGATGGCGAGTGGCTTGCAGGGGAACCTAAAGGCGATAGCATTCCCATGAATCTGCTGCTCTTGTCCTTCTAAATGGTAGTGATTGTGGGTTTTAAAGATGCTGCCTAAGGACCATTAGTGAATTTCTGCAGTACAGGGTACATACTGCTGCCATTGAGCAAAGGTGGTGGAGAGTGAATATTTCTAAATCTGGCACCAATCATGCAAGCTGCTTTGTCTTGGATGGAGTTAAACTTTTGATTGTTGTTGGAGTTGCACTCATGTAGACAAGTGAGGATTATTTCATCACAGTCCTGATTTGTGCCTTGTAGGTGGCATATGGGATTTGGGGTTACCCGTTACAGGATTCCTAGCCTCTGAACTGTTCTTGTAGCCACTATATTTATATGACTAGTCCAGTTCAGTTTCTGGTCAGTGGTAACCCCCAGGTTATTGGTAGTGGGGGAAATCAATGATATTTTGTTCCTTCCATACCTGTGCTTTCTTTTATCCATCTTATTGATTCCTTCTTTATCCAAGGGGATAGTGCTATTATTTTGTTCAGAAATAAATTTGGGTAGCAATTCTGAAGTATTTCAGGTGGAGGGAATTTCAGAAATATTTCTAAACATGGTTCCAAGAGAATGAAAAGAACCAGAGAAATGTGTTTGCCTGTTTGAAAAGTACATCACTGGGTGAAGAGTAGCCTGCTCCTGGAGGAGGAGATCCTTTGGTTATCCATCAAGATGGGAAAAGAAATATTTTGTGAATTAGGACATTGTATTTCTCAGGCATGACCAAATTATTCATATCATACATCACTGTTGAACAATTTGTGACTTTTTACCAACATGAATGTTTGCATCTCAATTATGGAGCAAGATGTCACTCTTGGTTAATACTAGCTGCTGAACAAAACTGCAGTTACTTTCAAGTACACCATTCCTGTGGAATAAAAGACAATATGACTGTTGTTTTGGGACAATTATAAACATTTTAGTTTCAAATGGAACCCAAAGAAGGAGTTGTGTGTTCAAGAGTACAAATCATTTTGGGCCTACTGAAAGGCCTAAGTGAATTTCTCCCCTACTCTCACTTTCAGTAATGGCACATACTGGCACTTCATGCTACATAGGATGTATACTAAACTCAGCACATAGTACTTTGATCAGATATTAGCTGCAAATGAGTTCAAGAAAGAGCAGTGCTTTTATTTCACTGTTAGCTCAAATGATGAATGGTGCTGAAGTATGGAAGGAGAGCTGCCATCCATGGCACAGTGCAAAGGCATTAGGAGATAAAGGCAACGTTGCAGAAAAACAACAAAGTAACAATAGTGTTAGTACTTATTTTACAAATCACAATAAGTTGGCAGCATTGAGGGAAGTCAGTGGAGCAGCAGGATTATGACTGGACTAGTGATCCATGGGCTTGAAGTATATACCCTGGAGGACACCTGCTTAGATCTTAGTATGGCAGCTGGTGCAATTTGAATTTAAATTAAATCAAAATTAAATTCAATTTGAATTAAATTGAGAGCTGAAAACTAAACTCATCAGTGGTATGTATCGCAAATGTCATCACCTGTTGCAAAAACCCATCCAGTTCACTAATGCTATTTAGTGAGGGAAATCTGCCATCCTTACATGGTCTGACCTACATGTAACTCTGGACACATAGCAATGTAGCAGATTCCTAACTGCCCTCTGAAATGATGCAGCAAGCCACTCAGTTCAAGGGTATTTAGGAACGGACATCAAATCCACATCCTCTGAAAGGATAGTGTGGAAAATTGGACATGGGAGTGTCATCCCAGAAGGAAAATACAGTAAAACTGGCAAATGAGACAAACTGCTCTGAACCATCTCGTGTCCTTCAAAACAGACCTCCAATATGATTGTTATGTTGATTTCCATATATTACTTTTCTTTTAACTTTTTTTTTCTTCTATGGTAGGTTAGCACAGATGATATGAGAAGCTCTGGAGGACATGAGATAGCATGAATTGGCATGGATGAAATATTGGGAGTATGGGTGCAGGGGATAAGAGTAGGGAGGTATTTTTTGTTTGGATTTTATTGCAACTGGAATTAAGTCACAGCACTTTGAGGTAGGCTTTTTTGTGCCTTTAAAATGGCCCACCTCAGCATGGCTGCCTCTGAATTCTCCTCAGGGGACATGTGCCTGACTCCCACCAGTCTCTCATACGACCACCAACACTCTCAAACAAAAAACAAAAATTCCGCCTTTGTTGGTATTTGCATACACCCCACCCCTTCATGGGCTGTATAGGTCGAGCCTGGAAATTTGTTGACTCCCACTTCCTGCCTCTTGGAGGAAAGTCTAGCCCTTTGCTGTAAATTTCCCTAGCATATGGTAGGTTGACTTCCCCTGACAGTTGTTTCTCTCGGAGATAGTAGGAACTGCAGATGCTGGAGAATCCGAGATAACAAGGTGTAGAGCTGGAGGACTGGGACTCCCTGGGCTGACCTATCTCCTCCCTACCTCCCCACCTACACTCACCTTTACTGGCTCCATCCCCACCTCTTTGACCTGTCTGTTTCCTCTCCACCTATCTTCTCCTCTATCCATCTTCTATCCGCCTCCCCCTCTCTCCCTATTTATTTCAGAACCCCCTTCCCCTCCCCCATTTCTGATGAAGGGTCCAGGCCCGAAACATCAGCCTTCCTGCTCCTATGATGCTGCTTGGCCTGCTGTGTTCATCCAGCTCTACACCTTGTTATCTCAGTTGTTTCTCTCTGCTGCCCAGGTCTATGCTCTCCACATTTACTTTATCTCTTTTGCTTTCCTTTAATGTTGACAGTGTTCAGATGCATGTCAAACAGGCTAGTTCTTGATGAAACAATGACTGAGATCATTAATCTGCATTGGGCAAGATCTGGACTGCAGCCTTGAAATGAGAGCCATATATGTATATAAAAATCAAGGCTAACTCACACTTCAATATCACAGACCATGCATGCACTCAATGTAGATTAATGGTCCTTGTTATTACCTCATCAAAACCTAGCCTATTAATCATTCAGCTGTACATTATATATAAAGGGAACAATCTGCTGTAGGAATAAATGTCATGTTTCAAATGACTATACATTGAAATGAGGTGTATATTTAACAGGGATACAGGCAAACTGTATAAATTTGAAGTAAAACAGAAAATGTTGCGAACATGAGCTCTGATGAAGTTACATCAGAAACACTGATTAGCTCTTTCTATTTTAGACACTGATAGACATGTTTCACCTCATTTCATTTTTACTTTGCTATTTTTCTCCATAGGGGCTATCACAACACCAAAATGTTTATTCCCATTTTCACTTTAATCTTGTTTTACATGTACAGATTATTGCTCACCTTATAAATGTCTTACTCTTTGTGCATTTTTTTAATTGGCCAAACTGAACCTACACGTATCTGAAATGCTGACCCTTGCAGTCTCAAGTAGAATATTAAGGTAAAAATCAGTTAATTAGTGACAGCTCTTCTGTATTCTCATTCCTTACCCTTGGAAACAAGCAAACCACCTGCCGAGTACAAGCATAGCGTTGACAGTTTCAAACTGCAGTGCCAATGAAGTCTTGTACCGATTGCTCTGCATATCTTTATGGCAGAACAAATATGCGTCAAAATCCCCTGTAGAAAACTACTTAATCTTCAAAATTGTAAAGCAACACTATTGCCAGACCACAACACCGTTTTATTACACCTTTTTTTTAAATGGTTGTTGAGGTTTAACGGCATTCGTGAAGTGCCAAAGGAGTCAATTCTCCATTTTGCAGTATGCTCCCCAAGACACTACTGTCCAAGAGCAGTGATATTTCCTTCAATGATAGACCCCATTTCCCAAATCTGAGAACATGTTGGGCTTGAATAATGGAATCTTTTTTATTACCAAGTTGCCTTGTTAGTGTATCAATTTTTAACCCTTCTGAAAATGCCTCCTGACAGGACAAGTCACGGGGTTAAATATTTACTTGAGTCATCCAAACCAATCCTCAATCCAAGCCCATTGCTGCCTCATTTTGATATTAACATTGTTATAATCCCAGGCTAAATTATGTTATGATCTGGTAAGGAACCAGTAACTTTTATTTTTAAAGTAGACAAAGATGAGACCCAGGGATCTTATTAAAGGACTAAAGGCACAAGATTGCACGGTTTTGAATGAACAACAAGAATTGAGTTAAAACAGTTGCACAATCCACAATACAACTTTTTTCTAACACCCAGAATTAACATATAGTAACCAGGGGTAATAGAACACCCATAGCACACGTCAAAAGGTAATACCATCAGGATAGATCCTACAGATTTCTCAGTAACTCCCCCCAAAGTTAATCACACAGTAGGTCATCAGATTTCATTAAAGGAATATGATTCTTTACTTTTGCTGACCCAGCCTTGAAATTTTCACCAAAGAGCCATTCCACCATGGACTGCCTCAACAACTGCTCCCATTTTGATTGATCACCTCCTGTTCTGGGTCCAAGTGCCCCTTGATTCTGAAAACTAGCCTCACACGCACAACTTCACCAACAGCTAGATCTTACTTGTGCTTTCTCAAGTTCCCACCTTGATGATTTGCACCCAGTATATACTGTTTATGGGCTTTTCAAGTCTCACTCTCAGCTGCACTGACCTATTAGTGACTCCCAGCTTCTTGTCAGCTACCAGAACTTCCAAGACTTTTCACAAGCCCTGACTGCAACATCTCACTGTCTAATAACTCTTAGAAGTTGACCTGAATTCTAACAGCATTGGGATATCCAACTGCTCATGGGATTTAACTTGCTGTCCCCTAAACAGAACTCATTTAATTCGGTTAACAACAGGTGTTAATAACAAAATATAAACCATCTCTGATGAGAGCAAATAAACAAACAAACAAACAAGAAACTAGAGGCTTGCTCGTGAGGAAAGAGTTTATGGTCTGAGGTTACTAAACTCAATGTTGAGTCCTGAAAACTGAAAAATGCCTAAATATAAAAATGAGGTGTTGTTCCTTGAACGTGGGTTTTACTAGAATACTGCATCAGGCTTGGGACAGAACTGTTAGAATGAGAGAAGAACAGTGCATCATGGAAAGTGACTAGTAGCATGTGGGCATGCTTGTGGACTGAGAGGAGATTTCCTGGTTAGTGGTCACACAATTTATATTTGGTTTCCTCAACGTAAAGAAGACCACATCGTGAGCTGTGAATGCAGTTGACTAGAATGAAGGGAGTACAAGTAAATCACTGCTTCACTTGGAAGGTGTGTTTGGGGATGGAGCTGGTCTATATTGTGCTATTAACAGCCACAATAGATCATTGTCTTTCCTCTACAAACCATTACCACTGTCTCTGAGTTTTGTTTTATGACATCTTTCCCTGTCCTTTGCTCTTGTTCACTCACTCCTCCCCATGTTTCTCCACAGTATGAAACCCATCATACATCGTCCTTCAATTTTGAAGAGTCATATTACAGTCAAAATGTTAACTCTGTTTCTCTCTCCATAGATGCTGCCAGACCTGTTGAGTTTCTCAAGCAATCTGGGTTTATTCAAGAGACCACAGTCCTGCTTTTTAATGCTTTGGTTATTTGCATCCACTTCTGCTTGGTTTGAGAGTATGACCTCTTCCCCTTGCCTGTTGGAAATGTCAGTGCACTTCAATCCTCTAGGAAAGAACCAGACATGCAGCGGAAGCCTTCCCACATTTTCTTTCTATTCCTGAGGCTGCTGAAGTCTCAAGAGTCAACATATAGTTCCAACAATTTTGATTTCTGCTGAGGTACCTTCAAGTAGAAATGTTTCCTCTGAGAGTTCAGGGTCACCATTGGGCCTGTACTCAATGATTATCCAGGAAAGTCACAGCTAAGTTAAAGAATCATAGCAAAGCCAGGTCAAACAATGTCAGGTTCCCAACTCTCTTCTGACTACAGACCCTCACCTCCACTGTGCACAGTTCTCCCAAACTGAAATACCATCTGGTGTTCTGTAACAGACTTAACAGCTGGGGTTAATGTTTCTGAGAAAATGGATTGATTGATATCATGGGGGTTAGGAGTGTTTTATTCAAGAACTCCTTTTGTGAACGTGTGTAGCCAAACTATAACGCTTTTAAAACATGCATACGCATAATCTCCATACCGATCATTCTGTTACACAGGGCGACCAGTATAACCCTTCTATCTTGATGACAACAAAAGCAATCTCCTTAAGAACCCAGATCATTAGGCAATGGGGAAAAGAAAATGATAGGCTCCCTGAGACTGAATTACGGTTCTTTTTCAAAACCTGTTTCCCATTGTCGACTTTGTGCAAGCAGCTGATTGGCATGGCAACATCAATCGTCATTTTAGCAATATAAAAAGCACCTGGAGCACACACTGGTCTGTTTGATAGGGTAACTGTCAACATTCTGATGGTTCTGTCAAAACTAACCAGGCAATGATGCAGCAGGAAGCATATTACAATATACCAGTACCACTGCCATTCTCTGAAATCAGATTAGGGAATTTGCCCACAATTCAATCGAGTCTGAAATGATCACCTTATGAATGTGGCATTTGTAAATAGCACAATTTTAAGCAAACATATGGCAAAAACATTTCAGTTTATAATGCTGTTCTACGCAATTGTTGGAAACTCTTAGATAATTTCTCACTGTTGAATAAAAGCAAAGCTGAAATTAATTTAAAATATCATTTGTATTGTTCTGGTATCAGAATGGAAAATGTATAATTGTCCATGCATCTACAAATGTATATTGTTGAAATAAACAGTGAAGGTAGGGATACAACACGACTTGCATTTACAATGTCATCAGTCCATCTCGGGAGACAATGGACTGCACCCAGGGTCTATGTCACACTTATATTGGACACCATCTGTTGTGGCTCTCGAGACTGCTTCACGAAGTCCCTCCTGCAGCTGATCCAGATGAATACTGTTAGCCCGGGTGGACTAATATTTCTTTATCCCAATAGTCTCTCTCTTCCGCCATTTGGTCATACTTTCGCCATAGCATTCCTGACTGCTTATGACCAGACACTGCAGTCAGTAGTTAAGACTCCCTGTGCGTTTACTCAGATCCCAGTCAACTTCAGGTCTCACCTACCAACATTCTTGTATCACAAACATGGATGGCCTGTTGGCCTTGTAGCCATAGCAAGCTTGCCAGGGAGCATGTCTTTGGGGATTAAGGTGTCATTCATTCAGTTCTCATAACATCTTTAACATAGTGCTGAGTTTACAGCCATTTTAAGGCTGTGTTATTTTTGAGGACTTTTAATGGCGGGATGACCAATCATGGCACACTATCTTCCACTCCTCATCTCTTTAACTATGCAACTGACCTCTTTGGCAACCTTCCCATACGATCATGTGGCAGAAGAGGCTGAATTCTCACCGCTGCCAGGACCTTCTGGTAGACAAGCTGCTGCCAACATACTAAATGCCCAAAAGCACATAGTTCTTGGCTTGCAGCATCTGAAGGTATCTCACACACTGTCCACTTAGAAAACTCAGAAAGGGAAACTGGCGTCCCACTTTCCAGTTAGGGATCTGGACTTCCTGGTGGTTGAGATAAAGGCTATGCTCTATACAGCGGAGCTCCAGAGGAGGTTAAGGCACCAAACTCAGCACCTGGACACAGATAGTGGCCTGGGTCAGTGCTTTCTCAGGGTCAGATAGGATGCAGTAAACATTCAAAGATCTTCTGTGCTCCACAAATCTAAGTGCCACCACTTACTCCCCATTTCCACACAATCACTCTAACTCTGCCACTGCATGGTATTAAATGCACATGGACTACCAACCTCACTGTTTCATGGAGCACATCCATTTAATAGCTCTCACCCTCATCATCCTCCACAAATACTAACCTTTTCTGCCCTCTGACTAAAATGTGAAGCAATCCACAGAGGAAGGCATCCTCCAACTAAGAGCAAAGTGAGTGAGCACTAAAAACAATTATGCTGAAAGCAGCAAAATGTATCCTGTATAGATGCAAGAGATGGCTATGAGTCCTTTCGCAAACTAACAGGATCATGCAAGTCAAAGGTATTTCTGAGCTCCGAAGTGAAATTACGAAGGTTTAAAATAAATCCTGAGTTGGTTTGAGATCAGCCATGATCATGTCCTGAGACTAATGTTTTGCTGTTGCTGGTTTCAGTGGACAAAGGGTGGAGGAAGATGCTGCCTACGGAGCATTCATGAATATTGGTGAAAGGGACATTAAAATGGAAACTCAGTCAAACAAGCAGTGAGCTATGTCCACCAGGTAACTGTTCTGACTTTCAAGTGGGAATTGTTACTGTCTAGTTTCATGGGAGAGGAGAGTTTCAAGCCACAAGGAAATGAAGTGAGTTGAGGTATTAATGAGATGCAAATGAATGGAACTAAGGTAGTGACTGCTTAGCAAGAGCTTCTGGTCTCACTGCTGAAATGCTAAAAGGAAAATTAGAAAACTTTTGCTCAATGTGGAGAATCAGATTTTTGTCATTTTTTCTGTATTGTCCCACATTTCTTGTCATTGTCAACATCACTAAGAGTATAGGAAAATTCTGCCCATTGTAAAGTGTCCCAAAGTGCTTCACAGGACAATTTTCAGAAAAAGTTTGACATTGAACTACACTAGGAGTGCATTAACTGATCAAGTCTTAAGTCATAGGTACAGTTTGAAAGGAACATCTTAAAGGCTGAGGTAGAAGTATAATGGTTCAAAGGGGACAGTTCAGAGGTAGGAGCCTGGATGCTTAAAATTACAAAACATCATGAATATTGGCAATGCACGTGAAGGTAGGATTAGAGAACATTGTTTTTCCAAGAGGGTTGGAGGGAAGAATGAAGTTTCAGATATTGAGAGGAGTTTGAATTTGAATTTGGTGCACTGTTGATTCAGGAACTTGTTAATAAGTGACTGAGCACGGAGGTAAGGACGACGGGTGAATGGGAGTCAGTGCACATTGAGATACGGACATCAGAATTTTCGATAATTTAGCACATACAAAGGTTGAGACTGATTGAGATAGTTTTGAAGTAGTAATGAATGGAGATTTCAACACGAATGGATAGAGATAAAGGTGGTTGGAAACTTCACTGGCAATTCATTCAGATGGAATTGAGATCAGTGAAGCTGGGAAAGAAAAATAAAACTAGCCACCTGTTCAGATATGATGCAGCTCCAGGGTAGGTGAGATTTGAACCTTTGAACCTCAAAACCAGAGGTGGTGACACAATCATTCTGCCAGAGGAAAGTGAGAAACATGGTAACAATGAGTGACTACTAATTTAGCAGCAGTCATTCTTAATGTTTTAACAAAGATCTGTAGGTTAGCTTGTGGTCGGTGTTGTTAGTTGGTTCACCGAGCTGACTGGTTTTCATGCAAACGTTTCGTCTCCTTTGTAGGTGACAACGTCAGTACTGTGTAGCCTCCACTGAAGCACTGTTGTTATGTCCCGCACTGAATTTATATGGTCCAGTCTGTCATGGTGGGCAGTCTTGTTTTCAGTTTTGTTACCGTAGTGGTATGTAGGTTTCAACATGTTTGTTAATTGCCTCGATGGTTGAAAACCGATTCTATGGACTACCCAAACTACACAAACCTGATATCTTCCTCAGACCCATAGTTTCCCTGCCAGGCACACCAACACACAGGCTAGCCAAGGAGTCACAACAGACCATAGAACATAGAACATAGAACATTACAGCGCAGTACAGGCCCTTCGGCCCTCAATGTTGCACCGACCTGTGAAACCAATCTGAAGCCCATCTAACCTAAACTATTCCATTATCATCCATATGTTTATCCAATGACCATTTAAATGCCCTTAAAGTGGGCGAGTCTACTATTTTTGCAGGCAGGGTATTCCACGCCCTTACTACTCTCTGAGTAAAGAACCTACCTCTGACAACTGTCCTATATCTATCACCCCTCAATTTAAAGCTATGTCCCCTCATGCTAGCCATCACCATCTGAGGAAAAAGGCTCCCACTGTCCACCCTATCTAATCCTCTGATCATCTTGTATGTCTCTATCAAGTCACCTCTTAACCTTCTTCTCTCTAACGAAAACAGCCTCAAGACCCTCAGCCTTTCCTCATAAGACCTTCCCTCCATACCAGGCAACATCCTGGTAAATCTCTTCTGCACCCTTTCCAATGCTTCCACATCCTTCCTATAATGCGGTGACCAGAACTGTACGCAATACTCCAAGTGCGGCCGCACCAGAGTTTTGTACAGCTGCAACATGACCTCATGGCTCCGAAACTCAATCCCTCTACCAATAAAACCTAACATACCGTACGCCTTCTTAACAACGCTATCAACCTGGGTGGCAACTTTCAGTGATCTATGCACATGGACACCGAGATCTTTCAGCTCATCCACACTACCAAGAATCTTACCATTAGCCCAGTACTCTGTATTCCTGTTACTCCTTCCAAAGTGAATCACCTCACACTTTTCCGCATTAAACTTCATTTGCCACCTCTCAGCCCAGCTCTGCAGCTTATCTATGTCCCTCTGTAACCTGCAACATCCTCCCGCACTATCCACAACTCCACCAACTTTGGTGTCATCCGCAAATTTACTAACCCATCCTTCTACGCCCTCATCCAGGTCATTTATAAAAATGACAAACAGCAGTGGCCCCAAAACAGATCCTTGAGGTACACCACTAGTAACTGAACTCCAGGATGAACATTTCCCATCAACCACCACCCTCTGTCTTCTTACAGCTAGCCAATTTCTGATCCAAACCGCTAAATCACCCTCAATCCCATGCCTCCGTATTTTCTGCAATAGCCTACCATGGGGAACCTTATCAAACGCTTTACTGAAATCCA
>NC_063334.1:39797558-39856593 GCF_021869965.1 Rhincodon typus
CTAGTCTCCAGTCTTCTGGCACTATTCCTGAAGACAATGACGACATAAAGATCAAAGCCAAAGGCTCTGCAATCTCCTCTCTAGCTTCCCAGAGAATCCTACGATAAATCCCATCCGGCCCAGGGGACTTATCTATTTTCACACCTTCCAGAATTGCTAACACCTCCTCCTTATGAACCTCAATCCCGTCTAGTCTAATAGACTGTATCTCAGTATTCTCCTCGACTACATTGTCTTTTTCCTGTGTGAATACTGACGAAAAATATTCATTTAGCACCTCTCCTATCTCTTCGGACTCCACGCACAACTTCCCACTACTGTCCTTGACCGGCCCCAATCTTACTCTAGTCATTCTTTTATTCCTGACATACCTATAGAAAGCTTTAGGGTTTTCCTTGATCCTACCTGCTAAAGACTTCTCATGTCCCCTCCTGGCTCTTCTTAGCTCTCTCTTAAGGTCCTTCCTGGCTAACTTGTAACTCTCAAGCGCCCTAACTGAGCCTTCACGCCTCATCTCTACATAAGCCTCCTTCTTCCTCTTGACAAGAGATTCAACTTCTTTAGTAAACCACGGTTCCCTCGCTCGACCACTTCCTCCCTGCCTGAGAGGTACATACTTTTCAAGGACACACAGTAGGTGTTCCTTGAACAAGCTCCACATTTCAATTGTGCCCAGCCCCTGCAGTTTCCTTCTCTATCCTATGCATCCTAAATCTTGCCTCATCGCCTCATAATTGCCTTTCCCCCAGCTATAACTCTTGCCCTGCGGTATATACCGATCCCTTTCCATCGCTAAAGTAAACGTAACCGAATTGTGGTCACTATCACCAAAGTGCTCACCTACCTCCAAATCTAACACCTGGCCTCGTTCATTACCCAGTACCAAATCCAATGTGGCCTCGCCTCTTGTTGGCCTATCTACATACTGTGTCAGGAAACCCTCCTGCACACATTGGACAAAAACTGACCCATCTGAAGTATTCGAACTGTAGCGTTTCCAGTCAATATTTGGAAAGTTAAAGTCCCCATAACAACTACCCTGTTACTTTCACTCCTATCCAGAATCATCTTTGCAATCTTTTCCTCTACATCTCTGGAACTTTTCGGAGGCCTATAGAAAACTCCCAACAGGGTGACCTCTCCTTTCCTGGTTCTAACCTCAGCCCATATTACCTCAGTAGACGAGTTGTCATCAAATGTCCTTTCTGCCACTGTAATACTGTCCTTGACTAACAATGCCACACCTCCCCCTCTTTTACCACCTTCCCTGATCTTACTGAAACATCTAAACCCCGGAACCTGCAACAACCATTCCTGTCCCTGCTCTATCCATGTCTCCGAAATGGCCACAACATCGAAGTCCCAGGTACCAACCCATGCTGCAAGTTCACCCACCTTATTCCGGATGCTCCTGGCATTGAAGTAGACACACTTCAAACCACCTTCTTGCCTGTCAGTACACTCCTGCAACCTTGAAACCTTATTTATGACCTCACTACTCTCAACCTCCTGTACACTGGAGCTACAATTCAGGTTCCCATCCCCTTGTTGAATTAGTTTAAACCCTCCCGAAGAGCATTAGCAAATTTCCCCCCCAGGATATTGGTACCCCTCTGGTTCAGGTGTAGACCATCCCGTTTGTAGAGGTCCCACCTACCCCAGAATGAGCTTCAATTATCCAGGTATCTGAATCCCTCCCTCCTGCACCATCCCTGTAGCCATGTGTTCAACTGCTCTCTCTCCCTATTCCTCGCCTCGCTAGCACGTGGCATGGGTAACAAACCAGAGATAACAACTCTGTTTGTTCTAGCTCTAAGCTTCCACCCTAGCTCCTTGAATTTCTGCCTTACGTCCCCATCCCTTTCCTTGCCTATGTCGTTGGTGCCTATGTGGACCACGACTTGGGGCTGCTCCCCCTCCCCCTTAAGGATCCCGAAAACACGATCCGAGACATCACGGAGCCTGGCACCTGGGAGGCAACACATCAACCGTGAGTCTCTCTCGTTCCCACAGAATCTCCTATCTGTCCCCCTAACTATGGAGTCCCCAATGAGTAATGCTCCTCTCCCCCCTTCCCTTCTGAGCAACAGGGACAGACTCTGTGCCAGAGACCTGTACCCCATGGTTTACCCCTGGTAAGTCGTCCCCCCCCAACAGTATCCAAAACGGTATACTTGTTTTTGAGGGGAATGGCCACAGGGGATCCCTGCACTGTCTGCCTGTTCCCTTTCCGTCCCCTGACTGTAACCCATCTACTTTTTTCCTGTACCTGAGGTGTGACTACCTCCCCGTAACTCCTCTCAATTACCCCCTCAGCCTCCCGAATGATCCAAAGTTCATCCGCTCCAGCTCCAGTTCCCTAACACGGTTTCCGAGGAGCTGGAGTTGGGTGCACTTCCCGCAGATGAAGTCAGTGGGGACACTAGTGGTGACCCTTACCTCCCACATTCTACAGGAGGAGCATACAACTGCCCTAATATCCATTCCCACTGTTCTGAATTCCCAAACAGACAAATTAAAAAAAAATACTAGTAGCCTTACCAAATCAGCGCTCAGAACCTTTTTTTTTGGTTACAGGAGGAGGATGGGTGGAAAACACTACTTAGGTAGTGTTTCGGGTAAAGCAACCGCCCAAATATATTACCTCACTTAGTCCAAAAATGGAGAAACTAAAACACCTCACTAATGGATCGACCCACTTCAAGCACTCAGCACAGGAATTCCCGGACAACATCAGGAACATAATAATAGACAAAGAGGAAATGACGGTATCCTTTGACATTACAGCACTATTCACCTCTATTGACATGACACCAGCAAAGCAGAAACTGGCCACATTACTGGACAATCTGAAAACACAAACCTCTAATGAAACCATCAACAAGGACAACATTTGAACCATTACACTTCTATCTCAGGCTTTATAATGTTCCTTACAAACTATACCTATGACTTAAGACGTGATCAGCTAATCTGCTCGTCATGTAGCTCAATGTCAAACTTTATCTGACAATGGTCCTGTGAAGCACCTTGGGATATTTTACTATGGGTGGAATTTTCCTTTACTTTTAGTAATGTTGACAACTTCAACAGTAGAATTATTAGACCTATGCCTCACCACACACTTCGTCTTCAATGGCCAGGTATATGAACAAGTTAATGGAACACCCATGGGTTCACCCATCTGGTGGCACATAGTGGAAGCTGTTATGCAAAGACTTGAATGCACAGCCCTCTCCCAGATGCAGCCTAATCTAGGGGTTAGATACATGGAGAATACCTTTGTGATCATTAACCGAGCAAATTTAGAAGAAACACACCATCTTATTAACAGCATTTTCACTGGAATCAAGTTCACCAGGGAAGAAGAGAACAACAATCAACTCCTGTTTCTAGACGTAATGGTGGAACGAACAAACAACAGGGAATTCCTTACCAGCGTATACAGAAAGACTACACACACAATTACAACAGTAACCGCTCCAGCATCCACAAACAGAGCTGTGTCAAGACTCTGTTTAAATGAGAGGTAACTCACTGCAACACACGGAGCTGCACCAAAATGAAGAGGAACACGTATACAGAGTCTTTGCAAACAATGGTTATGCTAACAGCTTTGTCCGCCGATGCCTGGCAAATAAACAACACCAAGAAGACACTGTACACCCCAACACAATGGCCACCCTACCCTATGTTAGAAACACATCAGAACTGCCTACAAGACTCCTACAATCTCTTGAAATAAGGATAGCACACAAACCAACAGCCACACTTCACCAGTTACTCTCAAAGATGAAAGACCCCATACCCACAATGAGCAGGACAAATGTGACATGTAAAACTATGAGAAACACTACACAGGACAGACAGGCAGGTAACTCGCCACCAGGATACATGAACACCAACTCACAGCAAAATGGCATGACCAACTCTCCCTCATTTCTATACACTCTGACATTGAAGGGCATCAATTTGACTGGGACAAAGTTACAGTAGAAGGAACTAAGTAGAACTGGCTGGGCAAGTGATGTGCTGTAGCTGTATGATGTGGGAGCTGGCTGATCCCATTGCGAACAGCAGTGACCAACCACATCTGCAGCAAGAGTTGGTTGCTTGAGGAACTTCGGTTCAGAGTTGATGAGCTGGAATCTGAGCTTCAAACACTGCGATACATCCGGGAGGGGGAGAAGTACCTGGATTGTGTTTTAGGAGGCAATCACACCAGGTAGATTAAGTAATTCAAATTTGATCAGTGGCCAGGGACAGCAGAGATTGACTGCAAGTGAGGCAGGTAGAGGGATCCTGCAGTCAGGAACACAGGAGACTCAGCTCTTGACCTTGTCCAACAGGTATGAGGTACTTGCTACCTATGTGGATGAGGAAAAGGGCTACAGGGAGGATGAGCCAACTGACCACTGCACTGTGGCACGGGAGGCAATTCAAGAGGGGGGAGCAAGAAGATAGGTGTAGTTGTAAGGGATTCTATAATCAGGGGAATAGATAGTATCCTTTGTAAGACTCTGATCGGCTGGAAAGGATATTGGAGAAGGAGGGGGAGGACCTAGTTGTTGTGGTCCATGTCGGAACACATAACATATGCAAGACTAGGAAAGAGGACCTGTTCAGAGATTATCAGGAGCTAGGAATGAAATTAAAGGGCAGGTCCTCAAGGGTTATAATCTCTGGATTACTGCCCAAACCATGTGCAAATTGGCGTAGGGACACAAGAATAAGGGAAGTAAACATGTGGCTAAAAGAGTGATGCGCGAAAGAGGGGTTCCCTTTCATGGGGCACTGGCATCAGTATTGGAACAGGAGGGATCTGCACCATTGGTATGGTCTCCACCTGAACTGAGCTGGGACCATTGTTCTAGTGAAAAGGGTAAATACACTGGTCAACAAAACTTTAAAACTAGAAAGTGAGGGGGAAGGGAAGAGTAAGACTTCCCCCAGTGGGGAACAAAGCAGCAGGTTAACATCTGTAGGGGTAAATTCCACAGTGTGGAAAAATATGAAAAAAATAATGGGAAAGGAGAACTCAGGAAAGGTTATTAAAGTCTCCAGCATAGACACTAATAGGACAGTGTGTTTGGAAAGGGTTAGGAATCAAACTTTAAGCACACTGGATAAATGAGTGACAATGAACTGAGGGACAGTTAATACAAGACTGAAGGTGTTGTATCTGAATGCACACAGTATAACAAAGAAGGTAAATGAGCTTGTGGCGCAGATTGAAACTGGCAGATATGATGTGGTGGGCATCACGGAGATATGGCTGCAAGGGGATCAGGATTGGGAGCTGAATATCCAAGGATATACATCTTATCAAAAAGATAGGCAGGTGAGCAAAGAGGGTGGGGTTGCCTTATTAGTAAGAAATGAAATTAAATCAATAGTAAGAAACAAAGTAGGGTGAGATGGTATAGAATATAGATGGTATAGAGTTGAGGAACTGCAGAGGTTAAAAAAAAAATAGTTGGAATTATGTACAGGCCTCCAAACAGTAGTCAGGAACTGGGGTGCAAGATACACCAGGAGATGAAAAGGTGTGTAAGAAAGGCAAAGTTATGGTAATCATAGGGGATTTCAATATACAGGTGGACTGGGGGAAAATCAGGTTAGTAGTGGATTGCAAGAAAAGGAATTTGTGGAATGTCTACGAGATGGCTTTTTGGAGCAGCTTGTGGCGGAGCCCACGAGGAAATAGGCAATTCCGGATTCAGTGTTGTGCAATGAGGCAGACTTGATAAGGGAGCTTAAGGTGAAGGAACCCTTAGGAGGCAGTGATCATAATATGATAGAATTTACTCTGCAATTTGAGAGACAGAAGATAGAATCAGAGATCATGGTATTACAGCTGAATTAAGGCAACTACAGAGGCATGAGGGAGGAGCTGGGCAGAATTGACTGGGACAGGAGCCTAGCAGGAAAGACAGTGGAACAGCAATGGCAGGAGTTTCTAAGAGTAATTCAGGAGACACAGAAAAAATTCATCCCTAGGAAAATGAAGCATGGTACCAGGAGGATGAGGCAACCACGGCTGACGAGGGAAGTCAGGGATAGCATAAAAGCAAGAGAAAGCATATAATGTGGTGAAGGGCAGCTGGAAACCAGAGGATTGGGAAGCTTACAAAGACCAACAGAGGGCAACAAAAAAAGAAATAAGGAGGGAGAACATTAGATATGAGGGTAAGCTAGCCAGTAATATAAAGGAGGACTGTAAGGGTTTCTTTGTCTATAAAAAGGGCAAAAGAGAGGAAAAAGTGGACATTGGACCACTGGAAAATGACACTTGAGATAGTAGTGGGGAACAAGGAAATGGCAGAGGAACTGAATAATTACTTAGCTTCAGTCTTTACAGTGGAAGACATGAGTAATATTCTAAAAATTCGAGGGAGTCGGGGGGCAGAGCTCAGAATGGTGGCCATCACTAAGGAGAAGATGCTAGAAAAACTGAATGGCCTGAAGGTGGATAAATCACCAGGACCAGATGAACTACACCCAGAGTTCTTAAGGAGATAGCTGAAGAGATAGTGGAGGTGTTAGTGGAGATCTTTCGGGAGAGTCAGGGAGGGTCCCAGAGGACTGGAGAATCGCTAACCTGACACCCCTGTTTAAAAGGAGTAAGGTAAAAGACTGAAAATTACAGGCCGATTAGCCTAACCTCGGTCGTGGGTAAGATTTTAGAGTCCGTTGTGAAGGATGAGATTTCTGAATACTTGGAAGTGCATGGTAAAATAGGGCAAAGTCAGCGTGCCTTCATCAAGGGGAGGTCATACCTGACAAATCAGTTAGAATTCTTTGTGGAACTAACAAGCAGGTTAGACCAAGGACAGCAAATGGATGTTATCTACCTCGACTTCAAGAAGGCCTTTGACAAGGTTTCACACAGGAGGCTTCTGAGTAAAATAAGGGCCCGTGGTGTTAGAGGCATGGTTCTAGCATGGATAGAAGATTGGCTCTCTGGTAGAAAACAGAGAGTGGGGATAAAAGGGTCTTTCTCAGAATGGCAGCTGGTGACGAGTGGTGTTTCCCAAGGGTCAGTGTTGGGACCACAACTTTTCACTTTGTACATTAATGATCTAGATGAAGGAACTCTGGGCATTCTGCCTAAGTCTGCAGATGATACAAAGATAGTGGAGGGACAGGTAATATTGAGGATGCGGGGAGGCTGCAGAAGGATTTGGACAGGTTAGGAGAGCGGGCAAAGAAGTGTCAGATGGAGTACAACGTGGCAAAGTGTGAGGTCATGTACTTTGGTAAGAAGAATAAGGGTATGGACTATTTTCTCAATGGGGAGAAAACTCAAGAGTCTGAAGTGCAAAGAGACTTGGGAATTCTCTTTGGTAAGATTCTCTCAAGATAAACTTGCAGGTTGAGTCGGTAGTTAGGAAGGCAAACGCAACTTTGGTATTTGTTTTGAGAGGATTTGAATATAAAAGCAGGGATGTGCTTCTGAGGCTCTATAAGGTTCTGGTCAGGCCAGATTTGGAGTACTGTGCTCAATTTTGGGCCCCATATCTCAGGAAAGATGTACTGGCCTTGGAGTGGGTTCTGAGGAGGTTCACGAGAATGGTCCCTGGAATGAAAAGCTTAACATATGAGGAATGTTTGAGGACTCTGGGTCTATACTCAATGGAGTTTAGAAGGATAAGGGGGGAATCTAATTGAAACTTATAGAATACTGGACAGAGTGGATGTTGGGAAGACATTTCCATTGGTAGGACAGACTGGGACCCAAAGGCACAGCCTTAGAGTAAAGGGAAGACCTTTTAGAACAGAGATAAGGAGAAACTTCTTCAGCCAGAGAGTGGTGAATCTATGGAATTCACTGCCACAGAAGGCTGTGGAGGCCAGGTCATCAAGTACATTAAAGATGGAGATAGATAGGTTCTCAATTGTCAAAGGAATCAAGGGTTACAGGGAGAAAAATGGGAGAATGGGGTTGAAAAACTTATTAGCCATGATTGAATGGCAGAGCAGACTCGATGGGCTGAATGGCCTAATTTCTGCTCTATGTCTTATGGACAAGCGAGATAGTCTTTATACACATCTTTAGCATGAGAATTCCTGGAGGCCTGGTTTTCAACCACCGATGCAATTAACAAACATGTTGAAATAGACCCCATCTACATACCACTACGGTACAAAACTGGAAACAAGACTGCCCAGCATGACAGACCGGACCATATAAATTCAGAGCAGGACAGAACAACAGCGCTTCTACGGAGGCTTCACAGGAATGACGATGTCACCTAGCAGGGAGATGATATGTTTGCATGAAAACCAGTCAGCTCAGTGAACCAATTAACAACTCCAGTGGTCATTCTGCTATCTTCCTAATTTCTGACCCTGAAAATGAAGGTGTGGCGTCATCCACATCACTTGCTGGTTGTCATTACAATATAAAATTGTCTTCAGTGTGGCTAAGGACCATGCTAAGGAACACCTTTTAAAAGAACTGAAGATTAGTATCTGGGGATATGTTATGAACCATTGCATTTTCTTTTTCCCTATTACTATTTGGGTTTCTTGCATAGGCCCAGCCACTTTTCAGCTATCACTACAACATTAAAACTAACACGATGAGAGGGTATGTTTTGACTGGCTTTGAAATTGGCAGCATGCCTCTCCACATTTTTAAAATAGTAATTCATATGCAATTGGGCTTGTTAAAGGCTAATTAACTGGAATATTGATCACTAAGACAGAAAGCACTGGAGAAACTCAGCAACTCTAGTAGCATCTGTGGAGAGAGAGAAACAGTGTTGTAGGAGCAGAGCCTTTCTGCTCCTCTGATGCTGCTTGGCCTGCTGTGTTCATCCAGCCCTGCACCTTGTTGTCTCGGATTCTCCATCGTCTGCAGTTCCTACTATCTCCGATAAACAGTGTTAACGTCTTCAGACGAATATGACTCTCCATCAATTTGACTCTGTTGTGTATTCCGGGGCACCCACGTTCCCAAAGATTGATCCGCCATTCTTGTAATTTCCCACCAAGCAGTCAAAATCTCCTCCTCCAACACACAAACACACGCCATCCTTTCACCTCTTTTGCAATCTTCCTTAAGTTCCCCAATCCCCTCCTGTTCAATACATGTGTCCTAGATTCACATTGGTTTCCTTCTGGGGCCTACCTGTACTCTCAGCGGTGTCCACTACTGATTTCTGACAATGTTGGGACTTCTGGAGTTGTTGGCCACTTGGCTCCTTCGGGCAACCGCAACAGAGCATGTACTTGCTACTGGGTAGATTTGTTAAACGTCAGTCACTTCAACATCGACTTTCCGTTGGGTGGGAGATAGAGGTGAGTAGTATACACCCCCAGAACGATTCGGCCCTTGGATTTTCCCCATTGGGTTTCCGCTTTGACATTTTACTGGAAGGAGAGGCTGAGAGTAGGGATACGTCAGATTGCAGCAGAGATATTCTGCACCCATTCACGTGTAGTTACATCCGACAGCACAGGCAGAGGCGCAGTGCCTGCAGAGATTTTGATTTCCGTGAGACGCGCTGAATGTGCTTCAAGCTGATCCGCTGACATTACACTATCATTGACTGTTACCCCACGAATGCTCTCGTTCTCTGGGTACACTTCAAGCTATCATTGAGAACAACAGCAACAGAAATTAAACGACCATGCATTGATGGCTAAAACGAGTGACTGATAGCTTGTTTGCTTAAGCGAGGAATTTAATTTATTTCCTCACAGAAAATCAATATGTGTATGAAAGAGTTGTGCAATTTTTCAAAGGATTTCCAAAACGTAAGGGATCCAGGTAGACCCTGACAACCTGTATGAATAAGAAAATAAAAATCACCGTTTAACACTCAGTGTCCATGACATAACTTACCTACTACAAAATCCTTCTTTCTCTTCAATTCCCTCCAGTCACAGCCTTTCCCCCAGTCCCTCCCCTTGCTTTGTATTCATAATACTCCTGGACCTTACCTGCTTAGTTCTGAACAATCCATACTTGGCAAAGGCTTCAACTTCATGCCACCACCTCAAAGAATTGCAAGTTCTAACATCACTGAGCTCTTCTTCTGCAACCTTCATATCTATGCAATTTCTTTGACCAGGAATCTTGACCCCCTACAGAGCAAACCTTTTAATCCATCTCCAAATATCGTCAGTTCACCTTAACCTCTCTTACCTTCTCTCGATCTTTGCATTCAGCCTACATGCTTGATTTCAGCCATTACAATTTCTCTTCTTTCACTCACGCTAACCTGTCTCTGTCTCTCTTTCTGAACTGACAGCAGTGTTCTCAAGTACAATCCTAACATCCTCATTAACCCATTTTTTGTGTGAGTGCTTCAGGATCCTGAAGCAATCTTATGATGGTGTCACAGAGCTGCACATCATTGAGCATAAATTGCACAGTATGAGTGGAGTTAGAACAGAGTAGCTTAGCCTACAAATGACACTGCACTAGTCATTACTCTACACTCTAGAATGAGGAAGAATATTGAGAGAACATGGACATGTGTTGTGTGGCACTATCACTATGCTAAATGGGACAGACTTCAACACAAGACTGGGAATCCATGAGGTGCTGTGGGCCATCAACAGCAGCAGAATTGTACTCCAGCACAGTCTGTAGCCTCATGGCCCACTCAACAGATTATCATCAAGCCAGGGATTGAACCTGGCTTCAATGGAGACTGCAGGAGGGCATGCCAGGAGCAGCACCAGTCATACCTGAAGGTGACGTGTCAACCTAGTGAAGCCACCAAGTAGGACTACTTGCATGCCGTACAGCATAAGCAGCAAGTGATAGACACAGCTAAGGGATTCCACAATCAATGGATCAGATCTAAGCTCTGCAGTCCTACCACATCCAGTTGTAAACGGTGGTGGACAATTAAACAACTCACTGGAGGAGGCGGTTCCATAAATATCCCCTTCTTAATGATGGAAGAGCCCAGCACTTCAGTGCAAAAGATAATGCTGAAGCTTTCGCAGCAATCTCAACCAGAAGTACTGAGTGGATGATCCATCTCGGCCTACTCCAGTGGTCCCCAGCATTACAGATACCAGCCTTCAGCCAATTCAATTCACTCCACGTGATATCAAGAAACAGTTGGAGACACTGGATACTGCCAAGGCTACCAGCCCTGACAACATTCCGGCAGTACTACCGAAGACTTGTGCTCCAGAATTTGCTGCTCCCCTAGCCAAGCAGTTCCAGAACAGTTACTAAACTGTAATCAACCTGACAATGTGGAAAATTGCCCAAGTATGTCCTGTACACAAAAAGCAGGACAAATCCAACCTGGCCAATTACTGCCACATCAGACTACTCTCAATTATCAGTAAAATGATGGAAGGTATCATCAACAGTGCTATCAAGCAGCACCTACTCAGCAATAACCTGCTCAGTGACGGCCAGTTTGGGTTCTGCCAGGGCCACTCAGCATCTGACCTCATTACAGCCTTGGTCCAAACATGGACAGAAGAGCTGAATTCCAGGGGTGAGGTAAGAGTGATAGCCCTTGACATCAAGTTTGCATTTTACCGAGTGTGGCGTCATGGAGCCCAAGCAAAACTGGAATCAATGGGTATCAAGGGACAAATTCTCTGGTAGTTGGAGTCATACCTGACACATAGGAAGATGGTCGTGTTTATTGGAGATCAGTCATCTCAGCTCCAGGACATTTCTGCAGGAGTTCCTCAGGGTAGTATCCTAGGCCCAACCATCTTCAGTTGCTTCATCAATGACCTTCCCTCCATCATAAGGCCAGAAGTGGGGATGTTTGCCAAAGATTACACAATATTCAGCACCATTCGCGACTCCTCAGACACCGAAGCAGTCCATATCCAAATGCAACAAGATGTGGACAATATCCAGGCTTGGGCTGACAAGTGGCAAGTAACATTTGTACCATACAAATGCCAGGCTATGACCATCATCAACAGGAGACAACCTAACCTCTGCCCCTTGACATTCAATGGTGTTACTATCGCTGAATCCCCTACTATGAACATCCGGGGAATTATCATCGACTCAAATGCAACTGGACTCACCAAATTAACACAGTGGCTACAAGAGGAGGTCAGAGGCTGGGAATACTGTGGCGAGTAACTCACCTCCTGATTCCTCAAAGCCTGTCTACCATCTGCAGGGCACAAGTCAGGAGTGTGATGGAATACTCCCTACTTGCCTGAATGAGTGCAGCCCCAACAACACTCAAGAAGCTTGACACCATCCAGGATAAAGCAGCCCGCTTGATTGGCACTACATCCACAAGCATTCACTCTCTCCACTACCGACGCTCAGTAGCAGTAGTGTGTACTATCTACAAGATGCACTGCAGAAATTCACCAAAGATCTTCAGACAGCACCTTCCAAACCCATGACCACTTCCATCTAGAAGGACAAGGGCAGCAGATATATGGGAACACCACCACCACCACCTTCATGTTCCCCTCCAAGCCACTCACCATTCTAACTTGGAAACATATCACCATTGATCTCTGTCGCTGGGTCAAAATCCTGGAATTCCCTCCCTAATAGCATTGTGGGTCAACCCACAGCAGGTGGACTGTAGCAGTTCAAGAAGGCAGCCTCACCACCTTCTCAACGGCAACTAGGAATGAGCAATAAATGCTGGCCAGTCAGCGACACCCACATCCCACAAAAACGAATTAAAAGAAAAACATAAACATGCGAAGAAGATGGATTCATGCTAACTAAATGTGACTAGCAACCAGAGTCCAGTATATCTATGACTACCACGTACAAGAGAGCTTAGTAATAATTTTTAGTAATGAAACTACATGATAAACAATGGTTGACAAGGGTGTCACTTATGTATCTGTTATGCCAACCACTAACTAGCCAATTCTCTGACACTGCCTCCTGTACTCCCCATTGGAACATGATGCCATTATTGAACATCAGACTATTGTTGCCAGACTTGTCACTGACCTAATCTCCTCTGAAGATTATCTCTACATGAGGTTTTTGAGTTCATAATCTACCAAACCCAAATAGTCCTCGTCAATCAACTTCCAAAGATCTAAAGATCATGGTTTCCCTTAATCTCAGCATATTCCTGTCCTACTAAGCTGATTTATTCTTATCTCAACTCCCTTTTTTCTCTCAATGTCCAGTCTTTCCCTGCTTACATTGATGATCCTTCTGATGCACTTTGTAACTTTATGAGTTTCCAATTTCCTAACTGCCTCCCTTTCACCACATCCAATCCCTATCCACTTCCATCTCCCACCCAAAAGAGTTCTTTCTTCAATGGAAAGCCAACCCATACTGATCCACGTGCCTTTTCTACCTGGCTGTGTTTGTTCTTATATTGAACGTATTCTACAGCAATCACTTTGCCAACTTTTTTGTTCCAGTCTTATTCAGAACCTTCCTCTCTCACCTCTTTTGCTGATACAATAGTGACTGTATTGAGATCACATCTTGCTCTCTCTATCAATTGGTAAACTTAATCAACTCTGCTTCCAAATGACCATTTCTCTCAGTTTCATATTATCCATCTCCAACTCTTCCTCTCCCTTCCTTAATGTCTCTAGCTTCACTTCTGGAAATAGTCAACATAAGAACATAAGAAATAGAAGCAGGAGTAGACCATCTGGCCCTCTGAGCCCGCTCCGCCATTCAATAAGAACATGGCTGATCTTTTTGTGGCCTCAGTTCCACTTACCCACCCTCTCACCACAACCCTTAATTCCTATACTGTACAAAAAATTATCTATCTTAGCTTTAAAAACAAGATAGATAATTAGTCTGTCAACAAGTATTCATGGTAAGCCCACTGACTCCCACAGCTATCTTGACTACCCAAAATCCTGGCATTAACATTCACACTACGCAAGTGCCAGGCAATGACCATGTCTAATAAGAGAGAATCAACCATTGTCTGTTGATGTTCCAATGGCATTACTATCTCTTAATGCCTGACAATCAACATTGTGGTGGTTACCATTGACCAGAAAGTGAATTGGACCAGCCATAGTAGTACTGCGCTTATAAGTGCTGGTCAGAGGCTGCCCCCAGTCAGGAATCCTGTCGTGAATAATTAACTCTTGCTTCTTCAAAACCTGTGTACCATCTACAAGGTGTGAGTCAGGAGCATCTGGAATGTTCTCCACTTGTCTTGACGGCTACAAATCGAACAGCATTCAAGAAGTTTGACATCATCTCGGACAAAGCAGCTTGCTCGATTGGTACACCATCCCAAAGCTATGATATTCAATCCTTTCACCACTGACTCACAGTGGCAACAGTGTATGCCATCTATAAGAAGCACTGCTGTAGCTCATGAAGGATTTTTCAACAGACTTTTCCAAACCTGTGACCTCTACAACTGGGAAGGAAAAAGCACCAGATGCATGGGGGCATCATTATCTGCAAGTGCCCCTCCAAGCCACATACCATCCTGACTTGGAAATATATTGCCATTCCTTTACTGTTACTGGAATGAGATCCTGGAACTCCCTTCCTACGCAAACTCCCTTTCTACATCCCAAGGACTGCAGCAGCTCAAGCAGGTATCTCAGCACCGCCTTTCTCAGGACAATTAGAGATGGGCAATAAATACTAGCTTACCTAGCTATACTGTATGAACAAATATAAAGAAGTTGCAAGTGATGTATTTAGAAAATATTTGAAAAGTGTTTTTCAGAAGAAAGGCTTTTATTCGCAAGCTTCAGGGTGTGGCTACTTTTCACTGTGAAGTCTGTCATTAGTGTAATGTTTGACAATGACACTCAGAGGTTATTCTCTATATCAGCCAATGTTTCTCATTTTTAGAGCAAACTAGATGGAATTACAGTCTTGGATCCATCAAAACACCAGTCAAAATCCCTTGTCATTAAATAAAGAATTTGATTTAATTGACTTGGTAAGTCAGTGGCTGTGCAGAGCACTAGGAGAGAGGCTGAATGCTGCTCTGGAACGTATTGAAAGATTGTGTGTCTCAATGTGTCACAGTGTAAGAGGCAGCAAACTCCATTGTTGACCATGTCAGCCAATGAGGGGCTTTTAACACAAAATGCTCAATGTCTAATGCAATGACTGACAGTTTTGCTACATGCCAAAGACAAAGCCCTGACAGTCGTTCCCTGGCAACCATTCACACATGATTGGTCCAGTTCAGTACCCACTTTCACACAATCTCACAGACTCACTGGAAAGTCTGTACCCAAACCTGGGGCTTTGTGAATCCCACCTTGAGAATCAGTGACATGTTCTTCACAGTTATTATTATAGTTGAAGGATTGTACATTCTTTTATTTGGAGAATTATTTTAGTTTTGTACATGCAAGAAGGGGAGGTACAAACACTTATAGGTGAATGCTTAAGTACATAGTATAACCTATTCATTTCACATTAAGCATTGAAAGCACTTGAAAACAATGAAGATTTAAGATTGCTGCATCTACACGTTAGTATTGATGTACTTTCCAGATTGCCCAGTGGCTGGGCCCTTGTGTTGCCACATCTAAGGGAGATAGTAATGGCACCCAGGTTGTAATCCAGAGGCACAGGCAAGAGCTCTGGAGACATAGCTTTAAAATACACCCCAGCAGCTGGTAGAATCTAAATTCAATTCATGAATAAAGTCTGGAATTGGAAGTTAGAATCATTAATCATGACCATAAAACTATTATAGATTGTTCTGAAAACTCATATAGTTCACTAATGGCCTTTAGAGAAGGAAATCTGTTGTGTCAGGGTCTGATGGAGCTAATACTGAGGAGTGCCTTAAGAATTATGATGCCATATGGGTCTGGTGTGAGAACGGCTTAAGATTTTACAGGAGTAAGTACAAGGAGGTGATGACCTAGTGGCATTATTGGTAGGTTATCAATGTAATGACCCAAGTAATGTTCTGAGGACCCAGGTTTGATTTCTGCCAATTCTAAAAAAATCTGTAATTAAAAGTCTAATGATGACCATGGTACCATTGTTGGAAAAACCTATGTGGTTCATTAATACCCTTTACTGTCCTTACCTGGCCTGGCCTACCTACTTGTGACTCCATGCCCACTGTGATGTGATTGACTTTTAACTTCCCTCTGAAATTTGGCCTAGGAAGCCCTCAGGTGTCCACAGTAATCAGAGGTGAGCAACAATTGCCAACAATGCCCACATGCCATGGAAGAATAAGGAAAATTTCTGCTGTGATTGGGCCAAACCTGTAACTGCTGAAGGACGGTGGTGTTTCACAAGGATTAGTTCTGGGTCTTCTTTTGTTTGTCATTTATTTAAGTGATTTGAATGAGAATATAGAAGACATGGTTAGTAAGTTTACAGACAACACCAAAATTGGTGACATAGTAGACTGTGAAGAAGGTTTTCTAAGATTACAAAAGAATCTTGATCAAATGGGTCAATGAGCTGAAAAATGGCAGATGGAGTTCAATCTGGAAAAATGCGACATATTGTATTTTGGTACAACAAACAAGGCTAAGGCTATACAATTAATGGGAGGGCCTTGGTTAGTGTTGTAGAACAAAGGGACCGAAGGGTGCAGGCACATAATTCTTTAAAGTTTGCATCACATGTAGACAGGGTGGTTAAAAAGGCATTTGGCACGCTTGTCTTCATTGCTCATTTGAGTATAGGAATCAGGGTGTCATGTTAAGGCAGTATAGAACATTGGTGAGGTCTCTTCTGGAATACTGTGTCCAGTTCTGGTTGCCCAAAAGTTATTAAGCTAGAGACGGTTCAGAAGAAATTTACCAGGATGTTGCCAGGTATGGAAGGTTTGAGTTATAAAGAAAGGCTGGATAGGCTGAGACTTTTTTCACTGAAGCATAGGAGGTTGAGAGGTGATCTGATAGAAGTTTCTAAAATAATGAGAGGTATGGATAGAGTTGATGGTAGTTGTCTTTTCCCTAAAATGGGGAATTTCAAGACTAGGGGGCACATTATTAAGGTGAGAGGAGAAAAAATTAGAAAAAGCCAGAAGAGGCAATTTTTTTACACAGGGGGTAGTTTGTGTGTGGAATGAACTTCCTGAGGAAGTGTTGGATGCAGGTACAATCACACCACTTAAAAGACATTTGGCTAAGTACATGAATAGGAAAGGTTTGGAGGGATGTGGGCCAGGAGCAGGCAGGTAGGACTAGTTTAATTTGGGATTATGTTCAGCATGGACAGCTTGGACCGAAGGGTCTGTTTCCATTATGTATGACTCTATATAATGAACTGCATTAAACATAGAAGGAGTAGGGGTGGGGAAATATAGGTTCACTATACCCCAGTCTTAATGTTTGGGGTGAATATGTCTCCAGTTGGCTGATTGGCCTTTAATTATAACAAGGCAAAAATTTTATTTTAAATTTATGCCTCCAAGGGTACCCTCGAGATGTCTGGCCTACCTCAGCAGCGACAATCTCTCCTGGTGGAGCTGTTAGTGCTCTAAAGCAGCTGCCTCTGAGATTGAGCTGGCAGTATCAGGGGCCCATCTGTTTCCTTTAATTGTAGGGCAAGTGCAGATGTGGCCAATTCAGAGGCTGCCTCCAGGAAAATAGTTCCCTTGGGTCTGGCTCCCTCCACTTAAGGGTTCTGGATGGAGGCCATCAGAATCCCAGGACAATCTTTCCTGATATCTTTGCTTAGAAGAAGCTAGCTTCCATAATAGATTATATAGTCTAATAGCTCTGATAGCTGCAACAATCATTCATTTTAGCTTTCTTGGAATCAGTAATGCCCAGTGAGAAATAGCACACATGCCAAGTAATAAAAACGATCATTTTAACTTGACAGTGATTTATTTAGTTAACAAAGAATCTTATTCTCCATCTTTATCTTGTCCCTCACTAACAGTTAGTCCTGTTCTTTCCATGTCATCATATGCATGCTGCTTTGTGTTGCCCTGGATCTCAGGTCCACATTAGGTCTGTGCCAATGCACACATAAGTCTACAGCCTCCATTGCTTGTAGCAGTCACTTCTGTACAAACATATTGTCTGATGATGCAAGGTATTTCAGCCATCCTATGTACCATGCATTGGCACCACATCATTTACCTTCCACTCGTTTTCACTGGAGCCAGTTGCCAGGGAGAATCTTTGAAACAGGCACCATCTTAACAGTCTTTGAAAGGTGCCCCATTTATGGAAGGAGTTTCTGTGAGCCCCAGCTCCTGTCCAGCTCTGACTTCAAGCAAATTTCACAGGGTAGGTGATGGGTGTGTGTGCAAGAGAGACAGAGAGACAGAGGGGGAGGGAGAGAGAGAGAGTGGGAGACAGAAAGAGACAGATACAGAGAGAGAGAGAGAGAGACAGAGAGAGGGGGAGAGAGAGAGATAAAGAACCAGCTTAAAGCAAAGTCTCACTTAGAGGAATTTGCATTCTGACATCAATAATTGACTCATTTTTCAATAAAACACTGGCCTCCAGCTGTTTCTGGCTGAAATTAATGGCTTACTTAAAACATTGTAACCAGCAACTTAGAATTCAATGTTTGTGCAGATTATTGTGGGTTTTGATTTTTTGGGACAAATACATGACTGCCCTTGATAAATATGGGCATTTTAAAAGGTGGGTATCATACTGAGTGGAATTGCTGCAGGAAAAAATAATCAATGAATAATTTTATGTCAGTCGTTGTGTTAATTTTAGTTTTGGGAGACTGACTATACAGCGCCACTTATTCTGACAAAGAAGCATTCCTCATTATTTTGAGATCAATTTGTTTTCCTAACTAAATAAGAGATATGCTGCCTTACTGTGTCAAAGGATAAACAAAGCACTGCTTTTGTCAGTCATGGCTCATGATGTTCTAAATCAGTGGTTTCAGGTCCCACTTCTGAAATTTGTGAACAATCTGGACTGATGTTCAGTAGGATTGAGCAAAAATCCCCATCACCCAGGACATTTTCGGTATCTAAAGTACTGGACAAAATCCTGGACTCAGGCTGCAGACTTAAGAACTTGCAAACTCTGAAAACCACCAACCCGACCAACACCACAAGGCCTCAGACATATCCTGAGGTGAAAACCAAGCCCGCAAAACCAGCGGAAAGTAAAGAAAACCAAGTACATCCACTACGTACCTTACCACATCAGCGGACTCAACACAAACTGCAAACCTATGCAGCCTGAAGTCTTCATCCAGGCTTTGGGTACGGCAGATGTACTTCAAAATTGCATTTCCTCAGTAGTGAGCTGAAACTCAAAGTTTCTGACCTAACTAGCAGGGAGGGGAAGGTGGATGGTGACAGTGTATTGGGACCCAAAGGCTGGGAAGCCTGATTAAAAGATTCTGTAATTAAAACTAGATAACACAGTGTGGAGCTGGAGGAACACAGCAGGCCAGGCAGCATCAGAGGAGTGGGAAAGTTGACGTTTCGGGTCGGGACCCTTCTTCAGAAATGGGGGAGGGGGAAGGCAACTCTGAATAAATAGAGAGAGGAGGGGTAGGGCTGGGGAAGGTAGGTGGGATGGTGATAGGTGAGTGTAGGTGGGGAGTGGTGGGGATTGGTCAGTGAGGAGGCTTGGCCTGACCTGCTGTGCTCCTCCAGCTCCACACTGTGTTATCTCTGACTCCAGCATCGGCAGATCTTACTATATCTGTAATTAAAACTATTGTCTTTAGGTTCTAATAGTGTTTAATCCAGTTAATAGTATATCTAATAGTATTACTGTCCTCTGTATAGTTGTTTGTGTTAATTTTCCAGTTTATTGCATTTATCTATATTTCTTATGTTCTACTTACATTTTGTATTGTAAATAAATGCAGAGATTCTTTTGCCCTGAAACACCTGCCTACTGTCTTTTTCATTTCACATTCCCTAAGTAGGTCCAGGGGTCTGTGGGTGATTTGGACCACTTAAAAATCAGAAAATTACTGATTGCAAATAAGAACCTGACTAGTGCTGAGGAACGCTGTATTGTTGGAGATGCTATCTTTCAAATGCCAAGGCAGATGTATTGTTTTCTGTCTTAGGACCCTTAGTTTAAAAATAATGTGATTATTTTAAAAAATAAAAGGGAGTCCTGGGTGATACTTATCACTCAACCAGCAATTTTAAAAAAATCTATCTGGTCATTATCATAGTAATGTGACTTTGCTATGTGCAAGTTAGCTGCTGCATTTCACACGTTTCAATGGGGACTACATTCGAAAAATACTTCACTGGTTGTGAAGTGCATTGGGATGAAAGGTGCAGTATATGTGCAATATCGCTCAGTTCCTTTTTTTAATGCTTTATTATACAGATTTCTACAAGTTTAGGTCAGTTTAGTTCTAAATATCTGATAGCAATATCATTGCAGAATCACAGTAGTGCAGAAAGAGGCCATGGTGCCCATCTTTTCAACTTTAGGCTCTCTGAATGCACAATCCTTTTCATGCGACTTTCTTGCCTTTTGCCACAGCACTGCATTTGTTTCCTCTTGCAAGCAATAACAAATAGGACAAAGGCATTGTCCCACAATAATTACAGGAAATTTAATTGTTTTTGGCATTGAATGTGTGACTGGGACAAGAGGAAGGGCAGATGGGAGATGTAGGTGATAATGTTGACCAATGCATCACCTATTTGCAAAGCTTGAAATAGATGTGAAGAATGCTTTGCTGATTAATCCTATTATAAAAGACCTGGATAAACATTTAATTAACAAACATACTGATGATAATAAGGATGAATACAAACATATATGATTAAACACTTTCTAGGACACTGTGTGTTCCAGCCCTGTTGGAAGTTGGAATTGTGGAATGTGACTGGACATGGTGAGTTGAATGGGAAGGTCACACTCTACAGGAATCTTTCAATTTGAAAGGTTTGTGTGTGTGTCCTGCCTGTTGATGCTCTGCAGCAAGAAAACAACAGTGTATGCATGAGTGTTGGTTTATATGATTAGCCCACACACAGCCAAGTAGCAACAGGGAGATTGATGCCTTTTGACACTGTGTATCTGGCAGAATGGAGAATGAATGAAGTCCTTCTGATGTGGTTTTTTGCATTGTCACCAGCATCCTATTCGCATTACAGCACTGCTACTGAAGGTGGGTCTGCTGGTATTCTTGAAAAGATGCAGCTGCAGTTGTAATAAAGCTCAGCAAAACGGATATTTTCACTTCATTGCTTCAGCAGTAATTATGAATTTGTACCTCTTGACAGGTTTTACCTGTTGTCACTTGCCTTTACTCAGAAGTGGGGCAGAATCTGCAATGTGAAAATTGAAGGTAATGTATTGGAAGTAGCAGATTCAATTGACCAAGAAGTGTTGTGTCATTCATTGATTAAATCAAGGGGCGTGCAGTGTTGAATGAGTGAGCTGGGCCTAAAAGGACTGGAAAATAGCCCTGCACCCTTAAACATTGAGCTTACACAACTTTTTAACTTGCTTTAAGTTTTAAAGGAAGGTTAATTAAAATTTTGCAATTTTGGTGTGAATTCCTTGTGTGCAGTACAAAATATTTTGCAATTGAAATGCTGGGAAGAGGCTGTACTGTAAGGGATGCACAATGGTTATAAAATCATAGAATACACACAGAAGAAAGTTATTCAGTCCATTGTACCTAAGTCATCTTTCCTTCCAGTGTATGGGGCTTTACCATCATGGTCATGAAATTCAGACCCTGGTTATTGAGCCTCCCAGTGAACCAGATTGTTTATGTTCTCCTGAAGTCTGCTGATATCCTCATTATTGTTTGCTACATTCCTACTTTTAAGTCATCTTTAACCTTTGAAATTATGCCTTGTCCATCCAGCTCACAAGCAGATCTCCTTATACTGACCCCCATGTTGAATTAGATTTATTGTCACATGCACTGAAGTACAGGAGTACAGTGAAAATTTTACGAAGTTATCACTTCCGGCCCCATCTTAGGTACAAAGGTACCTGGGTATAAAATCTTAGGTTCAAAATAGAAAATAAAGAAATTAGTTAAAAGTTCAATATTACAGTCCTTCTACAGCCATGGGCCTGCAGTCACTCCATACTGTGCTTTCCCCATGAGGGCTCGCGCTCACTGGGCCTGCACTTCCGATGAGGGCACACTCACCCTTGCACTGGACTGAGTCCCTCACCACTTACCCACTTCCAGGTTCGCCAGCCACCTCACAGTTGACTGCCATCGGGCTCGCCATCCATTTTGCACAGGCTCAAGCAGAACAGCTTCAGAATTGATTAAGAGGTGATGCTCATTGAACTTTGAATTTATCTGTTCCAAAGGGGTGTAATGACATCTCTGAACATGCTGATTAGAAAACATCTAAAGAGTTGAGTTGTATTGGGCTCTTGTGGTGCCGTGGCAATGTCCGTACCTCTGGGCCAAGTGGCTTAAAGTTCAGGTCCCTTTTGCTCTAGATGGGTGTAATAACATCTCTGAATAGGTTAATTAAGAAAATATACAAAAAAGGAAAGAGCTGAGTTTGCTGCAGGGGGTTCAACTTGATCTTAATTTAATTTCCCTTCCTCTCTTCTGACCATCTTCTATATTTATTATTGTCTAATATTAGGCAATTTATTAGGCCCCTAATGTGCAGGACTTGTTAATTGTTAATGTTTAATTAGATACACAGATAATTTGGTGGAGGTTTAATTAAAAAAGAAAGAGGTGAGTTCTGTATGTGCAAGACTTTTAAAGAGAGGTGGGTACCACTGAAGCTGGGTGCATTATTTCCCCCAAAGCCACCTTTCTAATTTAGTTTCCTCCCTTATTTTTCTCTTTTGCATTTCATTCATGTTATATTGCCCTCAGTGACCAGTGTTTGTAATTTGATTAATTGGAGAATTGTTGACTTTGCAGTGGGTTTATTTTACATCAAAGTAAAGCTGAGTTCTTTCCCAGTGAAATGTGTGGATTCCGGGCAGGGAAAGGGTCTGCGGGAAAGGTAGAGATTGATATTTGTGCTAAAATATAGATTTACAATAAAATGCTTGTAAATCTCTTTAAGTCTTTTTCCACCTGAAATCAATTATGAATTTCATTGTGTAAAACAGAGAATTTAGAAGATGGTGAGATACAAAATTCCCAGCATCCATTTTCCAAGTTTTCAGTGAAAGTGTTAGGGTAGACTGTGGGAATGTTGGGATGGGGTGGAGCATGGAGAATGTAAGTGTCAGGGAGAATGCCTGAGTATAGCAGTGAGTGCGGGGACAGCTGGCTTCTGCTGAGTGCTTTCTGCTCAGTGCTGGAGAACGGCAGAACCTGGGAAAGCATTAGGGGATAACGCATGCCCAAAATTTTGATGGAAGATTTAAACCCAGGTTTTATGGATCTGTGCTCCCAACAGGAAGCTTTTGTCAGCAACTGTGCAAATCAGAGAGTGGCTATGGTGGGGCCACCACCAGATTTACAGGCCATTAACATTAATGCCTGCTCCACAGAATTCCTTGTATGTGTGCTAAATGTAAGCTTTACATAAAACCTTCCCTTTAATATATGACTGTAGATTATTCAATGGGACACTCATAACATTATAAGGTACTTTTCCTATTCAAATGCCTCTGTGTGGACTCATAGCTCAGGGTTTTAAGCTGTTCATGAGTGACATGAACTATAATTTTTCAGATTGTGATTCTTTTTTATTCTCATTCTGTGAGTGAAAAAAATACAGATTTTCAAAGTATTATCAAAAAAGCACAGCAGACATTTTCCAATTCCAATACTGAGCACATCAATTTACCTTTGCTTATATGTATATTATATAAAATATACATTACATATAGTTGTGAATATTTAGTTTATGGTTCACATTAGTATGATAGAGGTGATTGTTGTTCTAGGATAATTAAAGTTATGAAATTAAGGTATTAAAATGATGGGCTTTACTGATTACAAGATATCCTGTACATAAAAACAGGACAAATCCAACCCGGCCAATTACTGCCCCATCAGTTTACTCTCGATCATCTGTAAGTTGATGGAAGGTGTCATCAGCAGTGCTATCAAGCAGCACCTGCTCAGCAATAACCGGCTCAGTGACACCCAGTTTGGGTTCTGCCAGGACCACTCAACTCTGGACGTCATTACAACCTTAGTCCAAACATGGACAAAAGAGCTGAATTCCAGAGGTTGCTGGGTCAAAATCCTGGAATTGCCTCCCTAATTGCATGGTGGGACAACCCACAGAAGGTGACTGCAGTAGTTCAAGAAGGCAGCTCACCACCACCTTCTCAGGTGCAACTAGGGATGGGCAATAAACGCTGGCCAGCCAGCGACGCCCACATCCCACAAATGAATAAAAGAAAATCACTGCTGCAAAAGACAATCCGAGTTTGTTTAATAAAATCAGAATGGGAGAGATAGATCTATAAAGCAGCAGACTTTTAAACAATGTATTTTCTAAACAAGAGCAGGAACAGAAAGAAGGAAATATAGAAAGGGATAGTAGGAACTGCAGATGCTGGAGAATCCGAGACAACAAGGTGCAGGGCTGGATGAACACAGCAGGCCAAGCAGCATCATAGGAGCAGAGAGGCTGACGTTTCGGGCCTAGACCCTTCATCAGAAAGGGAACTGACTCTCTCGGTTTCTGAGGAAACAGAAGCTGAACCTAAAGTTTGAAAACCAAACTCTGTGAGCAGACTAAATTTGATTGAAAGTTATAAAAGTTCAAAGCAAGCAAGAATTGCTGTGTGGATCTCATTTGGTTTACAGCTCAACAAGAGAAGATTGTCAAAGTCAATTAAATTTAGATAGACTTGCATCATAAGCAGACTAGAAGTCTAACTTTGTAATTGACTGTGGAATGCAGGTTCAGTTTGAAATTTTTGAGGTAACAGAAACTTGAAGATTGCATGGTTTAAAACTGCTGGTAGAACCAGCACGAGTTCTTCGGTGTCTTCTGCCAATGAAAGTGATGGTTAGCTTGGTAGTATCAGAAAAGTAACCTGAATATAAAATCAAGCCATCCACACATGAAATGAAAATCAAAATTTCACATGAGATGAGCAGCTTTGACAGAAGTAAATAATTTTAAGATTGTGGTGTCTTCGAAGAGAATTCTTGGAAGAAGTATGAAGTAACTCTGAGTCTATTACATATGTAGTTATATACTCCAATTGTTAAGTTAATAATGCTCGTGTTTATCTTTTATATACAACATAAAACATATTATTTTGTTTTTTAAATTGGATAAGATTTCATTGCATAATTGTATTGGTTATGAAAATATATTCAGACTTCTCTTTAAGTTTTAATGGTCTCTAAATAGATTGTAAAAATACATATATGTAAGCTGGTATCTGGCATATATTTACCATAATTTGGATAGAAAATCTCCCGATACCACTTTCAAAGGAGAGGAGAAATAAGAATAGGAATACTTGAAGAAGTTAATCTGTGTCATGGTTGGAGAAAGTAGGCAGATGGTATCATGCCTATTTGAAAAATTATGGTTACAATATCAGAAAAAAAGTACTCTAACTAGCATTATTAATGTGAGCATACTACTTTCATTAATAACAACATTTACAGTGCCTGCAAGATTCTCCTCCCCCAGTTCCCATAGTTAATCTGCAGTCACTACACGACACTGCTTCTTAACATATTCACATAATCACACCATCATTAAATCCTTATTTAGCCAAATCGCACATCGCACACATGATAATCAGCCACTCCACTATGATAGCCACATTCCTCAAATACAACATTCCCATTTAACCCACTCTATTTTTCCAGGCAAGAGAATGTGATATAGAAATAAAATCTGCAGACTGGCATTGGTGGAGGAAGAGCCTCTTTCCACACCCACTTTTCCTATAACAAAACGCTCAGGCCATCATAAAAAGGGCAACTTTGTATGGGAATCATCACACATCTTATATTTATCTCATCCCCTGCACCCTATGTGGTAATCTCTTCTCTCACTCTCTTTATCTTTGCTGGCCCTGCACCATAAATTAACACTTTCTTTTCTCATTCATATTAGCTACTGAAAATGCACAAGTCCCTGTTCTAGTCCCTGTGCCCTCAGAAAGATACGTGGTTACAAGTTAAGTTCAAAAACGTCCCATTAACTTGAAGGAGAAAAATATCACCTGGGTCTTTATCACAGTCTATGTAACAAGGTGCCTATCACTTCATTGTAACTTGCATATAGTTGCAATCATATAATAAGCTATAGCTTGAATATTGCTGAGGAAAGGCTCATCTTGTAATGCTTTTGCTCTTGCACTCATTAAGACAATTCGCAAGAAACTTAATGGGAAAACAGCATTTATACAATATGATACAGAGTGCTGTTCAGTTGCCAAGTGGCCTCTGATTGATAGAGGTATTGCCAGAGAGAATGGAGAGTGATCTAAAACCGAGGTTGTGCCAGTTATCAATATCAAATCTGTTGATAATGCTAAAATGAGAACAGCTCTACAATTAAATGGATGTTTATGTGAGATGATGTTGAACAGACTGTTAATAGGTTCACTACATTATGTTCTACCCTATGCTGCTCTTGGTATGACACGCACAAATTCCTTTCATTTTTCAATTTGATCCATTTATGCTGCTGTATTGTTTCAACAGATGACCACACCATTAACAGTATCAGTTTAAAATATGCCTGCATCAAGAACTCACTTAAACAAAATTGGTTTGGCAAAGGAATTAACAATGTCATTAAATGTATAATAAATTTTTCTACATACAATCAGAAAATGAGGAGTTTGTCTTTACAAATGATTTCAATTTTGATGTGCCTTCATCCCACGTTTAATGGGAAGAGGTATATGCTGAGTTCCAACTCCTCTAAGTAACGCAACACAAACCAAGATGGTGAATCATTGAAAGTGTGCCAAGTCAATCTAGTAAATGCATAATGTGGAATACCAAACAAGCTGGCTGATTTTCACATGTGACATGAATATCTGGCAGCATTGCGAGGCCTCTAGACCAACTTAGACATACATATCATACCTGACAGAGGGACTGAAACAGCCGTCCTTAACAAGGTAACTTTATCAAGAAAATGCATGGTATTCTTAATGACATGTCTAGATTTATATCCATTGGACCTGCCTCTCAGCACAACTGGGCAGTCAACACTTGCTGAACCTGTGTAAAGCAATGAGTTGTTGAGTGATATATATGATAGGATTTGTCCTCACATCTCACTGAATTGGCATGTGTTCAGACTGCTCAAGACACACAAAAGTGATGGCCTTTTATGATATAACCGTTCAGCACAACACAAACTGTCCATTTGGCTGTATGAATTGCTGCAACCAGTTTTGAGCAAATTTTCCATGTACACAGCAAAGGATTCCTTCAAATTTGTGGATAACATACAGGATTTGCATATTGATAACACTGCAGTGTCAACATGCTCATTTGACCTTGCTAGCCTATTCACCAATGTACCACTTCTTAGAAGCCAGCATTGCTGCACTATCTTTTGGCGATAGATGCAACATCATTGTATGTATCAAGATAAATCGAAATTACAAACTCAGGGACTCTACGTTTGAGTACAGTTTCAATAACACCATGTATATCCAGGCAGATGGTGTTTCTATCGCCTCCCCACTTGGCCCAGTACACGCAAACACCTTTGGTAAGTTCAATGAGAAACATGTCTTCAATGGAATAACACCCTAACTGTTACACCTTATGTATTTCTAATTTATAATTGATAAATAATTCACATAAAGAAAATATATCAATCATTTATTTATTTGTTTGTTTGTTTATCTGAATCCAAACCTGCACATCAGAATTTACTTACATGTCTTAATGGGCTCTATCCTGCTCTCAAATGCATATTTGAAATGGAGCAGTCAAAGGAGCTCACTTTCCATGATGTCCAACTTGAGAAATCAGTCATGTGGTTCCCTATTACTGTCTTATGAAAATCAAGCTTCATTGGTCAATATGTTTGTTGGGAATCTACAATACCATGGGTTATAAGTCTGGTCATATTGGCTACATTGCGAATGGCATCCGAGTCATTTAGTTACTATACAAACTTGATGATGAAGCTTTTTTAATTCATTCATGAGATGTAGGTGTCACTGGCTGGACCAGCTTTTATTGCCAATCCTAGTTGTCCTGGAGAAGGTGATGGTGAGATGCCTTCTTGAACTGCTGCAGTTCACTTGGTGTAGGTATGCCCACAATGCTGTCAGAGAGAGAATTACAGGGTTTTGATCCAGCGGCAGGGAAGGAACAGCAATATATTTCCAAGTCAGGATGGTGTGTGGCTTGGAGGGGAACTTGCAAGTGGTGGTGCTCCTATGGGTCTGCTGCCCTTGTCCTTTGAGATGGTAGTGATCATGAGTTTGGAAAGTGCTGTCTAAGAAGCCTTGGTGAATATCTGTAGTACACCTTATTGATGGTACACACAGTTGCTACTGAGCATCAGTGATGGAGGGAGTGAATGTTTGTGGATGTGGTGAGAATTGAACATGTGCATCAAATCCATCCTGCAGGATAATGTCTATTCTATGATCAAATAATTTTTCACTGTATATTGCACAAATTCATGAATGTACCTAAAGCATTACTTTTGGTCCTGCAAAGTGCTCAGTCTACCTCAGATTACACTGCAAGTGTGGCGCTCACAACTGTTGAAGCCCTCACTGATTTTTCGTTATCTTTATTCTTATCAAGTTTGATTTGGAACTGTAAACTTGGAACTTTGAGCCAAAGATAACTTTTGGACTGTGGGTAACAACTTGTGTTAAAAGGAAGACAAACCAATCGAGCTTTTATTTATTCCAGGCCGTGAACTGGCAAGTAACGATGTCACTTCTTGGGAATTGGTTTCAGCAAGAGATCCTATCATTTTGAAGAACTTTTTGAAGAACTTAGACAAATGTGTCTTTTTTCCAGTGATACTCAAGTCCTCGAATACCAAATAGCTATTTTTAAACTTCACCTTTTTTAAGGCAACAACCTCTTCTCATTAGACTATCAAGTGATTTTCCTCTTCCACACTAGACCAAGTGTGACTGAAGATGGTAGCAGCAGATCTACTATAAAGAGCAATAGTCCAGAGAGTCATATGACATGATGAATGGTCATATTGGTAGATGAAGACTGATGGATATCTACCAGGAAATACGAGACAAACATGACAGCCTGCTCGGGAGATGGCAAATGAGGATTATGAGGAAATCCAGCTCCAATTTGACAAATGAAAACTCTGGACACCTGCACATAGATGTATTGTTATCTCTGCTGGAATGGTTCAGATGGTGGAAGCATTGCTTAAATGCACTGGTGGTTTTCTTAATAATATCCCTTGTGACTGCAAGGCACTCTTTGCAAGCATACTCCTCAGCTGTGTGCCTATGCAGTGAGTGATTACCAAGGGTAGGGGGGATGGGTGCAGTTGTCTAGCTCTGTTACCTCTAACTAGCTCCTAGCGTCCTGTTTGCAACAAAGATGGCACAGGAGGAATTGCACAGGATGGAAATTTGACTGTTGCCAGAATAATGAAGCCTGCATGATGCACTACCTGTGGTTGCAAACTGACTGTATGTTGAAGCAGTAGAATCTTTTTTGATGGATAAAGATGCCAACGTGCAATATTCAAGGTTGTGAGTAAGAAGCTTACAATCCAGAGAAGCTTGCATTGTAGGCAAAAGCTAGTTTGTCTTCTCATTCTTCGGCAGAGATAAGTATTCCTTGTGGCAAAGATAGAACTCCTTGATATAACGATGTACTAGAAGGTGTGGATTATGTCACCTGTTGCAGTCTGGAAAGATCCCTAAGCCTATAAAAAGCAACAAGGGCCTTGGATAATCTCAGTAGTAATGTCCATAATATGATCTCAGGTCTAATGTGTTTTAGTTTTGATTTACTAACAAAGGAAACTGATCCATTGCTCCAGGGTAAAACGAACATGGGAGTGATGCTCCCTGAATGTCCTCTGGGAAATTGGCCCCTGTGCAGCTCCACCCTTCTCCTCTGTTTCCTGGCAACTGCTTTGCGGTGTTTTCCTTCTTTGCTGCTCTCCTTTATACTTAACTCCAATGACATTAGCAGTGATTGTAACCAAATTTCTTCTTAAACCCTAATTTGTAAATCTTAATGGCAGCAGGCTGAAATGTTAATGAAAACAAAGGCATAGCTGAAACTATACTGAAAGAAAAATATAAATAACTGGTAAAAGAAATCTTGAACTTTTGGCACTGAGAAGATAAACAAATGTTTTAATCTTGTGGTTCAGACAGGAAGTGTAAACTGGTTGAGTTCACTTTCCTAATTTATGAGTTAATCTGAAACCCTCAATTAGTGGAGTATTTTTAAAAGCTGCTAGCAGAAATGCACTATACGGTCTGAGTAAATCTACCATCTCAGAGTACCACTTAAATGTCGTTTTAACTTATCATATGGAGCATTTAATCTTAGTATGACAAATGCATTAAGAAAAATCATTGATTGTATTTTAAAGAGTTTACTAAATTCTGAAATAATGCATGCAGGAACTATCAATGTGATTGCCTGAGGACTTGGAGAGATGTGGTTTCAAACATGGAGGTAAGCTGCTTATTCTAGGCCTGTAGCACTCAGGTCGCTGTAGGATGGCTTTGCTGTTTTTGTATGTGATTATATTCAGTGATGCTCCCCTCTCTGCTCTGGAGATTTGCTTTCCTTACTTAAACTTTTATTTTTCTATTTTCAACAAATACAAATGATCAGAAACTATTTTGGTGTCATTCAGGTCAAGAGTAAAGTCGCCATAATCTTACGAGACCAAAGGGCTGTACACTCAGAGAGAGAAACAACTGGTGGTGGTTTAACCTGAGGGTCACCACACCTCGGGCAAAGGAAAGATTGAGAAGGAGAATCCTTTGTGGTATTGTCAGCTACTGTGGGATTATCCACATTGTTGGCATTACTCGACATTGCAAACAACTGACCAGGCAACTAAGCTAATCAACCTTGTAACATTACACAGAACGTGTTAGAACTGGCTACAACTCGGAGACTGTCTCAATTTGGAAATTTTCCTCAGTTTCAACTATTGAAATTTTTGTGTCACAATTTGCCAGATATGTCAAGTGTTAATGAGGCATCAGAGAACTTGGTGAACCGATGGGAGCAATAATCTATCTCCTTAAACAATTACACAAGAATAGATAAGGAAACACAACAAATAATGAGAAGGAAATCAAGTGAATTAGAATCAAATTGTTTATGAAAAGATGAAAAAAGAGAAAGAGGTGAATTTGGGATAGAAGGGAAAAGGAGTCTGAAAGAAAACAAGATTTTTATATCCATGGAAGCTTTACAAGCAAGTTACTACTTGCAAGAATGAGATTTTGCTATTCACTTTTTCCTTGGCTCTACCTCTGAGATAGTAGCATGTTTCAACTGTATTTTCAACCATTAACAGGGTTCTTGCTCTGTGAATTACCAGTCCGAACTTTCTGCTAGAAAGTAGATTATATTTACTGTAGAATTGCAGGTGTGTCTTGAAACTGACTGAGAGATTGGCAGTGCGTGCTGGTTTTTGTGAGACTAACAACTGATCAGCACAAATTGTTGAGCTAGTTATGGTAACTCACATTTCATGGTGCATACCTTCCATGTTCCACAGTCCTGCTTTTATTGCACTTAATGTCAAGCACATTTAACTCACTATTAATTTTTCAGCAAATTTCTGGTCAATTTTGTATCTTCATAGTAAAGATGCAAAAAGAGAAGGATGACAATATAGATTATGAAATTCATTTCTTTCATATAAATGCAAGTTCCCTCCAGGGAAGTAGTTGTTCATTAATGTCAAACTGTCCTATATACATTGAAAAGATTGTGTCTTTTTATTTTTCTGCAATTTTGATTGTAGATTGAAATGAGAAAAAAAATTAAAACACAAGGATTTATTGATTGATTGATTGATTGATGTATTATTGTCATGTGTACCAAGATACAGTTGTTTTGTATACTATATAGGCAGATTGTACCATACAAAGTGCATCAGGATAGCAGAACAGAGTGCAGAATGCAGTGTTACAGCTGCAGAGAAGGTGCAGAGAGATTGGAGAGGTCCATTCAAAAGTCTGATTATAGCTGGGAAGAAGCTGTTCTTGAATCTGTTCGTACATGTATTCAAAGTGTTATATTGTCTGCCAATGGAAGAGGATGGAAGAGAGTATAGTCAGGGTGGGAGGGCTCTTTGGTTTCTTTGATCGCTTTCCCAAGGCAGCAGGAAGTAAAGATGGAGTGACTGGATGGAAGGCTGGTTTGCGTGATGGACTGGCTGTGTTCATGACTCTCTGTAGTTTCTTACAGTCTGGGGAAGAGCAGTTACCATACTGCACTGTGATCCATTCAGATAGGGTGCTGTCAATGGTGCATCTATAAAAAATTTATGTGTTCTTGTGGATGTGTCAAATTTTCTTAGTCTCCTGAAGAAATAGAGACATTGTCATGCTTCGTTGACCATCACGTTGACATGGGTGGACCAGGACAGATTATTGGTGATCATCACTCGCAAGTATTGATGCTCTCAACTATCTCCACCTGAGAAGCATTCATGCAGACAGGGGTGTGCCCACCACTCCGCTAATTGAAATCAATGAATAAATCCTTCATTTTGATGATGTTGGAGAGGTTGCTGTCTTTATTCCATGCCACTAAGCACTCAATCTCTTTTCTGTATCCTGTCTCATTGTTGCTTGAGATCCGACTTACAACGGTGGTTTTGTCAGCAAACTTATAAATGGAATTGAGGTGGAATTTGGCTACACAGTCTTATGTGTATAAGGAGCACAGTAGGATTTCTGGATGATCACTGCATGTTTTCGAAAGCAAGTAACCTGATATTCATTGTAAGTACTATTGCTAATAGATCTGTGGACTTGTGACCAGTATCAATGTCAAAGGCTTTCTGCTAACAACTATGTGATTGGGTGTTAGGTAGATGACAGTTAAGGGCTGTGAGTAAGTTAGGGGGAAGCCATCACATCTCCGCCAACCCAGGAGCTGTCCAACATCCCTGCAGTGAAAACCATTCCCCCTCTGGCAACTGCCTGTGTGGAGTTTCCAGACACGTTCTCCCCGTGTCTGCGTGGGTTTCCTCCTGCTGCTCCGGTTTCCTCCCACAGTCTAAAGATGTGCAGGATATGTGGATTGGCCATACTAAATTGCCTCTAGTGTTCAGGGATGTGTAGATTAGGTGGGTTTGGGGAATGGGTCTGGGTGGGATGTTCTGAGGGTTGATGTGGACTTGTTGGGCCGAAGGGCCTGTTTTCACACTGTAGGGATTCTGTGGAAAACCAGTTTATTTTTTTCTTCAGCATTTGCTGGCAACTGTGACTTTAAGTCATGGGAGCTTTCATAAATGTGAACCAGTCACTCCTGTGCCTCTGGCAAACCAGTGAAAGCTTCTAGACAAGGAAGACAGAGAAGCAATATTTTCGACAGTACAAGAGCCATCTCAGCAAATCCCGTGAGTAGGGACTACTGAACTGTTTTCCAGTCTTCCCCTTTGCCCATCTGTGTGTGGGTATACGGGGGTTGTTTATAAGGGGTTAGAGATTTAATTAGTAGAGTTATATCCTGATAGTTTATGTTTATTTATCTGTAGCTAAAGCCTATTTACTTGTAATAAATAGTAATTCTTGTTGTATACTAAAACCTGGTCCGTGCTTTCTATCAACCAGGGTATGAAAGTCTGGAAATTGGGAAATGCAATGTATTTTTAGAAATCCTTAACTTTTGTAATAATTCAGGATTATCAATGATTAATTTCCAGCACTTTATCCCAGTGAGGCGTAACAATGTATCTCAGAAATTGTACCCCAAGAAAAGAAGCCATTGGGTGGAAGTATTGCATGATGTTGCCATTCTAATATTTAACATACTATATGAAATCTTCTTCCTGCTCCCCTAATCGACAAGTTAACCTCTTTATTTGCAATGGATTATTGGCTCCATTAATGTAGAGAAAAGGAGAATTGAATACAAACATATTATTCAGATCATAACATGCCACAGGATCATTATCACTTTTGTATTTATTATCATGTGCAACTTCAGAAGGGACAATTAGTGTTTTTTTTGATGGAACTATTTATCTTAAAAACAGGGCGTAAAGGAATATCCATTTCCTGGCCACAGTTTGAATTTCATCTTACCTTTAAATGATTTTTCATTGGACATGAGTTTTGTTGGCTTGGCTAAGAACCCTAATTGCCTTTGAACCGAGTCATTTTAGAGGGCAGTAAAGAATCAACCACATTGCTGTGGGTCTGGAGTCACATATAAGCCAAACTAGGTAAGGACAGTTGATTTCCCTATCTAACAATGAATTATTGAACAAAATAGGTTTTCACAAGGTTTATGGTTACCAGTTATGAGGCTAGCTTCCTATTCCAGATTGATTCAGCTTGGGCTTTAGCATTGCTAATCCATTAACATTACCAATGTACCAACATTTGCCCTATTGTTGGGTGAAAATGCCGGAATTTTAGGTTCTTCTTGAAATTGTTGTCCTTTCACACCTCCCCAGAATCCAGGTGGAGTGGCAGTTGCCCCACTGACTCAAACTTCAAAATTATTGAATGAACCATCTTCCTAGACAAAATAAGTCAGTGTGCAAGTTCGTCAATTTTACACGAAGTAAAATGTCTTTCAGCTCATGAAGTTGACTGCTGGCAGTGAGCTATCATTGTTACAATGCTGCTGAGCACCACATGAACTAACCTCCACTTTTAACTTCATCACTTCACCTAATTCCTCCTAATCATTTGATCTGCTGGCGTTGAATACCATGTTCTATTAACCAAACACAGGGAAGGCTATTTTCTCTGTGATTATTTAATATTTTCATAGTGAATAGATAAATTCTGAAATACAAATAATTATGTACAAGAAATTAATAAGTTTTTGATATCTTAATTATTTGTTTGATACATATTATTTCAATATTAAGAGCTTATTAAATGTAATAAATGAAGAAGATATGGCTTTTGTGTATGGTAGAGGGGTGAGTGAGGGAGGGTGCGGAGGGGATGCCTAGAAATCCTGAGATTGTGAACTTTATTATTATTATCTTGTTTTGCGGAGATGGAGGGGAGATCAATCTGGAGGCAAAGAAAGAAAGCCCAGGAATTAAAACAGAATATGTTGGAAGTGCTCAGCATCGCCTGGAAGCTACTGTGGAGGGAGAAACACTTCAGCCTGAATCTTCATGCAGGTGGAGAGACTTTCTTTCTCAGTGTAAATTGTGATAGAAGCCTTAATCTGGAAGTCCCGCCGCAGAACCTGGCTCCAGCCATTTTTGCATGAAGACAGAAATGAATGTGGGATCTAATACTTACAAAGCTATCTGCTGATGTTTAAGTGCAACAGCTTCAGTCAGTTCTGTTTTGTCCTGTGGGTTATCTAAAACCTGATGTGCACTTTAGACCAGTCAGAACTTTTGTAGACATCTGAGTTCTTTGGAAAGAAAAGGTAAACTTTTGGAGAGGTAAAATAAGTCCCTGGACACCTTTGGGAATGGTTAACTGCCCTTTTGGTGGGTGAAACGACTCATTCAGAGAGCTAACAACCCCTTTATGACTTTTAAAAATAGTCATGAATGTGCACAATAGTCATGAATGTGCATAAAATGTACGTAAGGTCCATTGAACTGTAATATTAATTCGCACTGTCAAGAGAGTCAAGAAAGAGAGCTGTCAAGGCATTTAAAACTCTTGTCCTTTACATGTTTGAAAATGTTGGCTGCAGTTTTAAAAGAAAAATCAGGCTTGCTGTTTCATTCTGCCTATTGACATATATTTGTGGGCTTGCATTACTAGAATCGTACCACACACCTGATTTCATACCCTCTCATTATCATTGTCAGAAGTCATACAATAGCAGGTTATAGTCCAATAGGTTTATTTGAAATCACGAGCTTTCGGAGTGCTGTTCCTTTGTCAGGTGACCAAGTCTATTCTTCTCCAAATGTGAGCAAATCCTGTCTTTAAGAATCTTCTCCAATAATTTCCCCACCATTGATGTGAGGCTCACCAGCCTAACATTTCCTGGATTATCCCTATCGCCCTTCTTAAACAAAGGAATAACATTGGCTGTTCTCCAGTTTTCTGGGATCTTGTCTGTGGCTAAAGAGGATACAATGATTTCTGTCAAGGCTTCAGTAACTCCTCCCTTGCTTGCTTCAGTATCCTGGGATAGATCCCATCAGGTCCAAGGGACTTATCTGCCTTAAATGTTTTTCAAGACACCCAACACTACCCACTCTTAATATCAACATACCCCTGCTTAATCTTACCATCATCCAATTTTGTTTACACACTTACTTCACCTATCTGTATCCCTTTTTAAGTTTTTACATCCTCTTCATAACTCACTTTCTTACCTATCTTTGTGTCATCAGCAAACAAGTTACCATACGGTTGCTCCCTTCAAAGTCCTTGGTTTAGATTGTAAGTAATTAAGATCCCAGCACCGGTCTATGTGACAATCCACTAATTACAGCTTTCCAACCTGAAAATGACTTTTATACCATCCCACAATTTCTTGAGAGTTAGCCAATCTTTTCAGGTCAATAAATTACCCTCAACACTATGATCTCTTATCTTGTGTACCCTACTGAGTGCTTTATGGAAATATAAATACACTACTCTTTTAACCATTCCACATGTTTTCTACTCAAAGAGCTCTAATAATTGTGTCAAACTCAATTTACCTTTTGTAAAATCTTGTTGACTCTGCTTGATTGAACTGTGATTTTCTAAATGTCTGCCATTACTTCATTATAACTTCTGGCCTTGCACATCTCACGAACAAATAAAACAAAATTGATCACAGCATTTTCCCAATGACAGATATTAGGCTAATTGGCCTATGGTTTTCTGTTTTCTGCACCCCCCCCACTTCCCCAACCCCAACCTTTCTTGTTCTGTGGTATTTCACTTGCAATGATCCAAACTGAGCCGGTGTCTCCGTGGTTAGCATTAGTGCTTCTTATTGCCAGGGACCTTGGATCAAATCCAGCCTCAGTGACTGTCTGTGTGGAGTTTGCACATTCTCCTCACGTCTACATGGGTTTCTCTTACAGTCCACAGATGTCCAGGTGAGGTGGATTAGTCACAGAAAATGCAGGGTTATAAGGTAGGCAGATGTGTTTGGGTGGGATGCTCTTTGGATGGTTAATGTGGGTACTCAATGGTTAGGACCTTTCCAGAAATGGGAATTTTGATAGATTACAACCAATTAATCCATTATTCAACAGCCATCTCCTTTAACAGCCTAGGACACAAGCGACTAGGTCCAAAGACTTGTCAGGCTTTAGTACCATTAGCTTTCCTCATTCTTTTTCTATAGTGATATTTACAAATGATGGTGAGCATTTTAAGGTTCCCCTCACTTTTGCCCTTTGCTTTTCCACTATTGTTGTTTTTTTTTTATGTGGAGGTGCCGGTGTTGGACTGAGGTGGACAAGGTCAGAAATCACACAGCACCAGGTTATAGTCCAACAGGTTTATTTGAAACCAATTTGAACAAATTGAAAGCTTGTGTTTTTAAATAAATCTGTTGGACTATAACCTGGTGTTGTGTGATTTCTGACCTTTTTTGTGCATGTGCTGTGATACAAAACACTGCTCAAATTCTCTGCCATTTCCTTGCTTCCCATTATTATTGTGACAAACTCATCTTCTAAGGGATCAAGAAGTACTTTAGTAGTTAATTTTGTTTTAATGGATGTGTCAAAACTTTTACTGTCTTTTAATATTTCTAACTAGTTTACTTTCCAGGGTCTCATTTCTCCCTTTACTTTTAGGTCATCCTTTGCTGTTTTCTAAAATTTTCCCAATTGCCTGGGCTGCTCCTAATTTTTGCACCATTACATTTCAATTTAGTACCAAAGTGACTTCCTTCATTAACCAAGAATAATGCTGTTTGTGAATGGAATATACCTTTTTTAGAGTTATGAAATATTTCCTTCAATATCTGGTGTTTGCACGACTAAGGTTGCTGGACTGCTGCACAGTTTCTCCCCAATACACTAGGCACAGCACAAATTCAAACACTCTACCCAGTTAGCAATAGCTAATTATATACTTCATGTATATGAGGTTTAGAATTTTGTTAAAAAAAATCTGTCAACCGGGTTTCTTGAATAAACAACTAAATTATTTACTTATTGTGCAAACAGAACTTAATGGCAAAAGTATACAGTTGCTTAATACAGTGTGAAACAGGAAAGTAAAAATATTTATCTTTCTAAATAACCTAATAAATATATACAAATATCACGTAAGGGGAGGGTTGTAATTGCTGACACAGAAGAGCATGTATAGCAGCAGTGAAATCTGAAATAAATTAAAATATGGATAAAAACCTAACAAACACTTAAAAATGAAAAAAAAATAAACAAAGATAAAACAACTTAAATAAAGTTTTTTTTTCATTTTTTATGCATATGCACATTTAGAAAAAATTGGAGATGAGCATGTATGTTTGGAATTTAGAGTCAGATGGTTGGTATTAGCAGACACTCTCTAAAAAGTAAGAAAAATTTCCCTGCTGAAACTAACTTTGAAAAAGCACTTTGTAGAATAATTGCTAGTAAATTACGAACAATTAGGATAAGATAAGAAAGATAGAAAATGACTTTCAGACTGTGTCTGGCACATGTAGGTGAGTATCACTAAATATAGGCTGTTGTCTACAGTCCTTTAGATTGTTCTGAAAGTTCAAGAATTCAGAGGCATTTCAGGGGAAGAGTTATATCAATTTTTCCAGCTGTCACATTGGACTCTCTAATTGGGTTTTCTCTGAAAGACTAGGTATTTTCTCTTGAGATAACAAGATGTAGAGCTGGATGAACACAGCAGGCCAAGCAGCATCAGAGAAGCAGGAAAGCTGACGCTTCAGAAAAAAACAAAGCCATGCAAAACAAAACCATAAGCCCAAGCATGTGATTTCCAGTAAACAGGTTCAAGCTAATGGTTGTGGCCATGTGATTCCCAAGGTACTTTTTCAGAAAATCCCTTTAGTTACTCTTTTAAAAAAAAAGTCCATCTCAGCCTTTTCAAATAAGCCAATGGTCAAAAAAAATCATGAAGTATTTTTATCATAACTACTTCTGTAATGTTTTACAATTGAACCTATTTTCCAATTCCATGATAACCAGCTTTCTTCAAATGCTGGTTATTTCCTTTACTTAAGTTTAAGACACTAATTAAAACCAAAATGTTCACCCTTCAACTGAATGTTTAATTTATCATTTTATGATTACTTTTGTCAACATGATCCTTTACTATAATTAATTGTTAATTAACTAATTAATACAGTCTTCTTACATATTAGCAGGTCAACCACCCCCTGAGACATCAGAATTGGTTCATGGATGGCACAGTGGCTCAGTGGCTAACACTACTTCCTCACAATGCCAAGGACCCAGGTTCAGTTCCAGCCTTGGGTGACCGTGTGAAGTTGGCACATTCTCCCCGTGTCTGAGTGGGTTTCCAGCAGGTGCTCCAGTTTCCTCCCACAGTCCAAAGATATGCAGGTTATATGGATTGGCCATGCTAAATTGTCTGTAGTGTGTGGGCTGGGTGGGGCTATGGGTATAGGATAGGGGTCTGGGCAGAATGCTCTTCAGAGGGTTGATACAGACTTGATGGCTTACTGGCCATTTTCTGCACTGTAGGGATTCTCTGATTCTATATAAATCTATCATTTTAAATGAGGTATTTGCTCATCTATAAATTAAGATGGTATAAAAGTAGAGAGAGATATAAAGTGAAAGAAAATCAACCATTTTCTGAGAATTTAGGGTTAGGACTCTATTATGATGGTTCCAACCTCTGTGATGACTGCTTTGGTATATAAGAACAGAAGAATCATGAGCAGGAGGAGGCAATTCAGTCCCTTGAGCCTGCTTGACCATTCAACGTGATCATGACTGATCTTACCTCAGCCTCAACTCCACCTAATACTCATTAAAAATCTGGCTATCTCCATCTTGAATTTACTCACTGTTCTGGCATCCACTGTACTTTGGGATAGTGAATTCCGCATTCATGATCCTTTGTAAGAAATAATTTCTCTTCATCTGTTTTAAATTTGCTACTCCTTACCCTAAAACTACGACTTCTTACTTTAGACTGGCCCACAAGAGGAACCATCCTCCCTACCTCTACTTTATCAATGGTAATGTTATTCATGCTAGGAGCCATGAGGGCATTTATATTTCATTCTTCACTCTACTGAGTCTGATGATGATCCCATCTAAGCACTGGCAGTTTTTGTGTTTTTTTTCTTTAAATAGCAATAGAATAACACCTTGCGATTAGATTGGTTAGGCTGCAATCACTTTGCTTCAACAATGATTATGATGCCCTCTGGATTTTTTTCTCCATATCCTGGTGAATTTACCGTCTCAAAATATTCACTAACCTGTTAATTATACAAGGCCAGAAAGTGCTTCAATAATCCATGTCCTAACTCATTAACTGAATATGCAACCTATGGCATAATTTTAATTGCAATGAGGTTTTGATAATAATACTTTAGGTTTAATGCTTTCAGTGATTTGTCAATATAATTCCACATTGTTGTACAGGGAGCTCTATAGCCATTGTTTCACTGTATAAGACCTGCAAATAGATTTTGAACAATACCCCAAATAGCCTCGGGTAAAGAACTGCTAGAATAATTATTGCAGAGTATAATGGCCACCTGGTTTGCTGAAGCCAGGGTTCAAACTACTGAGCAGAAAAAAAACATGTATCAAGGGACAGAATGATTATCTGTGTAATCAGCTACTAATGAGTAAAGCTCTTGCAACTCTTCAATAGGAATTAGAAGTGACAGCCCTGCACAACAAAGGAAAGCATAGAAAGAAACAAGGTCATCAACTTATTGAACACATGCATGTTTCTTTAAATGGAATATCTCTACTTTGCACTGTTGTTAGGTCTCTAATTTGCTTAAACATATAGCCTGTAAAATTGTCATTGTTTAGTTTCTTGTCACAAGGCAATTACAGTTCCAGCTTTCCATTTTTCCAGCACTTATGTCTTATGTTCAAGGCGAAAGAAACATATCCATAAATAGATAAGACAATGTTATGCAATTTTCTAACTTTAGGTACACTTTCAGTAAAAATTGGAAATTAAGATTGTAATATATGTTGAAGTGTGCAACACATCTTCAGCAAATGCTATATGAGAATGTTTGACACAAATTGGTGTCTTTGGCTATATTTACTGTTAAAAAGGTCAAAATAGAAGATTACACTGCAGAAATATTATATTTAAATTATCGCAATTTTGTCCAGTGAAGTAGACTTAAGTTGCATCAGCTCCATCACCAAGAGTGGAAGCTCACATGAGTGTTTCTTTAGAGTTTTGCACTAAAGAAATTGGGTCAGTTAGCTCAGGTAACAAGGTGTAGAGCTGGATGAACACAGCAGGCCAAGCAGCATCAGAGGAGCAGGAAAGCTGACGTTTCGGGCCTAGACCCTTCTTCAGAAAATCCTACTCCTCTGATGCTGCTTGGCCTGCTGTGTTCATCCAGCTCTACATCTTGTTATCTCAGATTCTCCAGCATCTGCAGTTCCTACTGTCTCTGGGCCAGTTAGCTCAGTTGGCGGGATGGCTGGTTTGTGAAGCAGAGTGATGCCAACAGTACAGGTTTAATTCCTGTACTGGCTGAAGTTCCCACAAAGGTCCCTCTATTGTATAGGAGTTGGGGCATTGTCTTGAGGTTGTGCAGGATGTTGGTGAGGCCTCTTCTGGAGTACCATGTCCAGTTCTGGTCTCCTTGTTATAGGAAGGATATAGTTAAGCTGGAGAGGGTTCAAAAGAGATTTACCAAGATATTGCTGGGAATGAAGGGTTTGTGTTATAAGGAGAGGTGGGATAGACTGGGACAATTTCACTGGAGCATAGGAGGGGTATGGATAAGATGAATGGCAGGTCTCTTTTCCTTAGGATGGGGTATTTCAAGGTTAGGGGGCATATTTTTAAGGTGAGCGGGGAAAGATTTAAAAAGACACGAGGGGCAATTTTATTTTACAATAGCGTGGTTCATGTGTGGAATGAACTTCAAGAGGGAGTGTTGGATGTGGATACAGTTACAACATTTAAAACACATTTAGATAAGTACACGAATAAAAAAATGTTTGAAGGGATATGGGCCAAGTGCAGGCAGGTGGAACTAGTTCATTTTGGGATTATGGTCAGCATGTATGATTGGACTGAAGGGTTTGTTTTCATGCTGTATGATTCTATAACTCCATGGCTTTGACTCTCATCTTGCCTGAAGTGTGATGACTGTTAGGTTCAACCATCACCACAGTGTCTCTTAACTAATAAGAAAGTGGGACTATGGCAATTTTACTCTAGAAGTGCATTGATAGAGGTTATTTAACTGCTCCATTTCATAGGATTAAAATGTGGTTTAATTTCCAGTATTGTAGTTGTGGGGATTGTATCTATGTTGCCTCTTAAGCATGTTGATTAGATCCAGCTAAGTCATTTCCTAATAGAAAAAGGTGCTAAAATGTAAGTGCTAAAGTATAAGGAAAATCATGTAACATAAGAATCTATGACTTTCTGCAATCCACTGTGAAAGTTACTGTTTCAACTAAAATTGTATCCAAAGAGTCAGATACTCAGGTTGCTGACATAAAGAGTTAATAGCATCTAGAGACGAACCAAGACTGCCTGACTTAAAGCTACAGGCAGAGTTTAATCAAGAGATGTCAAAGCAGATAGCGATGGTACTCAAAGTCACTAATGAAACCAAGGGAACTATTGCTTTGAAATAGAAAGACTCCGGTTGTAACCAATAACCACACTAATGTGATGTGACGAAGAGTGTGTGTGTGTTGAATAATAAATTGAAATCTGAAAATTACAAAGTGATTTTAAGTCAAAAAATAGGCAAAGCTTATGCTGAGTAGGAAGATAAAAAAAGCATTGTGAACTGACTACAGTATTGAGATTTTCATCTGATAGCCATTGTAATCTTAACAAGTTCTTTAAGCAAGCTAAGGAAGATTGTACTCAACAAAAGAATGAGCTGCTTGTGCAATAGGTGGCAGCATTAAACCTGCATATCCTGCAAACAAAAAGTTTAAACCATGGGAACAAACTTAAACATAAAAATAATCTTGGATTTAAATAGGAGGAAGACACTTTGGATTTGTGGTTGTTTCAGACTTTTTACAGAATTGGACATTAAAAATATCAGAGAACGGAGATCAGGAGTTGAAACCTGAACACAGTAGTTTAAAGACTCTGTTAAATAGTGATCATCTTGACAACAATGTGCAGTCAGATTGTAACGAATGAAGGAAATGACTGAATCTAGATAGTAAAGAGGTGTTCGAACAAAAGGATTTCTTCTTTTTACTCACGTTTGGAGAAACATGGACGTATGAGTGACAGGCAACATGGCTTTGTGTGGGGAGGGTTATGTCTTACAAATTTAATTGAGTTTTTTGAGGAAGTGACAAAGATGATTGATGAGGGCAGTGTAGTAAATGCTGTCTATATGGATTTTAGTGAGGCCTTTGACAAGGTCTGCCATGTCTGGCTGATACAAGCTGTGGAGTCACATGGGATCCATGGTGAGCTGATAAAATGGATTCAGAACTGGCTTAGTCATAGGAGACAGAGAATAGAGGTGGAAGGGTGTTTTTCAGGTTGGAAATCTGTGACCACTGGTGTTCTGCAGGGATCAGTGCTGGGACCCTGTTGACTGTAATATATATAAAGGGTGAGGAGAATGTAAGTAGCCTGATTAGTAAGCCTGTTGACCACACAAAGATTGGGGGAGCTGCTGATGGTGAGGAGGATGGTCAGACGATACAGATAGGCTAAACACTTGGGTAGAATTGAATCCAGACAGATGTGAGGTGATGCATTTTGGGAGATCTAATGCAGGAGGGAAGTACATAGCAAATGGCAGAACCTTTAATGGCATCAACATATGGAAGGATATAGGTACACAAGTCTACAGTTCCCTGAAAATAGTAGCACAAGTGGATAAGGTAGCCAAGAAGGCATATGGCATGCTTGTCTTTATTGGCTGGTGTTTAATTTTTAAAATTGGCGGGTCATTTGAAGCTATATAGAACATTAGTTAGGCCACATTTGGAATACGAGTACAGTTCTGGTCGCCAGTCTATCAGAAGGATGTGGAGGATTTGGAGAGGGTACGGAAACAGTTTGCCAGGATGTTGCCTGATTTGCAGGGTATTAGCTATGAGGAGAGACTGGACAAACTTAGTTTGCTTTCACTTGAATGTTGAAGAATAAGGGGCGACCTTTATAAAATTATGAGAGAGATGGATTGAATGGATATTCAATCTTTTACCCAGGGTAGAAATTTCAAATACTAAGGGACATAGGTTTAAGGTTAAAGGGGGTAAGTTTGAAGGGAGATGTAAGAGGCAAGTTTTTTTTTACACAGAGGGTGATAAGCATCTGGAATGCACTGTCAAAGGAGGTGGTGGAGACAGATACAATACAATGTTTAAGAGGCATCTTGACAGGTCTGTGAATAGGCAGGGAATAGAGGGATACAGACAGTGTGGAGGCAAAAGGATTTTAGTTTAGAAAGACATCATGTGTCAGCACAGTTTTGGTGGGTCAAAGGGCCTGTTCCTGTGCTGTATTATTCTTTGTTCTTGTTCAGTTCATACCCACCAGTCCCAAAAAGCCTGAGGGATCATTATATATCAGCAATACTCTTCTTGACTGAATTAACCCAAAAATATCTAGCGTACAAATTTCTAATCCAGAACATGGAAACTCTCTAAAAACAATTTGAATTAAGTAAGAAGTTTTGCTGCAGTGTGTAGTGGAAAGTGAAGACTCTAATTTGCAAGATAGTTAAAATTGGAAGTCTGATGCAAACTGAGGTTTAAATTCTGACTAACACATGCAATTGTTTGTAAGGTTAAGCCTGTACTTGACAAAATTCTTCCAGTTGTGACCTCATTTTAACGATCGACATTTGCTGCATACCCAGAATGAAAATTTCACGGGAGAGGGGAAACTAAAGGCACAGGGGACGGGGAACTAAAGAGATAACTGATGAGTGGGATGTGGGGCATTCAAACAGCAGGATTTCAGGTACAAAAACAATCAAGATACTGAGCATTTTGCAGGATCTGTTAGGAGTCAGTAATCAGACCATTGAGCTCATTGGTTCAGACTAGACCTATACTGCAGGCAAATGAGTATACCCAAACAAACATTGCTAAGGGCAGAGATAGTAAGAACTGCCGATACTGGAGTCAGAGATAGCACAGTGTGGAGCTGGAGGAATACAGTAGGCCAGGCAGCATTCCTGTTTCTCTGATGCTGCCTGGCCTGCTGTGTTCCTCCAGTTCCACACTGTGTTATTGCTAAGGGCTACTAGGGACAGGCAATAAATGCTGGCCAGTCAGTGATGCCTACATCCCACAGATGAATAAAAGAAATTAAAGGGCATTTTAAGGTGAACTCAGGACTGTCAGATCTCAGTCCCTGCTCCATTGCCATTGCTCAGAATTTGCAACCCCAATTTCTTGTCCATGACTCCATGAATGAAGTTTGGGAACCTCTGGGTTCAGCATTACAGTGTTGCCAAGATAAAATGTTTAATGTTGAAATGAATCAACTAGGGAGAGGCTAATTACTTGTGCTTTATTATATGTTAAAAGGATGTTAAGAATTTCATTTTTAGGTGATGGTTATATGTGTGCAGGGATATATGGGATGGTTACATTTTAAACTGTCTCTGTTAATTCACAGTAAAATGGATTATTGTAGAATGATATGTCATTTACCACTAGTTCTGCTTGATCCTAAGCTTATGTGGCCTGGTTAAGGACTCTGGTGGCATGGTGGTAGTGTCCCTATCTTTGAGCCAGTAGGCCCAAGTTCAGGTCCTGCATACTCCACAGGTCTATACTAACATAAAGAGAAAATGCTGGAGAAACTCAGCAGGTCTAGAGAGAATAAAACAGAGTTAACGTTTCAAGTCCTGTGACCTCTTTTGTCGGATCACCTGTATAATAACAGGTATATAATACATAAGAATGTATGATAACATCTCTGAACAGGTTGACTAGAAAAAAAATCTATGTGAGCTGGTTGCCATGGAACTGGGGACCCAGATTAAGTCTTATTAACGTACATGCGCCACTTTTCACACCTGGATACAATTAAACAATAGCTGTCTTTGTGATATTGACTTCAATATTCTGAGATTTACTGATACAGAGAAAGGAGAGTCTCAGGAGAGAGAGATAGGGAAAAGTTATTGTTCTGAGTGGTAGGGAAATAGTTCTCTGTACCCACCAGGGAAAATTATGATGAGAGCTCATTCACTAGTAAAAGAAATGTGTGGAGATCATAGATCATAGAATCAATTTCTGGTCAATTCCTTCAGAATACTTCAGGGATTCCACAGTTCGCCATGTACAATTCCCATCTACACTGCAGAAAAACTACCTGGCCATTGGAATATCTGTGTCAATGTTTAGTCATAGTGGATTTTTGATTGTTTATTGTAGTAATGTTAAAACATGAGTTTCTGTGATCCTTTAGTCATTGGCAATTCAAATCACTGTAAATGTTATTAGTTTAAATTGGGATCGTAACAATGTAGCATTGGCTAAGGGTATCAAGTGATTACTTCCGTGTAATCAAATCCTTTCATCATTGTTCAATGTTAAATCATTTAAACATTATTTAATCACCAACCTCCAAAAATAAACTTTACAGGTATTAAGTTTCTCAAATGAAAAATAAGTTCGCAGAATCATTTACACGTACAACAAATGAACAAGATGATAAATAATCTTATTGTGACTCACACCCAACTTCTGGTAAAGATATGAACTTTGCACTTGTTAATAAAGTGCCAGCCAGACAAAACCTTGCAATTGATTTAAACAAAATCTATTTTGTTGATCACATCAGTATCCAAATGCTTTCCTGATTAATATTGGCTATCAGGTTGTTCCAATAGATTAAAAGAAATTAAGGAATCTAAACTTTTTTCCCCAGAGTTGCTCAATGTGCCTCCATTACTGTAACTTTTCCAGAAGCTGACTACTCACCAAGGAACCTGTGAGGTTATGACAGAGGAACAGAATTGGGGTTGTTGAGTGGATGATACCTGGGCTTGATTTCTTTTAATGTGGGATGATCGTTGGATACAGACAACTGCATGGTCCTAGTATTAGAGTGGGGCCATGGTCTAATTGCAAGGGCATTGCGAGACAGTTGGAGGCTGGGATATGATATGATTCATTAACATTCTGTATGAGAGATGTATGTCACCTCTGTGCTGAAACTGAAAAAGCTATTAAAACATAGTATCATACACAGGCTGGTGAGCAAATCTAACATGATACTGCTGTTTGTCCTAACTCTAGATACTCACTAGTTATGGGCGAAGACAAGTGTTTATGTGGCTGTATTCGAGACTCCAGGATGGTGTATTGCCTCCCTGGGGCCAGGGTCAAGGACGTCACTGAGCAATTGCACAAAATTCTTAAGGGGGAAGGTGAGCAGCCAGAGGTACCAACGACATAGGTAGAAAGAGGGATGAGGTCCTGTGGAGTGAATACAGGGAGTTAGGAAAGTGGTTGAAAAGCAGGACCTTGAAGGTAGTAATCTTTAGGTTACTGCCAATGCCACGTGCTAGTGAGGCAAGGAATAGAAAGACAGGACAGATGAATGTGTTGTTAAGAAGCTGGTGCAGGGGGCAGGATTTCAGGTTTTTGGATCATTGGAACCTCTTCTGGGGCAGGGTTGATCTGTACAAGAGGGATGGGTTGCACCTAAACAGGAGGGGAACCAATACCCTCACAAGGAGGTTTGCTCGTGCTAATCGGGAACGGTTAAACTAGAGTGGCAGGGGGCTGGGAAGAAGAGCAGCATGTCAGCAAGTGGAGGGTTTGAGGGGAAGGTACATGTTAGGACCAGTAAATCAGAAAGAAAGGACAGGCAGAGACAGATTACTTAACATGACGTACAAATGGGCTGAAGTGTGTTAATTTCAATGCAAGGAGTATTATAGGTAAAGCAGATGAGGTGAGAGCCTGGACCAGTACATAGGACTATGATGTTGTTGCCATCACAGAGACTTGATTGAGAGAGAGACAGGACTGTCAGCTCAATGTTCCAGGGATTCATTGTTTTGGACGAGACAGAGAGGAAAGTAAAAGAGGTGCGGGAGTTATATTACTAATCAGGGAGAATGATACGTCTGCACTCAGAGGACATACTGGAGGGCTCATCCACTCATTCAATGTGGGTAGAGCTCAAAAATAAGATTGGTGCAATCACTCTTGTAAGATTATACTGTAGGCCCCCCCAACAACCACCGAGACATTGAGGAACAAATATGTAGGCAGATTATGGAAAGATGCAATAAAAACAGAGTTGTCACAGTAGGTGACTTTAACTTCCCAATTTTGACTCCCTTACAGCAAGAGGCTTAGACGAAGCAGAAATTTTTAAATCATCCAAGAGCATTTCTTGAAATAGTATGTGGATAGTCCAACTAGAGGAGGGGCCATACTGGACCTTGTGCTGGCTAATGAGCCTGGCCAGGTGACTGACCTTTCAGTGGGAGAGCATTTTGGAGACAGTGAACACATCTCTTTATGTTTCAAGAATAAGTCAGGACCTTGTGGCAAGGTACTAAATTGGGGCAGGCAAATTATGTCAGTATTAGGCAGAGCTAGGGAGTGTTAATTGGGAGGAGCTGTTATCAGGCAAGACCACATTTGATATGTAGGAATTGTTTAAAGACGTGTTGATGACAGTTCAGGACCAGCATGTTCCAGTAAGGAGGAAGGACAAGGACAGCAAGGTAAGGGAACCTTGGATAATGAAGGAGGCTATGAATTTTGTCAAAAGGGAAAAAAACATATGTCAGGTTTAGGAAACTAAAATCAGACAAGGCCTATGAGGAATATAGAGAATGGAGGGGCCATGAAATGACCCAGGCAAGAAGGGTTAAAGAGAATCCCAAGGCATTCTATATATACACATTAAAAACAAGAGGATGATTAGGGAGAAGGTAGGACCACTCAAGGACAAAGGAGGGAACCTGTGCTTTGAGGCAGATGATTTGGGTGAGATCCTAAATGAGCACTTTGTGTCAGTATTCACCTAGGACAAGGATATGCAGGATAGTGAGATTTGTTTGGAGCATGCCATTATGCTTCAGCATATTGAGATCAAGAAAGAAGTGGTGTTGGGTCTCTTGAAGAGCGTTAAGGTAGATGGGTCCTCAAAGCTTGATGGTATCTACTCCAGGTTATTGAGAGAAGCAAGAGAGAGAAGTTCAAAGGAGATGTGACAAGCAAGTCTTTTTTACCCAGAGACTGGTAGGAGTGTGGAATGTGCTGCCAGGGGTGGTGGTGGAGGCAGTTATGAAAGGGGAGTCCAAGAGCCTTTTCGGTAAGCACATGAATATGCAAGGAATGGAGGGATATGGACCAAGGGCAGGCAGAAGAGATTAGCTTAATTTAGCATCATGTTCAGCACAACATCATGGGCCAAGGGGCCCATTCCTGTGCTGTACAGTTCTATGTTCTCTGTCAGCCACCAGGGATAATGCAGTTGGGTGCTCTCTGGTGAATGGAACTTGTGGAAACTTTACCACATTAGAAGCTTCATCCTGGCTTGGCTGGGCGAAAGAGTTGCAGAGTAGGTCTTGCTTAATTCTGGAAGTCAGCTGACGGATTTTCAGCAGACTGAGGAAATGACCTCCAATGGTGTATCAACACAGGTAAGTGGCAGAAGCAAACTGTAGGGACTGTTGAGTAACTGGTTCCAGGCAAGTGTGTAGAGTGTCATGTTATGTGTAAACATAGCATGGAGAATCTGGATGTGTTACGAATTTCAATGGGTCTATCTTTTCTGTAGTCTGATTCATTATAATAGGGAAGGGGGTGGCAGCAAACTGACAGAAGGTATTATAAACATGTCACAGGTGATTAGCAAAATGGGCTGAATTTATGTCCCACAATGTAGTTAGTGTAATCCAGAACAAAATTGTCTACTTAATGTTGAGAAGACATCTGGTTTTGAAGACAGTCTTGAAAGATGATGGAGATCTAAGTTTTTCCACATACTACAGATCAGGGAAATAAAAAACAAAAACAGATTTTGAACAGAAGCAGAGTCTTACATTTTTAAATGAAAGCAAAGTATTGCAGGTGCAGGAGATCTGAAATAAAAATAAACACAGTGCTGGAGAAACTCAGCAAGTCTGGAATAATCTGTGGAGAAAGCAATAAAGTTAATATTTTAAGCCTAACATGACTCTTCTTCGGAATCTGAACTCTTATGTGAGGCCGGCAGACAATATGGCCTGCCCCAACACAGCTGATTGACAGTAACCAGTGCCTCATTGCTGGAATGTTGGCCTGAGAGAGGGCACTAATATAAGAGTTCCCATCCCACCATTAACTTTTCAGAATTTTGCAGAAACATCACTGGTAATATTTCTCTAGGGAGTTTAGATGTTTGCTGCACATTGTCCACGTTTTGATGAATACAAGAGAATAGATAACACTACTGTGCTGTAGAGGAGCTTGATGCCAGGTTTAAGGTTTTATTTTAATGAAATGCCTGTTCCCAAGATCAGGAGTTGGGGTTTTACCAGGTCCCTCATGATGTCCAGTGTTTCTGAGTCAGGAGGTGTTGATTTCCTCCCCCATCTTGTTTCTTTGCCTCTTCTTCTGTTTATGGCCATCCATCCACATATCGTCTCCAGAAGAGGAGTCACAGGGTATCCTTCAGACAACTGTCTCTTTCTGTTCTGCTGCTGGCCTATGGTAGACCTCTGTGTTTGAAGTGTTTTCAGTACCACTTGCCACACACCTCCTTGTTTGCTTACTGCCTCCTCCATTCACTCTGTATTCTCAGGTAGAAGTTCAGTTGATGCCCACGATGCTCTGGAGCACCTTCCTTCCTTTATCTGCAAGTCTTGCCTTACTTCTGACTGTCCCTTTTGTCAGTTGTCTTATTGGAGGTGGTGCCTTACCATCCTTTAGGGGTCCACAGCTTGTGTTGCCACTTCTAGCCATTTTTGCAAGTGTGCCCCCCATATCACATCACGCCTTGAGCAGGCTTTGTAGAGGTGCCGGCTTCCCCACATAGGCTTCATCTTTTGGTCTCTTTGCAGTCCTTAGTCAGGTGCCCCTTCTGTTCCTGAAGTTCCTGTAGAGGGTCATTTTGCAGTCCGCTGCCATGTGCCCTGATTTTCTACAGTTTCAGCACACTTTAGGCTGCCCCTCACCTCCCTCCAACCAAAAAGCTGGAGGGCAGGTGGAGGATCTTCCCAATGGCCAATATTCCTCCCTCAATTTGGAGCAAAAAAACAGCCCAAGTGGCCATTTGGTATTCTCTGCCTGTGGATAAGCAACCTCTTTCATTTCCCTGCCCAAAAAAAGTCATTGCATTGTTGGGAGATGATAACAATATTTTCTAGTTTGCCAGTTAGAGGTAACATAGAAGAGATAAGCCAATGTTCCAAATCACAAAGGGCAAGGGGACAATGCTACGGCACATTACAGCAAGAATAATGCCTATATATTCTCACATTCGGAAAACCAACAGAAAGTTTCCTTTCAGAGATTAATGTAAACACAACTTATTTGGCAAATACAGTGGGATTCAGGGAAATTTAGGGAAAAAAAGAAATAGGGAGAAGAAATCAAGTTACTTAGTTTGTGCCCCTAGTGAGAAAAAAAGGGCAACTTCAGTTAAATGTTTGTTGAGGGTTGGGAATTCTTTCCGAGTTGCAGAAAGTTTCATTCACAAATCTCAAGGGGAGAGAAATGAAATGATCAGTCTCATATGCCTCCTTCAGTAGTGCTGTGTGCAGGATGCAATGTACTATCATCAATCAACCAACTGGCTCTGGGTCACTTAGCAAGGCATTCTTAATGGTCCAAGCACATTCCAGAAAGTCAAAGATTTAATGGTCACATTTGCCACTACGAAAACAGCTGTCCAAATTTGGTAGCATGTCTGTTTCCATTGAGTGACAAAGGTCTTACTAGTTCATTGTCCAAGCACAAAATCTTCCACATCATTGTGGATATTACAGCAAGGTTGTGCTCTTCACAAGGTCGACAACGCAGTAAGCTGATTCTGTGTAATCATACAAGGCTGAATCATTTGGTATATCATTGTTGTGCCTCATAGTGCCTCCTTATGCCCGATACACAGCAGCATCAGGTAATAAATTAGTAATCTTATCAATTTTTAAAAACTTAGTGCTTGGTTTGATAGCTGTCCAGCGACAGTGGAGAAATGGCGAAAGCAAGACACAAGGCGGAAAGCTCCTTCCAAAATGAAGTATTAATCTCCAGTGAAAACCAACATGGATGGGGTTGATTCTGTAATATTTGGTGCAGACAGAGAATGAGGAAGACATTTTCATGTCTCAGGTAATTAGCTCATAAAAATTATTGAATGCTGGCTGCTATCTTATAATAGGTTTGGGTCCTGATGCTGATCTTATTGTCACCTGATCCAAAAGAAAAAAACTAGTGATGATTCCCCGCATAAGATATAACTAAAACTAAAGGAAAGCTAGATACTCTGTTCCATGAGATGGAAGAAAAAGAAGTGATTGGCAGAGTCACAGAGCCTACAGATTGGATTAATTCCATTGTTGTGAGATAGAAGCCAAGTGGATGAGAATTAATTCGTCTACACACTAAACAATCTGAACTAAGCAATAACAAGGAATCACCAGCTCTTCCAAAGCTGGGAGAAAGCGCACTAGCATTGACCTGGAGAAATGTTTTCATTGGTCTCAAAGACAGGAATGGCTATTGGAATGTGAAGCACGATGAAGAATCCTTCCTGTTCTCATCATTCAACACGCCATTTGGATGGTACCAATTCATGTATCTGCCTTTCATTCTTGAAGTGAGTCAGGATATCTTCCAGTAGAATAGATGATATAAATGTATAAGGGATGCAAAAGATATCCAGGCGTGTGGTAAAAATGGAACAGAACAGGATCACAATACATGAACTCAAGAAGAGAACAAGGAAAGCTGGGATGAAGCTAAAGGCAGACAAATACACAGTTCATTGCAATAGTCAACTGAGAGAGTCAAGCTGCATCCTGAAAAAATTCATAGCTAACTCTGAGATGAAAGCTCCAAAAGACAAGAAAATGTTAAGAGATTTCCTTGGCTCCATCCAGTTTGTGAGTTCTTTTACACTTCACATTTAAGAACACACAGCAAACCTACGAGCGCAAATGGGAGAAAATGTTGAGCACCAGTAGTCAGAAAAATATGAGATGAGTTTGAACAAACTCAAAGAAGAATGCAAAGACTCAGGTCTGTCATACTCCAATTCAGAGAAACCTATCACTTGGTAAGGAAACAATTTTACAATGTGTTTGGGAGAAGTCGTGGTATAAGATGGAAGGACAAAGACGTTAATACTTAAAGTCCCAACAGCAGCTATGATCAGATATGCCAACATACAATGAGTGATTCTGGCAGTGATAGAACCTCAGTAGAAACCAATATTTTTGCTTAAAAATGAGATGAAATTGGAAATGCTAATTATTATGAAACTTGAAAAATTCATTGTTTAGAACTAACAACACTTTACTATGCAAGAGTAAACAAAGCAAACAATGAGCGCAACAAAATAATGTATTGTGTGGTGCTACCACCATGTTGAATGGAATAGATTTCAAACAGATCAACAACTCAAAACTAGGCATCTTTGAGGTACCATGCGTCATCGGCTGAATTGTATTCAACCTATTCGATATTGTACTTCTATTTTTTTTACAGAAATTTTAGGTAGGTTGATTTGTTGCTTTATATATTCTTTTAGTTTCAGCAGAATTTCAGGTGGGGCCAGCCCACCTTTCATAGTTGTTGGTAGTTCAATGTTTTTATCATCTGTCACTGTGATCTTTATGGGTCTCAAGTCAAATGCTTAATTAGCCTTGGTCTGAGACTATCACCTCAGCTTCACTGAACACTGATGTCAAATTTTAATCCCACTCGAACCTTCCTACAGGAATTCAGAATCGCGTGAAGGGAAGGACCTTCAAATTTAGATAACTGACCAAGGAATTTTTTAGGGAGGTTTACTTACCTCTTGGGCGGTGACATGGGTCCTCAATCTACAGAGCGACTGAAGAAGTGTTCTTCAGTCCTGCCGACTATGCCAAATCGTTAGATCTCATATCTTTCAATGAGAGTCTGAGTTACAGCAGTAGACTCAAAACATGCTGTTCTTCAAATGTATGTACTAGCTATGACTGTTTCATTGTTCAAATATTTTTATCTTGAAAATGTTAATTTTATTATCTGACGGTTTTAGCTGACTGAAGAAAATTGTTATTGTCAGCAATATTTATGAGTGGCCATCTTTTGCTATTCAGTGATGGGCAAGCCATCAGCCATCTTATGCTGCTTGGTGAAAGCTGGCCCTATCAATCCTCAACAGGGCAGAATTTGATAAAGTCTGGCATCAAGGAACTCGAGAAAAACTTGAGTTGCTGGGAGATGACCAGGATAATGTCCTCGGCCTAACCATCCTCAGCTGGTTCATTAATGACCTTCCCTCCATTATAAGTGTTAAGTGGGGATGTTCGCTGATGATTATATAATGTTCAACTCCATTCACAATATTCAGATATTGAAGGACTCAATGTTCATTTGCATCAAGACCTGGGCAAGATTCGGGCTTCAACTGATAAGTGGTATCATTTGCACTCCCAAGTTCTGGGCAATGGACATCTCTAACAAGAGAGACCTAACCATCTCCCTTTGACTGTGAATGGAATTTTTGAAAAGAGTCTCATTCTGGGGAAAGAAACAAATACAGGATATCGAAGATGAGGAAGAAAGGAAGACTAAATTTTTAAGCGAAGTTAGGGAGGGCATGCAAGGGTTCTGGACAGTTTCGCTAGAAGGGAAATGCTTTAAGTTTGACATTTGTGCAGCAGTTTCAATTTTAGATGATGGTTTGGTGGCTTACATCACTAGATATCTATCCAGTGAACATGCGACTAGAAGGATCAGGGAGGGGAATACAACTTCAAGTGCAAAGCTATTTCACAACTACACTTAGCCATAATGGGAAAGAGATTAATGAGGTGTTTTCTATCTTAAAGAGCTAAATCACATCCATTTTCAGATTTTAGTCTTAGAAAGCATGGGTGCAATGTTACAAGAATAAAAGCTCAAGAAAGAATATCTCATGACATTTCTTCAGGATACTAAGCTAATATGTTTATTTGCTCTCAGGCAGGTACTGCACGCATTGTTGAAGTAAGTACAGGCATAGCTTGACAACATATTACATAGTGGAGAAATACTTTGTCACACAGCTAACAAGCTGGTGTTCAGGGCTGGTCGCAGATTGGAGCCCAATGGAGAGTTCAGATTCTGTGCAGACTTCTCAGAACCAAACAACGTGGTCCTGAAGAGTCATTCAATTTCAGCCATAAATGACAGAATACTTCTATATATTATTGGCTGTTCTAGCTAAAGTACTGTAAGTGCTGCAGTTTATATAAAAAAAGTGCTAGAGAAGCCGACGTCGCTCCACCCACCGCCTCCACAGCCAGCAGCTCCAGAGGAGACAACAGCACCCAACCCTGCCGAGTCTTCACCATCCCCCCAGACCTCACCCTTACTGAGGACGAACGGTCAGTCCTCAGAAAAGGGCTCACCTTTGTCCCCCTCCACCCAAACATCAACAAATACCGCTCACAAATGGACGTTGATCAGTTTTTCCACCGCCTCCGCCTCCACGCTTACTTCTTTAACCGTGAGCCTAACGCTCCCCCTACTGACCCCTTCTCCTGCCTCTAACACACCCACTCCTCCTGGACGCCAGCCCAAGGCCTCCTACCCTCCCTCGAACTCTTCATCTCCAACTGCCGTTGTGACATCAATCGCCTCAACCTCTCCACCCCTCTCACCCATTCCAACCTCTCCCCCGCAGAACGTGCAGCCCTCCGCTCCCTCTGCTCCAATCCCAACCTCACCATAAAACCCGCGGACAAGGGAGGCGCAGTTGTAGTATGGTGCACTGAACTCTACATCGCTGAGGCCAGGCACCAACTCTCCAACACCTCCTCCTACCGCCCCCTTGATCATGACCCCACCCCTGACCTCATCCTAAAACCAGCCCAGCTCATCCCCGCCTCCTTGACCTGTCTGTCTTTTCTCACACCTATCCGCTCCTCCTACCTCACTGACCAACCCCCACCTCCACCTCCTATCTACCAGCCTCATCCCCACCTCCTTGACCTGTCCATCTTCCCTTGACTGAACAACCCCCATCCTAACTCCCCACCTACACTCACCTTTACCGACTCCATCCCCGCCTCCTTGACCTGTCCGTCTCCTCTCCACCTATCTGCTCCTTTATCCATCTTCCATCCGCCTCCCCCACCTCTCTATTTATTTCAGAATCCTCTTCCCCTTCCCCATTTCTGAAGAAGGGTCCAGACCCAAAACGTCAGCCTTCCTGCTCCTCTGATGCTGCTTGGCCTGCTGTGTTCATCCAGCTCTACACCTTGTTTTCACAAGTTCCATTTGCTGAGCAAAGAATTTCTGAATGAATAATCTGAGATAATGAGACCCAACTGATGCCCAGAAGTTAATGAAAACGGCTGAAAAGTATGGATTCCACATCACCTCATCGTCACACTCTCCAGGCGGGTCACAGATTATGTACAAACAGACAAGGGAGTTCTAATGAAATGCCAAGAAACAAAAGATGGACCAAACATTACCTTATTGCAACTCTGAGCTACTCTATGAAGCACGATGTGAAAAAACCAGCAAAGTTATTCAATGGTAGAAAGCAGAAGACAGCTTTTACAAAATGCATTTTCCAAATGACCAGACGCATATACTACAACAAATCCTCTGGTGCACAGATCTATAGAAGTCAACACTTCAACAAGCATGCAAGTTCCTTACCTGAGTTCATGAAAGGGCAAACTGTACAAGTACACAGGATCCAATCTTGTAAATTTGAAACCCACCTAATGTTATTGCTGACACTGAGAATCTAGGGCCAAACACCACTGAGGCTAAAACCAGCAAGTTAATGGGAAGGAACAGAGTCCATATTTGATTTTCACCTGAACTGCCAAAGCTGAACATCAGGAACACTAAACATATCTCGTGCAACATGAGGAGCAATATGCACAATCACAGCTGTGTTTCAATTTATCATTGAGCAATGCACACCAAAACCATTAGATTTGAGAAAAGAAAATATGCTATGAAAAAAGAATTGTAAGGGATTCAGGACATAAAAGTGGATTGCTAATATTCTTTGAGTTACCCATAATACCATAAAAATGTTAGCAGTCTGATGGTTGAGCTATGTCAGTCAAGAGACGTGTTTGGGTTAAACTGGGAGTGTTATTAGGGTTAGATCAGATTGGGATGTGTCTGGGTTTTGGGGGTAGTGAGGGAATCAGAGAGGTAGTAGGGAAGTTGAAGGATGGACAGTCAGTGTGATTGCGTTGGGGTGGCAGGATGTGGAGATTTAGATATGTAGTTACATAAGAGTTAGGCTAGGAATTTTCTGTCTAAAATTTCCTGTGTAACAACTTAGGAAAATATTTCAGAACTGGCCAAAATCTCCAACACTTACTCAGAGTCTGGAACTATTTTGGGAGTTCAAACTTTCTGGATAATTCCCCCAGAGATCAGTGCATCAGGACTTCCAAGCGGTCCCGAAGCGTATCTTAGGTTGTACATCTAGACTTTGGTGATCCAGTATCCAGAAGACCACGGCCAATTTTGGAAAAGAGTCATGTTAGTCTCAAAACACTAGACCTGGGCCACTGATTAAAACAGTTCCATTGATATAAACGTACATTATATTTTTCTAAAAAAAAAATGATTATTTGAAAAAAATTTGAATCTACACTGTTGTGTACAAGCATACTACGTAATTAAAATGCCACTTCACTTACTTTCACATTCTAGCCTGTTTACTAACCTAAATAATGCATCCTTCCATAACACGTAGTGAGATTTGAGACATACATTGGATGTCAGTTTCAGCATTTGTGTCTTCAGATGCAATCATTTTGAACTTCCAGGAAACACAAGGCATTGGATTCAGCCTGTTGTCATGAAGATTTGCTTATCTCTAATACTGATTTTTATCCATTAAGAAACAGGAATTAGACCTTTAAAACTAAAGCAGATCTTTTGATACAGACTCATTCCTGTGAAAGACCCTCCATCATGGTATGTTGATAAAAGCACCTTCAATATACAACAGTTGAGCATCAGCCATTCAGAAGTTAATTAGTTGGACAAAAATACCTTGATTTTTAAGACAGCTCTCCAGAGGAACTAATTGAGTTATAATTGGAGTGTATAATTATTCTAGAACTACTGACAGTTGGAGAGATCACATGACAAGCCTAACTCTTTTGTGAAGTTTAAACACATGGTTTTCTGAACAGAGCAGAGCTAGTTGTTGAGCTAATTGGAGCTCTTGCTTCTTTCTCTCTTTTCATCAAACTAACAAGCTTGGGACCTTGCCATTGAATTCACTTTGTCTCCATTCTGCTGCAGACAGAGATTTCTTTAAAGAAAGAATTCAATTTCACAGTTCAAGTTACATTTTGCAAAATTTTTCATCTGAGCGAATCCCAGATTTTAGAAAGAGCGCAGATGTTATGTCCCATAGAGTTTTAGGGTCACTGTAATGTGTTTCTCCTCAGTTCGGGCCTTTTACCATAGTTAGGATTTCTTAACTCTTAATTGGCTGTTTTGTGAATAGAATTGGAAGAATGTGTATTTAATTATATTTATGTTATGTTTAGCATCCAAACTGGAGTTCCAGTTTACTCTTCAATTCTTTTCCATGACCAGACACATTTTCCCTCCCTCACTTGTCAACAGTCTGCAGGGACATTTCCCTCTGGGAAACTCTGGTCCACTCCTCCTCCACTCCCAACATCTCCCCATGCCCGTCATAGCACCTTCCCATGCAATCTCAGAAGGTGTAATATCTGAGATAGTAGGAACTGCAGATGCTGGAAAATCTGAGATAACAAGGTGTAGAGCTGGATGAACACAGCAGGCCAAGCAGCATCATAGGAGCAGGAAGGCTGATGTTT
>NC_063334.1:39856993-39880094 GCF_021869965.1 Rhincodon typus
TCAGCCTTCCTGCTCCTATGATGCTGCTTGGCCTGCTGTGTTCATCCAGCTCTACCCCTTGTTATCTCAGGTGTAATATCTGCCTGTTTACCTTCTCCTACTCACTAACCAAGGTCCAGACATGCCTTCCAGGTGAAGCAGTGATTTATCCGTACTTCATTCAATCTAGTCTAGTGTATTCCCTGTTCTTAATGTGGTTTTCCTCTATGCTGGGGAGATGATATGCAGACTGGGGACCACGTTGCTGAACATCTATGTTCTGTACAAAACTGACCCCAAACTTCCAGTTGCTTGCCACTTCAACACGTAATCGTGTTCCCATGCAAACATTTCTTTCTCAGGCCTGCTGCATTGTTCCAGCACAATTTGGTGCAAGATTGAAGAACAACATTTCATCTTCCACTTCAGAATCCTGCAGTTTCTAGGACGAAACATTGAGTTCAATAACTTTAGAGCCTGACTCCATCCTGCCATGTCTTTTACCCACCCTAAACCCAGTCCTGTTATGACGTGGGCTGCTTTTAATATTGTCACCCATTCTCATGTACTCCTAGGCCCATTATCACATCATATGGGTTGAATTCAGCACAGCTCAACCATTTACTGTTGGCTCTTACTATCACTTATTCAGCTTTTCTTCTGTTCTGGCCTGATATCCATAATCTCCTTGTTTCCCTACCTCTTTCATATCTCCCCCTGGACTCCATCTCTACCTATCTGTTCATCTCCTCTCTCCCTCCCTCCCGCCCCAACTTCAGCTTCAGCATAAATACCACCTTTCTTTTAGCTGCTAACAGTTCTGATGAAGAGTTATTGGACTTGAAATGTTAACTCTGCTTTCAGATGCAGCCAGACTTGCTGTGTTTCTCCAGCAATTTCTGTTTTTGTTTCAGATCTCCAGCATCCGCAGTTCTTTGCTTTATCAAAGATAACCCTCTTCTTGAAATTTCCAAATAATTATAACGACGGCCAAGAATTTGCTAGGCACCAAAAGTGTTAAAGCTTTAAACAAGGGTACTAGGCATGGATTATTGCAATGTTATGCTGAGTGCTCTGAAATAGATTAAACTTCAATTCAAAAGTTATTTTGTTCATTCTTACATCAAATGTTAAAATTATTAGTCAGTTATGGATTTACCATTAGTCATACCTCACGACAGTATTCATCAGTCAATCTTCTGAAAAAGACTGCAGAGCTGCTCCTACAAGATTGCACTTTTCATGTTCATATCACAAAACATTGCATCATGTTGTTCCTCATCAGAAGCAAAGAGAAACTTCTCATTGAAGAGGGCACAGGGTCTGCTAGTAGGATATACTAGTGATGTTGAAGCTGGGATGGATCCCAGTGTCACTCCATGACTTGCAAATAAAAAGCAGCCGAATGAAAGTTCTGACTGTGACAGATATCCTGTGTTTGCTATTAACCAAATCTTACAGCAGATTATTGTCCACTTTGAGAAAATCTCATTGGCTGACAAATTTGACAACATATGTGCTGAAGGGATTATGATGTTGTGCTTTAAGGTTGGGAAAACTTAAATTGTTTTGAGGTTATTTACCTTTTTGCTATCATTAAAATAACATTAGTAGATTTGAAAGAGACTGGCTAGTTATATGATCTGCTCAAATTGGTTTCAGCCAGACTTACTTTTGCAGTGACTGATTTAGTGCTTTTGAATGGCTTGGTATTTTGAATTCTAGATGATGAATTTTCACAAGTCAGATTAGTACCTGGCTATGGTTTTACTGGATATTCCTGCATGGAGACAGAAAGGGTTTAATCCAGTCTCAAAGCTAGTAAGGTAGATAATATAATGCTGTAGACACAACCTCTCAGCTTTTGCCTGACTATTATGGTGACAGACTAGTTGAACATTTGAAGTGAAGCAGCCTCATTGACATCAGGATATAAATTATTTTATATATAAACATATATATATATATACACACACATATAAATATACAAACAATATTTTCCTTTGACACCTCCCTACACTATTGGTATCAAAACATCTATTGGTTTCTGTGTTATACACAATCAATAACTGACCCTCTACAGCCTTGGAGCAGAGAATTACAAAGATTCACTGCCCTCTGAATGAAGAAATTCCCCTTCATCTCCGTCGTAAAAGGTCTGTCTGGCTTTAGATCACCTCTTGATTCCACGGTATTATTATGGCGAATCAGTAAGCTTCATGTGATCATGAAGATCATATCTGGACTGAGACGTCGGCCAAATATGTACATAGTTTGGGGACTTTGGAGGCAGCATGGGAATTCAGTGAAGAGGGTAAAAGGTGCTGTTTTGCTTGCTTTTCAACTCATGATTTTTAGGTGTTTTTTTAACAGGATAAATTGAAACCCAAAAACAGGGACTAGCACAAAACAGTGACATCACAGGTAAATCTTAAGTTCATGGGTTGGTAATGGCTGCTAATTTGACTATTTATTATAGGTTGCTTTCAGTTTGAGGGTAAATAGGAGAAATATTTACAGATTACAAACAAAAAGACCAGCAGAAAATTCTTAAACAAAATCAGGTGAAGAACTAATTTAAGAAAAGTGATGCATAGCCAGGCAGCGTGCATGATATGGCAGCTGTTGGAGCCCATTGTGATTGATAGTGACCACTTCTGTAGCTGGTGTTGGTTGCTTAGGAACTCCGGCTCAGAGTTGATGGGCTGGAATATGACCTTTAAAATACAGTGACACATCAGGGAGGGGGAGAATCACTGTGTTTCAGGAGGTGTTCATCACCCCCCACTTAGGGAACCAGGAGATAGTGATGAAGGAGACTCAGTCCTTGAGCTTGTCTAACAAGCTTGAGATTGTTGCTCCCTTTGTGAATGAGACAGGGGGCTGTAGGGAGGATAAGCAAACTGATTATTGCATCATGCTACAGGGAACCATTCAAGAGAGGGAAGGAAAGAGAAATGTAGTTGTAATCAGGGACATTATAGTCAGCAGAATAGACACTGTCTCTGTGGCCAGGATCGAGAGTCCCGAAGGCTGTGTTGCCTGCCTGCTGCCCAGGTTCAGGATATCTCATCTAAACTATAGTGGAACTTGGAGTGGGAGGGGGAAAATCAAGTTATCATGATCCACATTAATATCAATAATATAGATAGCAAAAGGAAAGAGGTTCTACTGAGGGAATATGAGCAGTTAGGTGTTAAATTATAAAAGCAGAACCAAAAAGGTAATAATCTCTGGATTACTTCCTGAGCCATGAATAGCACAGAGTCAACAAGATTGAAGAGAGTTTGAATTCATTGGGCATTGGCACCAGTACTGGGGAAGGAGGGAGCTGTTCCAATGGGATGGGCTCCACCTGAATAATGTTGGCACCAGAGTATTGGTGAATTGCATAACTAGGGTTGTAGGTAGGGCTTTAAACTAAATAGTGGGGGAATAGGTTCAGTTGCATTGAAAATTATAAAATCAAAAGTAAAGGAGAAATAGATTTGCTGATCAATGATGGGGTTAATTGTTACTGACAAAAAAAGGAAGAGACAGAAGGTGTGAATGTAATCATATATCAAGGAATCATAAAAGTGTAGGGAAACTCGATAATAGCACAAACTTAAAGGCTTTGTATCTCAGTGCACATAGCATTCAGAATAAGTTAGACAAACTGATGGTACAAGTTGAAGTCAAAAGGACTTTAAATTGTTAAAGGTGGGCAGGGCTCAGGAGAGGTTATAAAGGTTTCCAAAACAAGCAATAGAACAGAGACCAATGAAAGGGTAAGGCATCTAACTTTGGGCACAGCAGATTAGAGGACAGCTATGAGGTGGGGGTCAGTCAATGCAGGGCTGAGGGTGTTGTACTTAAATGTGTGCAGTATATGAAACAAGGTAAATGAGCTTGTAGTGCAGATTGAAATTGGTGGAACAATGCTGTGGGTATCACAGAGACCTGGCTGTAATGGGATCAGGGCTGGGAACTAAATATTCAAGAATATGCATCCTATCGAATGGACAGGTAGATGGGCAGAGGGAGCAGGGTTTCCTTGTTAGTAAAAAATTAAATTAAAGCAACTTTAACAGGCCTAGCTCAGCATGACACAAAATTGGAACAATTATACTAGGTGAGTGAATCTCAGGAGCAAGCGTTAGTAGTATCAGATGGTAAAATTAGAGAGGCTAAATTGTCTTGAAGTTATACAGCCAATTTGCTCACACTGCTTGAATAGGTTAAGAATCCTCCCAAAAAATTCAGGCATAGATGATGAAGACTACATAAGGCTAACAGAAGAGATTTTGAAGGAAACATTTTGAAAGACCTTGGCCTGTCCTCTTGCAAACTTACAATTGGTACATGATGAGGTACTTGCCAGGGATTTAAAGATAATAATATTTTAGTTCTATATTTTATAGATGTGACGCTCAGAAATAGACCTAAAGTTTTACTCCTGAGTTGAGAGTGCAGTTTTGGGAAACTCCCCAACTCCAGATACCTGAGAATGGGAAAATATCCGGATGTTCTAATTTTGGTCCTGGTGAGGCAGATCTTAACAGATATTGGGCCTATTCCTCCTGGAAAATAGCCAAAATGGTTGCCAAGAGCTGAGGCAGGCTGTATAACAAGTCTACTTTTCTTGTCCGGGCTTTTGTTCTGGCTGTGAAAACTAACAATAAAACAAAAATAGTTCTCCTGGTCTGAAACCTCACAACTCTTGACTCCCTGTTCCCCCAACATACTCCTTGTTCCCTATATATAACAACCCGTGCCAGCTCATAACCAAGGCCCACCCACCCAGTCCATAGTTCCCTGTATGCCAAACAATGCCATCTACCCACCCCCATGGCCCATTTTGGCTCCATGAGAAATTAATGCTGAGTCATGTCAACCCACCACCACCCTTTGGCCTTATATACTGCATGACAACAATGTCTTCCATGTGCTAATTTCAGAACTCATGCTGAGGTGAAATAAAGTTGTAAATGCCTTTGAAAAAAGGAATCACCTTTTCTAATGCTCTTTCTTAAAAAAAAACAATTCACAACATTTAACTTCCTTCAACTACTTAATCCCTTATTTCAAAAAGAGCATTTGGATTCATAGCACCACATCAAAGACAACTGTGAATTGACAGGTACCCCAGTGTGATAATGATGGGTTGTGAAACAAGTCATGCAGGACAAATCCTATAACAATAACCTTCAAGCTTTTCTCAACCATCAGGGTGAAGTAATCAGCACTGATTTCTTTTAAACTGCAAACAGCTATTTCTAAATGTAAAGGCAAGGTGATATATTCGCGTTGACAGTTCAATGGTTCCGATAAATTTATCGACATTTCATGGACAACGATACATAGATTAATAATCCCAAAGGGTATTTGACCTCTTCCAAAGGCCACCTTGTCTTCCCAAAGGAATCAAAACAATACCTAATCTTGTCAAAGGGTACCATACCTCTCCAAGGAAGTTTGATACGTTTAGTCCTTCTCCTGTGTTTTTGACAAAGTACTTATGAACCATTGGATCTGACTAAAATCCCTATATTTTACACTTGTATTTATGTCCATGAACTACGGGTATTCAAAGTACAAACCACCCCCATTCCTATGCCATATTCTCTTAACTGAAGTTCCTCATCCCTGGAAATATTCTTGTAAATCACTTCATTACTCTTGCCAACCAGTTCACATCCTTCCTATAATGTGGCACTCAGAACTACATACAATGTTCCAGCTGAGGGCTAACAAGTGTCTTGTACAAATTCAACATCTATTGCTCACTATTACTATTACTCACTAAAACAAGGCTTCTAGCTGTGTTTCTTTTTAAAGAGCAATTGGGTGAAACAGATGCTAGGATAGATTCTCCTGGAGCTAGAAAAGTAATCGTGAAAATCTTTCTTTTAGCTCTTTTGGTCCCATATTTATAGAAGTGTAGATCAATCAAAATAAAGCTGCATTTCTGCAGGCTAACACATTTCAAAGAGAAATATTTCTGAAACAACTGAAAGAGTTAGTAAGAAAACTGTGGCAACAAAACAAATGCAGTGTGGCCTGAATGATGCCTTGAGGGTACGGTATAGACTCAGAGAATCAAACAGCACAGAAACAGGGGAGGCAATGGCCCAGTGGTATAATCACTGGTCTGTTAATCCAGATATTCAGGTATTATTCCAGGAATCCAGGTTCAAATCCCACAGCAGATGGAGGAATTGACAAAAGAAATCTGGAATTAAGAGTCTAATGCTGATCACGAATCGATTGTCAGGAAAAGCCCATCTGGTTCATTAATGTCATTTAGGGAAGGAAACTGCCATCCTTACCTGATCTGGCCTACGTGTGACTCTAGACCCAAAACAATGAGGTTGATTCTTAACTGCCCTCTGGGCAATTAGGGATGGACAATAAATGCTGCCTAGCCAGTGATGCCCATATCCCGTGAAGGAAGAAAACACACCCTTTGGTCCAACCAGTCCATGCCAAACATAATACCAAACTAAACTAGCTTCCTGGCCCGTATCTTTCCTATTCATATATCCATCTAAATGTCTTTTAAATGTTGTAATTGTACCCACACCCACCACTTCATCAGTAAATTCATTCCACACACAAACTACCCTGTGTGTAAAAATTTGCCTTTTATGTCTTCTTCAAATCTTTCTCCTCTCATCTTAAAAATGTGCCTCCTACTTTTGAAATTCCCCATCTTAGGGAAAAGACAACTACCGTTAACTCTATCTATACCTCTCATATTTTATAAATTTCTATCAGGTCACCTCTCAACCTCTACGCTCCAGTGAATAAAGGCCCAGCCTAGCCAGCCTTTCCTTATAACTCAAACCTTCCATTCCCAGCAACATCCTGAAAATCTCTCTAAACCCTCTCTAGTTTGATAATATCCTTGAATGACCAGAACTGGACAAAGTATTCCAAAAGAGGCCTCACCAATGTCCTGTACAACCTCAACATAACGTCCCAACTCCTGTATTCAAAGAACTGAACAATGAAGGCAAACATGCCAAATACCTTTTTAACCATCCTGTCAATATGTGATGCAAACTTTAAAGAATTATGTACATACACACCTAGGCCCCTCTGTTCTATAACACTAACCGAGGCCCTACCATTAATTATACAAGCCCTACCCTTGTTTGTTGTATCAAAATGCAATACGTCGCATTTATCCAGATTGAACTTCATTTGTCATTTTTCACCCCATTGATCAATTTGATCGAGATCCCTTTGTAACCTTAGGAAACCTTCACTGTCTGTAATGCTACTAATTTTGGTGTCATCCACAAACTTACTAACGTTGCCTTCTATCTTCTCATCCAAATCATTTACATCAATGACAATCAAAAGAGGACCTAGAACTGATCCCTGTGGAACACTGCTGGTCACAGGCCTCCATCCAAAAAGCAACCCTCCACCATTACTCTCTATCTCCTGCCATTAAGTCAATTATGTATCCAATTGGCAGGATCACCCTGAATCCCATGTGACCTAACTTTACTAATTAGTCTACCATGTGGAACCTTGCTAAAGCCTTTACGAAACTCTGAATAAACAATGTCTATTGCTCTGCCATCATCAACCTTTTTGGTAATCTCCTCAAAAAACTCGATGAAGTTTGTGATACATGATTTTCCTCACACAAATCCATGCTGACTATCCCTAATCAGTTTTTGCCTCTCTAAATGTCCATCAATCCTACCTTTTATAATCACCTCCAACAATTTAACCACAATCGAAGTCAGACTCACAGGTCTATAGTTCCCCAGTTCCTCCTTACAACCTTTCTTAAAAAAGCCACCCTCCAGTCACCAGGCACCTCACCCATAGTTATAGATGATGCAAACACTTCTACAAGGGGTCTCGTAATTTCCTCCCTTCCTTCCCACAACATTCTGGGATACATTAGATCAGGTCCCAAAGATTTATCCACCTTTATATTCTCTAAGACCTCCTGAACCTCCTGTTCTGTAATGTGATAACACAGTTTGGAACTGGAGGAACACAGCAGGCCAGGCAGCATCAGAGGAACAGGAAAGCTGATGTTTCGGGTCAGGATTCTTCTTCAGAAATGGGGAGGGGATAAGGAGTTGAGAGATAAATAGAGAGAGGAAGGGTGAAGCTGGGGGAGGTTAGTGGGATGGTGATGGATGGATGCAGGTGGGGGATAGTAGGGTTTGGTCAGTGGGAACGGTGGGGCGGATAGGTGGGGAAGAAGATGGACAGGTTTTGCCAGGTCAAGGAGGTAGGGATGAGAGGGAGGGTTGGACATGGGATGAGGGGAAGGGGTGCATGGGGAGATTTTAAAACTGGTGAATTCCATGTTTAGGTCATCGGGTAGTAGGCTCCCGACATGGAATATGAGGTGCTGTTCCTCCAGTTTGCGGGTGGTCTCATTGTGGCACTGGAAGAGGCCCAGGATGGACATGTCATCAAGGAAGTGGGAGGGGAAGTTAAAATGGTTGGTGACCGTACAGAGCACAGATGCCCATGAAACAGTCACCATGTCTGTGCTTGGTCTCACCGATGTGGAGAAGGTCACATTGAACAGTCCTCAGCAAAGGAATCACCTTCATTCCCCTGCGTTCACATATCAACGAATCCCGTTCACGTTTGGATGTCAAACTCTTTTTCTGCCACCTCCACCCCCATGCCTATTTCTTTAACCGGGAATCTAACCACCCTCTGCTGACACCTTCTCCCGCCTCTGACACAACCCCTCCACCTGGACACCACCCTAAGGCCTCCTACTCTCACTTGACCTCTTCATCTCCAACTGCTGTCGCGACATCGATTGCCTCAGTCTCTCCACCCCTCTCACCTACTCCAACCTCTCCCCCACGGAACGTGTAGCCCTCAGCTCCCTCCGCTCCAACCCCAACCTCACCATCAAACCCACGGATAAGGGAGGCGCAGTTGTAGTATGGCGCACTGACCTCTACATCGAGGAGGCCAGGCACCAACTCTCTGACACCTCCTCCTACCGCCCCCTTGATCATGACCCCACCCCTGATCACCAAACCACCATCTCTCAGACCATTCATAACCTCATCACCTCAGGAGATCTCCCACCCACAGCCTCCAACCTCATCATTCCCCAAACCCACACCACCCATTTCTATCCCCTTCCCAAAATCCACAAAGCTGATTGCCCTGGCCGATGCATTGTCTCTACCTGCTCCTGCCCCACTGAACATATCTCTGCTTACTTTGACTCTGTCTTTTACCCCCTGGTCCAGGAACTCCCCACCTACGTTTGCAACACCACCCATGCCCTCCACCTCCTCCATGACTTCCAATTTCCTGGCCTCCAAAACCTCACCTTCACCATGGACATCAATCCCTGTACACTTGTATCCCCCACACAGATGGCCTAAAAGCCCTCAGCTTCTTCGTCTCCTGCAGGCCCAGCTAGACCCCTTCACTAACAACCTCATCCTCCTAACTCATCCTTACCCTGAACAACTTCTCCCTTTACTCCTCCCAATTCCTACAAACCAAGGGGGTGGCTATGGGCACCCTTATGGGCCCAGGCTATGGCTGCCTCTTCATAGGATACGTGAAACAGTCCCTCTTTCACTACTCCGGCATCATCCTTCACCTCTTCCTCCATTACATTGATGACTGTATTGACACTGCCTCATGCTCTCATGAGGAGCTTGAACAGTTCATAAACTTTACTGACACCTTTCACCAAAACCTCTAATTCACCTGGACCATCTTTGATACCTCCCTCCCCATTCTGGACCTCTCCATCTCCATCTCTGGTAACCACCTCAACACTGACATCTATTTCAAGCCCACAGCTAACTGGACTACACCTCCTCTCACCCACCCTCCTGCAAGAATGCCATCCCATGCTCCCAATTTCTCCACCTCCGCCGCATCTGCTCCCAAGATGGAACGTTCCACTCCCAGACATCCCAGATGTCCTCCTATTTCAAGGACTGGAACTTTCCCCCTCTGCTGATAAAAAATGCCCGCAACCGCATCTGTTGCATTTCCCACACTTTTGCCCTCAAACCCCCTCCCCCCAACAAATGTGAGTACAGAGTCCCTCTGACCCTCACATACCACATCACCAACCTCCTCACCCAACGTATCATTGTCTGCCACTTCCACCACCTTCAATCCGACCCAACAACCGAAGAGTTATTTCCCTCCCCTCCCCAACTGCCTTTCGTAGGAACCGCTCACTCTGTGACTCCCTCGTCTGCTCCACATTCCTCACTAACTCCACCGCCCCCGGCACCTTTCTCTGCAACCGCAAGAAGTGCTACACCTGCCCCTATATCTCCCCCTACACCTCCATTCAGGGCCCAAAACAAATCTTTCATATCCGACAGGGGTTCACCTGTACATCCTCCAACCTAGTCTGCTGTATCCGTTGCTCCCAATGTGGCCTCCTCTGCATCGGCGTGACCAAGCGCAGACTGGGGTACTGTTTCGTGGAGCATTTGCGCTCTGTACACGATGATCGACAACACCTTCCATTCGCTAACCATTTTAACTCTCCCTTGACGACATGTCCATCCTGGGCCTCCGCCAGTGTCACAATGATGCCACATGCAAACTGGAGGAGTAACATCTTATATTCTGCCTTGGGAGCCTACAGCCTGATGGCCTAAACATAGAATTCAACAGTTTTAAAATCTTGCCGCCCTTGTCCAAACCTCCCACTCGTCTCCACCTCCTTGACCTAACACAAGCCATCCATGTTCTTTCCCACTATATGCCCCACTCATCCAACCAACCAGTCCACACTACCCCCTACCTGCATCCACTTATCTCCATCCCACCTACCTTTCCCCAGCTACACCCATCCTCCCTCTCACCTCCTTGAACTGACACAACCTGTCCATCTTCTCTCCCACCTTTCCGCTCCACCCTTCCACTGACCAATCCCCACCACTCCCCACCTGCACTCACCTATCACCATCCCAACTACCTTCCCCAGCCCCACCCCTCCTTTCTCTATTTATTTCCCAGCTCCCTTCCCCTTCCCCATTTCTAAAGAAGGGTCCTGACCCAAAACGTCAACTTTCCTGCTCCTCTGATGCTGCCTGGCCTGCTGTGTTCCTCCAGCTCCACACTGTGTTGACAAGGTCTAGTTTTGTTCCTTTTCTAGTTGGATAAACCACACATTGTTAACAAAAATTTTCTTGAGCACATTTAACAAATTCTTCACCATCCAAACCTTTAACACGATGGTAGTCCCAGTCAATGTTTGGAAGATTAAAATCCCCCATTATTACAACTATATTATGTTTACATATATCTGAGATCTCCCTACATATTTGTTTCTCAATTTATCTCTGACTGTTGTGGGGCTTATAGTACAATCTCTTCAAAGTGATCTTTCGTTTCTTATTTGTAATTTCTACCCATGTATTTTCACTGCATGATTTTTAAGAAATACCTTCCTTAGTTACAGCAGCAATGTAATCCTTAATCAAAGCGCCACCCCACCTCCTTTCTTGCCCCCTTTTCTATCCTTCCTATAGCATTTAAAACTGGGAACATTGAGCTGCCAGTCTTGTCCATCTCTCAGCCAATTTTCTGTAATAGCTACAACGTCCTATCCCATATTCTTAAACATGCCCTGAGTTCATCTGCCTTACATGTAAGACCCCTTGTATTGAAATAAATGCAATTTAGTTCTTCAGAGTTACTACATACTTTGATTCTCTCTTGTCTTTCTTTTCTAATTGACATGATCTCCTCACGTTCAGAACCTATTCCATCAATCCCTCCATTTACGCTGCTACTTAAAATTCTTCCACTCGCCTTCTCTATCAGTATAAAGTCTTTCTTAATAGAATGAGCAAATCTCCCTGCTCAGATATTGTTCCCTTTACAGTTTAGGTTAGACCCATCCTTTTTGAACAGCTCTTTTCTATCCCAAAAGACATTCCAATTGTCCAAAAACCTGAATCCATGAACAATACACCAGCTCTTCAGTCATTGATTTATCTCCTTTAGCCTTTTGTTCCTTCCCTTGTTTCAGTTTGCCATTGGGAGTAAACCAGAATTTTTTTCAATGAGAGCTGCTTTTAGCTGAAGATAGGTTGTGTTTAGCTAAAAGCAGATCCCACCATGTTTTATTGATATCATAAGTGAACCCTATAGGCATCCTCATGATGCATGTTAATGATTTCTGATGTGGTGGTACCGCAAAATTTAAGAAATGTGTTGTTAATAAGATTAGAGTAGAAATTTAAAAAGTTGGAGTCAGGCTTCTACACCTTTCAAATGTATCAGTTTAGATAGTTAGCAAAATTGGCAAAGGTAATACTCTTTAGAAAGCCTTACTCTTCACATTTTGATGTATTGGAATTAAAAGCTACAATGCAACACCTATTTGTTAAGGACAAATGAAACATTAAGAGAATAAATTCTGGATAAATGCATTCTCATCCTTCAGTTATTCAAAGAACAGGAAGATAGTCTAGGCCCGAAACATCAGCCTTTCTGCTCCTATGATGCTGCTTAGCCTGCTGTGTTCATCCAGGTTTTTGCTTCACAGGAAGGGCATTCTAGTGCAGCTGCTTTCTTAACATTTTGATAAGTTGATAAGAGATTGATGATTGATGTCCTTTATCTTAGGATTCTAAGGATTTTTTAAAAAATGTGTTGTTATAACTGCTTTCGCTACTGAAGTGCTGGATCTTGTGTAGGTTGTGGTTTAAGATATATTTATCAAATATTGTGAATGAAATTCTGTACAATAGGCACACAGAAGATAGTATAGTCATTGAATATTACGTAATTAATTGTCCCTTCTGCAATAAAATGTATGCTATGAAACATATGAGTGAGAAAAGTTTACAGATTAACTTCCTGGCTTGAAACAAAGGCTGAAGAGAAAGGAAATATCTAAAATTAAATGGATAGATACAGGACAACAGCTGTAGGTTGCTTTCCAAAGAGTAATGCATGTACAAAGAAATTGTCATAGGATCTTGAGGAGGAGCAATGTAACAGTGTACACAGAATCTGGAGATTTTTAATTATTTTGAAATTTTAGTTCTACATATGAACTCTACGTTTGTTTGTAAAGGTAGAGTGGAATCTGCTAAATGTACATAAATTGTTTTAATTACATGCACATGGTGGGCATTAACCAGGGATTCACTTGTGTTCTTACATAGAGGAATGAACTGAAATTATGCTCATTGGGTGACGGTGAGGCATGTAATGCTTAATCCTGCAAATAAACACTTACAAAAATGTATAAAGATTGGGTTCCAGTTTATCATTCACCATCTGGCTTTCTGGACAATATTAATTAATCTTGAAAATGTTTACAAATTTTTGGAATTCCTTCTAGCAGCTCTTAATATTTTTATATATTTCTCTATTTCTCTTTCTATATTTCTCTCAAATCTTGGGTGACCTCACTTCAATCTTTACATGTTATTTTCAAACATCTGATTTTCTTCTGCAAGCAGATGTAGCTGAGCCTGACATTAAAAAGAAACAAAGACAATGAGATCATTTGTAACAATGTGTTCAATGCAATCACCCTGGTAAAATCACACAACTCCAGAAAAATGCACTGCTGAATTACCACTTGAACTTTAACTAATTTTGTGACCCATACAAACAGCATTGCTAAATGCAACATGGTAGAGAAAATTAAACATACTTCATTGGACACGTTAGATGAGACATTCATTTAAGATGTCACATGTTTGTTCACTTATTCTGACCTTAAGTTTCTTCCTTGTCTATTTCTGGTACTAGGACACGTGAGATTGTATTGATGTACTCTACTACCATCATCCATTCTATTCTGGTGGTGCTGTTGGTGACCCTCTTCTCCAATCAAAATGCGATTGCAGTTTATGATCATTGAACAGTGACTTTCTAAACCTAGCCTCTTTTGATTGGTCAATAAGAATTCTAGCTTTAAGACCAGTTACTTAAGAGTTATTGATGATGGGAATGCTACTACCTCCAGCTTGACAAACTCTTAATCAGTGATGTACTAAGTACAATAGGTCAGATTAAAACCTGGGAATAAACTGAACCTTCATGATGAAATGAGATTGATTTGTTTGTGTGTTTGGTGTCTGGAACAGTACTATTCGCAATCATATTTTACAGGAACTGCATCATAAAATGTTGCCTCACACTTAACTGGAGTCAATGTCTGCTTCCATACATTGACGAATTATCTGGTACAGTTTGACAAAGATCTAAGTTTGTTGTAAGGATTATTTCCTGGTAGACCATATGAAGTCAAATATATTAAAGTATAAAGAATGGATACACAAGTAAATCCAATGCAAGACACAAATAGCAAGTAAGAATATTTATGGTTATGAGAAGAGTCTTGAGGTGTTCTGGAGCAGAGAATGTTAAGAGGAAATTTAATAGAGATTTTAGAAGTACAAAGAGCTCAGACAGGGAAATATTACTTTCTCTGGTTAGGGTTGTGGAGTCATTTAAAACTATCATTAAAAGAGTGAGTGAGAATTTTGAAGAAATTCTTGATTCAGCTTGTTGGTGAATGAAGGTGTGCTTTTCTTGCAGCATGTAATTATGATTCAATTCATCTTTTAGGGGCAAAGTAGATAAACATTTAGAGAAGAGGAAGGTATAGGCAGATCAGGTGAGTGCAGGGCATTAGTTTTCAATTACTTTTGCAATGAACAGATATAATGAACTGAATAGCCTTCTTCTGTGCTGCCTTGTTCTGTAATTTTAATTGAAATTCTTGAATAAAAAGATTCCTTCAACACAAAGCCCAAAATTCTTAAGCATAGTCACTACCAAAGTAATTGGACCTCTGCTTTTTTTCAACAATATCAAATGTGGGTGGTTTATGAATGAGTTCCAAATAATCATCTTGCCAGAAATAATCTATTTTACAGTATCTTTCAGTCTCTTTTAAACTGTATTCAGTTTGAAATTCTATTCTATATTCTATACAGCATCTTGTGATGTACAATAAAGACGAAATGGTATCCTGCATAAAAAGTCTTAAGAAATTGTCAACTTTGTGTTAATTCCCAGAAATCCAAATTCTAGCTATTTCAAAATACTTCAGATTTGGATGAACTCAAATTCTTGTCTTAAGGTAATTTTCCTGTAGAAACTTGCTGAAGTACTATTTTAATCAAGTTAACGCTTTGGTAAAAATAATGATATTTTAACTTGATCAGTTTTCACTCAGAATTTGCCTGACCATTTTGAAAACACCCTTATGCCTTTTCCCCACCCCTGCATGGCCCTGCCAAATGAACTCCTCTGAGCAGTAATCACCGTCCTGACTTCAGGACAAACAACATCAATAAGGAGCTGCCAGATCCCTTCCTTCAAGAGTTGAAATTTCTTGTAAGTCTCTCACTTTCTAATAACAAGTAAATCTTTCATTTCCTCTATCGACCTCTGCTCCTTTTTTTCAGTTATCTGCATTGCTGATAGCTAGTTGCTATCAGCCAAAATATGTGAAGAAAAGTGAACTGCCAGGAAATGAGCCAGGATTTGCTGCCATTCCGTTACGTTTGTGTAGGCAACAGAACAGTATCTGGCAAAGAGATAGATAGGAAGCTAAACTAGGAAGTGCAAAAGTTACTATCCAAGCTGCACTAGACAGCTTTGTGAAAATGGAATTTTGTGGTCCAGCTTGAATATTGAAATCTATTGAACAGGGTGATTTTTTTTCGTATTTGTGTTGTTCGTATGAACTAAGTGACCTCAAACACTAGAGTCTTGCCTATTGAATTTTAAATATCATCTTAAGGAATTACTGACTGCCAACTTATTTGGCACTTAAAATGTGCTGTATTGCTCAGGTTTTACTTTTTACAGGAGGTTTGAAGCATGTAAAAACAAAATAAATTCAAAGATAACATCTATTCTTGCTTTGTTCTTAAACCTAGCTTTCTCTCAATTTTTTACTGTTTCTGTACTTAACTTGGCATTGAATTTGTGCCCTATAATTTATCCTTCTTTCTCAGCCCTGCTACTGTTGGTTTCCTAATCTTTCACTTTACTTGGGTCAGAAGATAGACAGTTGCTTGCCTTCTTTTCCTCAATATGTTATTATCAGCTTGCACTTTCAGTATTTTACATATGTAAAAATTCAAGAACCATACTTGGACAAGAACCAGTTTAACTAATGGCTGATGTTGTAGGCTGACACACTATAGAACAATTATGTTCTGTCATGTTCAGGAAATGAAGATACTTTCTGAATCTTCTGGCATCCCAGTCCATTAGTGGGAAAGGAATGGATGTGGATTTCGACCCAACAAATGATGACCCTTTACTTTCCCAAGCTCCATCTATTTACTCAAGAGTTAGTGATCTGCCATCAGTGACTGGTTGCAAATGCCTCTTGGGGTGGAGACTCAGATGGTGAAATGGGTTTTTCTTGATTAAATGAGGTGCAAGACAGGCAGGACATTTCGACCCCTGGGGAAAGAGACAATCTAAGGCCACTGTAGGTAGCGAAAGCATTTAGTGTCAAAACCAAATTGCAATGAGTCACAGCTACAGTGGCGGCAGGGTCAATCTGCTTGGGGCCCACTCCAAATCATTTTCCAGAATTCGGAGAAATCTTGTTTCTAGGTTGACTGGATATGAAAATTTTGCCTCCTGCCCCCAATATCAAATTAGCCTAACATAACACACTTAACCAATCTGATGTATGTGATCACCATGTAGGGGCATAGGAAATGCCTGCTTTGCATTGCAATTGGAATTACTGCAGGAGTTGAAAAATGGCCAAAAAATGATTGCTAAACACTGCTTTATAATTATGCCCATGGAGTTGGGCACCAATTAAAATCTGCAGGATCATTTACTTCATTGAGGCTGTTAATAGTCTGAAGCATCTTCTGGTCAAAACATCAGTGGCAATAATGCCTCCAAACAGTTGGAAGTATCTGGATTACTTTGCTACACATTAAAGTAACAGTTTGAAGTTTCAGTATAACACAGTAGATTACTTTTGTAATATAGGAGACATCTTTATATTGTACTTTAATTAGTTCCATAGCTGTTTAATGGCACCTTTAAATTCAGGCCAGTATTAGCTACCTCTATGTCTCTAGGTGATAATGGTGAATGGGCATTGTTCTTGGCAGCCGCTTCAAAGATGAATTTGTTTTGATAGGGCTGTTCTCTGATGTTTCAATATTGTTGTTGGACTGACAAGGCTCTCTCCCTCTTTCTCTGTGTCTCTCCAATGGCTGTTTCCTTCAGACAGCCACTCCCCACCTATCTCTCAACCGTGCTTCTCTTAATGCTCTTTCTCTCCCTCTCAATCTCAGTGCTTCTTCCCAACACTCCCTCCCCATCTCCATCAGCGTCTCTTCCTAACACTTTCTCCCCACTCCATCAGCACCTCTCCCCAACACTGTCACCCCTCTTCCTCAGCACCTCTCTCCAACACTTCATCCCCTCTCCTTCAGTACCTGTCCCCAATGCTCTCTCCCCCTCTCTCTCAGTGCCTCTTTTACGATTCTCTGTCACCCTCTCTCAGTGCCTCGCTCCAACATTCTATCCATCTCTCTCGGTACCTTCTCTCCAAAACTCTGCCTGCTGTCTCAGTGCTTCTCTCCAATACCCTCTTAAAAGATGCAGACACCTTTGTAATTCCCAATTGTCTTGCCGTGCTTGTATTTTCTGCACCTCTTCTACTTGTTAGGATCAGGGCTTAGCCAGTTGAAGAGTAGTTTTCAATTAAAGAAATTTGATTTACCTTATGTTATTTTGACTTTTTTTTTATTGTTGAACAATGTAAGTCCAAGTTACATTAAGCTTATCGGACAGAATCTCTCCATGAGACCCAGTGCAATTTCTCACCAAATTCATTACAATAATGGCCAACCTTACCCCAATGGCATTCCTTACATCCAATTTCCAACCAACATTAATACACACTGATCCCAGAAGAACTCAGTTCTCAGCTGATATCTGTCTTAAGACCAGCAACCCTTGCAGCTGTATTATCTATGGAAGGCCCCTGAGCACCTAAAGGAGCACTGGCATCTAGCAGCAGGCTTGGCCTGTTTTGAAGACTGAGGAGAGGTGGCTGAGAGGGAAAGTTGGTACTGTGTATTTCCAACAGGATCCCGGTGGTCCTTGTTGATGGGGGTGCTGCAATGAAGAGCAGTCTTCTACCTGGATGATCATCAGAGGAGGCTGTGCCACCAGATGCTCCTGGTTCTTATGTTCTCTGCTCTGTCAGGGTAAGTGCCACCTCTGCTCACTACTCCATCACACTGACTGTATCTCTGTCATCGCAGCTGCCTCTCACCAGTGCTCATACTGCAATACCCCTTGTATTGTACGCAACACATCACCTCAGTCACTCTCATTGCTCCCAAACCTCTCCCATCCTCTCAGACCACCAGTGTACATACCTTCCACACTGCCTCCTCACTCTCTCGGAACAGCTCAACACATTTCCCCCACATACAAGAGCACATACAACCATACAATCCATTGGTGTCTTACTCATTCTCTTGCTTTATGTTATTACAGCAAATGATATCCCATATTAGGGTGGAGTGACACTGCACATGTAGGGATTGCCTGATATCTGTATCCTCATCTTCTGCAAGGAGAGAATCCTGGTTGGAGAACACTGGGATTTTTCCTGTGGGGATGCAGAGACATCCATGTCCTGGCAAAAGACTAAGTACCACTCTGTATTCCACTGTAACACTGATATTAACTAGGCGGTCAGTATTAGGCATTAGGCACCACTCCTAACCACTGGTCACATTGTCTTCTGCTTCTTGTGTCTTACAGGTGCAGCTAACCTCCCAAGTGCATTCACAGAGAGTCACCAATCTCTCCCAGATACCGACAGTGTTGATAGCCCTGAAGAAGCATCAACAGAGCTACCTCTTATAGTGCTTACCAGCTCTAATATTAATACTTCAGTGAAGTTGGTTATTGCACAGAGTGTGAGCTTGGAGTCTGGTGAGCACTGTACAGCAACTGTCCTGCAGATGGGCAAAGGAAATGTGCCAGGTTACTGGCACTCAGAGGGCTGTCAGTGATCAGGCACCTGCTCAGTGCCAGGCAGGAGAAGACCTTTAGTCTTGGTGCTGAAGGAGTCTTTCCAAATTCACAAGAAGGATCAGTGTGATCAATGGCTATAATCTCTCTTGTTGGAGATGGTCATTGCCTGGTACTTACCATGCAACTGTTACTCACTACTTGTCAGTCCAATCTTGGATATTGTCCAGATTTTGTGATATTTGTTCATGATTGCTTCAGTATCTGAGGAGTTGCAAATGTCAGTGCTGAACATTGTGCAATCATCAGCAACTATTCCCATTTCTGATCCTATGATGGGGAGGAGATCATTAATGAAGTGGCTGAAGATGTTTGAGCCTTGGATTCTAACCTGAGAATTCCTGCAGAGATATCCTGGGACTAAAATGATTGACCTCCACAACCATCTTCCTTTGCATTAGATGTGACTCCAACCAGTGGAGAGTTTGCCTTCTGATTCCCATTGACTCGAGTTTTGATAGGGCACATTGAGACCACACAGTCAAATGCAGCTTCGATATCAAGGCAGTCACTCTCACCTCACCTCTGTATTGGAGTAGTCCAACCATCTGTCTGGCTGATGCTGCACAGCATCTCTACAGCCATGACTCTGCACTGTCTGTGATAATTATCAGGTTTTGTTCAAGGAGGATAGTGTCTAAACAGCCTCAACCTTCTCCATTTGCCGCTTCCTGGTCAGCACGGTGAGGAGCTACTCCTCAAAAGCTGCACAACATCTTTCCTGATCTCAGGATGTTCCAATGTGTAATCACTGTTATAATATGTGAAGAAAGAAGAGACTGATGGTGACATTCTTATGGTGTTTATAGGATTGTTGAATAGATTGTCTGTATGATGAGAAATAGGGAAGTGAAGGTTGGAATAATGGTGAGCATGTGACTATGGGGAAGAGGTGTAGTGTAGTGCGGTGCAGTAATTGCTTGGGGTGGAATGGCTAATATCATTAGAGTTAAGCTTCTAGTATTGAGTTCCACTGTGTTGTATTCCCACAGGCACCAATGATGTTACCTGGAGCGTTTTCTGCTTCTTTGTGGGTGGATGGGGAGGAAAAGCAGGATCGCTATCACCCTGTACAATATCTCTGAGCACACCATGCCCCAACAGCATGTCTTCTAGTCATTTTAATATTGAGAAGCCTTTTCCAGTTGTTTGGAGCCAGAACACATATCTCTTCGGCAGAAAGATGAGATTTGTTCTCCTGTGTGCGAACATCAACAGGCGTTTACTGAACATAACTACATGCAGAAAATTGGAAGATAGGACATCTATTTTGGAGCCCTACACACTCAAGCTCCATTTCCTGTGATCAGACATTACATGCTCAGCAGTTATGCTTAGAGTAAAGGCACAATTCCTTTTACTGTACATCTCCTCAAGTTCTTTTATGGGACCCCTACATTTAAAATCCTTACTGCACTTCTGCATTATATCTCAACAAGTGCTGGAGAATCTCATTTCCAACAGAGCTCTTGATCTGACTTCTGGACCTCAAAATAAGCAAATAGCTAACAGACAACAAGCATTATTTCAATAAAATTCCACTATGAAATTAGCATTGGGATCATCTAAAGAAGCACATACAAACTTCTAGAGAGCACTCTACTTTGGACAGCAGTGTTGCTGAAAACCTGGAAGACCAGCTCTAAGTCACATAAGCTTATTATGGACTTCACTGCTAGTTTGCTCAGTGCAGTGTGAGAAGTAGAACCTTCATCTATCACAAAAGAAAGGTTATCCAGGCCAGAGGGGACATGATCAGAGAGAAGGGACTCCCAAGTCATGATTATCCAAATGTCACATTGGGTTAGCTGGAGGATTTGGGACTCACCTGGGAATCCTGACTGTATTTCAGGTTCTGGGCTTTGCTGTGCCTTTGGCAGCAGGTCATGGTTCCTACCACATTTCTCTATCAGAGCTTATACATGCAGGACCATGGGCAACTGCCATTTATTTTTAGAATGGGGAGTCTTCCTTGTACTTTTCTGGAGTGGTACTTCCAAGATGCTGCATTTTGGTCCTCCAACATGGATGCCAGACCTGCTGAGTTTCTCCAGCATTTTCTGTTTTAAGGATGCATAGAAGGTTGGAGTCAGATGAACAATGGAATTCAGAGGAATTAAGAGATCTGAGAGATAGCATGAGGCATGCCAAAGATGACATGAGTTTTAAATACGATGTGACGTCAACAGGGAACTAGTGTAGAAGAATGATGATAGCTTATTCAATCAGTTATACTGCCTGACATAGACAGAATGCACAAAAGCCTTGGAGAAATTGGAGTTTCTGGTTACCCAGTGGATGGGAATAGTTGAGTAGCAAAAACACATCTAAAATGTTCAGCAACACAATGGATCGAGATAGATTGACATGCCATCCAGCATCTTAAACATTTAGTCTGTACACTACATTCCACACCATTTAAAAGGTACATTGTAGAAACTCCCAAGGTTTCTTTGACACTACTCTGCAAACATGTGTCTTCTGCCATTCAGAACAATTGTAGCTAAACTTTGCAGACATCACCAGCTGCAAGCTTCCCTCCAAGTCATACATCATTCTGACTTGGAATTGCACTGGTGGTTGCTTCACAGTCACTGGATCAAAATGCTGGAAATCCTTCTCTTGCAGCACTGTGGGTTGCTGTACAGTTAGCTTGTTGCACTGCATAGTCCATTTAAGATTGACATCCAGATATCTTAAACTAGGCCCGAAACGTCAGCATTTCTGCTCCTATGATGCTGCTTGGCCTGCTATGTTCATCCAGCTCTGCACCTTGTTGTCTCGGATTCTCCAGCATCTGCAGTTCCTACTATCTTAAAGGAAATGTTGCTTATGCATTTCCCATGTATTTCCTGTGCACCAAGTTTCTGACTGTTGCACAGTTGTAGCTTTGCTCAGTTCAGAAGAGAACATTAGCTTTCAATTTCTATAAGGGCTCTCCTAATCTCCTAACATAACATCAGTAGGCCTCCGAAAAGTTCCAGAGGTGTCGAGGAAAAGATTGCAAAGATGATTCTGGATAGGAGCGAAAGTAATAGGGTAGTTGTTATGGGGGACTTTAACTTTCCAAATATTGATTGGAAACGCTATAGTTCGAGTACTTCAGATGGGTCAGTTTTTGTCCAATATGTGCAGGAGGGTTTCCTGACACAGTATGTAGATAGGCCAACAAGAGGCGAGGCCACATTGGATTTGGTACTGGGTAATGAACGAGGCCAGGTGTTAGATTTGGAGGTAGGTGAGCACTTTGGTGATAGTGACCACAATTCGGTTACGTTTACTTTAGCGATGGAAAGGGATCGGTATATACCGCAGGGCAAGAGTTATAGCTGGGGGAAAGGCAATTATGAAGCGATGAGGCAAGATTTACGATGCATAGTATGGAGAAGGAAACTGCAGGGGCTGGGCACAATTGAAATGTGCAGCTTGTTCAAGGAACAGCTACTGCGTGTCCTTGAGAAGTATGTACCTGTCAGGCAGGGAGGAAGTGGTCGAGCGAGGGAACCGTGGTTTACTAAAGAAGTTGAATCTCTTGTCAAGAGGAAGAAGGAGGCTTATGTGGAGATGAGGCGTGAAGGCTCAGTTAGGCCGCTTGAGAGTTACAAGTTAGCCAGGAAGGACCTAAAGAGAGAGCTAAGAAGAGCCAGGAGGGGACATGAGAAGTCTTTAGCAGGTAGGATCAAGGAAAACCCTAAAGCTTTCTATAGGTATGTCAGGAATAAAAGAATGACCAGAGTAAGATTGGGGCCGGTCAAGGACAGTAGTGGGAAGTTGTGCGTGGAGTCCGAAGAGATAGGAGAGGTGCTAAATGAATATTTTTCGTCAGTATTCACACAGGAAAAAGACAATGTAGTCGAGGAGAATACTGAGATACAGTCTATTAGACTAGACGGGATTGAGGTTCATAAGGAGGAGGTGTTAGCAATTCTGGAAGGTGTGAAAATAGATAAGTCCCCTGGGCCGGATGGGATTTATCGTAGGATTCTCTGGGAAGCTAGAGAGGAGATTGCAGAGCCTTTGGCTTTGATCTTTATGTCGTCATTGTCTTCAGGAATAGTGCCAGAAGACTGGAGACTAG
>NC_063334.1:39880104-39905371 GCF_021869965.1 Rhincodon typus
TGGATTTCAGTAAAGCGTTTGATAAGGTTCCCCATGGTAGGCTATTGCAGAAAATACGGAGGCATGGGATTGAGGGTGATTTAGCGGTTTGGATCAGAAATTGGCTAGCTGTAAGAAGACAGAGGGTGGTGGTTGATGGGAAATGTTCATCCTGGAGTTCAGTTACTAGTGGTGTACCTCAAGGATCTGTTTTGGGGCCACTGCTGTTTGTCATTTTTATAAATGATCTGGATGAGGGCGTAGAAGGATGGGTTAGTAAATTTGCGGATGACACCAAAGTTGGTGGAGTTGTGGATAGTGCGGAAGGATGTTGCAGGTTACAGAGGGACATAGATAAGCTGCAGAGCTGGGCTGAGAGGTGGCAAATGGAGTTTAATGCGGAAAAGTGTGAGGTGATTCACTTTGGAAGGAGTAGCAGGAATACAGAGTACTGGGCTAATGGTAAGATTCTTGGTAGTGTGGATGCGCAGAAAGATCTCGGTGTCCATGTGCATAGATCACTGAAAGTTGCCACCCGGGTTGATAGCGTTGTTAAGAAGGCGTACGGTATGTTAGGTTTTATTGGTAGAGGGATTGAGGTTCGGAGCCATGAGGTCATGTTGCAGCTGTACAAAACTCTGGTGCGGCCGCACTTGGAGTATTGCGTACAGTTCTGGTCACCGCATTATAGGAAGGATGTGGAAGCATTGGAAAGGGTGCAGAGGAGATTTACCAGGATGTTGCCTGGTATGGAGGGAAGGTCTTATGAGGAAAGGCTGAGGGTCTTGAGGCTGTTTTCGTTAGAGAGAAGAAGGTTAAGAGGTGACTTGATAGAGACATACAAGATGATCAGAGGATTAGATAGGGTGGACGGTGGGATCCTTTTTCCTCGGATGGTGATGGCTAGCACGAGGGGACATAGCTTTAAATTGAGGGGTGATAGGTATATGACAGATGTCAGAGGAAGGTTCTTTACTCAGAGAGTAGTAAGGGCGTGGAATGCCTTGCCTGCAAGAATAGTAGACTCGCCAACTTTAAGGGCATTTAAATAGTCATTGGATAAACATATGGATGATAATAGAATCGTGTAGGTTAGATGGGCTTCAGATTGGTTTCACAGGTCGGCGCAACATTGAGGGCTGAAGGGCCTGTACTGCGCTGTAATGTTCTATGTTCTATGTAGTGGAATCCCCAGAGGAATGGGATTAAAATGGTCACATTTAGCCAATTATTCTGTATCTGTGATAGTTTTGACATTCTTCTGTCAGAGACCAGTCAGCTGCAATGGGGAAGAGCCAACTTTAAGAGCTACTTAATAAATAGCATGCAAGCAGTGAACTGTAACAGCTTTTCTATATTCTATTTTGGGATGCTTGAATTCCATCAATTGTATTTGGGAGATATGTATTCTTAGTCCGTTTTTAATGTTTTTTAATGTTTTTAATGAAATGCAAAGGTGCTGAGTTTCATGAGAAGAGTCAGACCTGACTCCAAATTAAATGTAATGCTCATATAAAGCTCATTATCATAGCAGAGATTCAGATCATGCACAAAACACAGAGGACTTTTACTCTTGTAGAAAGGGGTGAGAAACACAAAAATGACATTTACACAGATTAATGCATGTGGTTCTGAAATGAAAGCACAATAAAGTTTGGCTTTGTATTTCTCCGAGGTATAATAAATGTGAAGGATAATTTGTTTTTCCCATTCTGTTGTTTAATCAGGAATGGTGAAAGCCATCAGAGTTTCAAAGATATTTTGATGGAAATATATATAACAGCTTTCAATTTTTAAAAAAATTGTGTCTAGAAATTCTGAATAACTTTCGCAAGAAGTATGATACCAGCTGCCTTTGACTTATAGTGAATTAGCAGGAAAAGCAAATGCAATCAATTAATTTGAAAAGCTGGAGGGTATAATATGATTGAATCATCAAGATATTGGCTGACTCCTCTGATAGTCAACTAACAAGTTATTTATCAAGTAACTGATGCATCCCTAATAATGTAAAAGAGAAATGCAAAATGAGACTGCAATTCAAATTGCAGGCAATGTTTTTTGAATGTAATGACAAGTGATTTATTGTGGGGGTCCTGAACTGTCAGAGACTGCCATGCAGCGGGAAATGCGAGGTTCTGCACATCTTTTGCCCTTCTAAATTGGGTGAGTCAGCGATTCCTGAGACCTACATCATGAGTGCAGGTGTCATCTTTGTTGTGCTCAGGTTCAAGCACTAGGTAAATTCATACTTGTTTTGATTATGTGTGTAACAAAAAAATGTCTTGGGGCAGTGATGAGACAGGGTACTGCTTGATAATTTTAATCCATGTGGTGGGTTGTTGTGCTTGTTTATATTCGTTCTTGGGATGTAGATGTCACTGGATGGGAGTATAGAATAGGCCAAACGGCCAAAAGTTAATGATGATATTCGACGGCTGCATGACCTTGAATGAGTCCTATGAACATTCCTTTATGAGCCGAAGACGACACCTGCAGCTTGTTTTCCCATCCTGTATTTCTGTACCAACCAGCAGTTTTGTCTTTCTATATCTGCTTTCTTTGTGCTGGCTGTTTGTTACACTGTATAAGAGAGAGAGAGAGAAAGAGTTTTCATTCCAAGTGGCTGGACTTCGCTTTGCTGTGGAATCATGAATGATGCCAGGAACGAACTTAAGCCATCAGACTAGCCATAGGTCGAGGGGCCCCCAACAGGCAGGAGGTCGTGATACTTGTTACTTTTTCTAGAAGGGCGTGTGGCTTGTTTTATTTTCCTCTTCTCTTCTAGTTATTATTACCGCTACAATAATTTGTGATTTCCACTATAAACATTATTATTATTTAATAAAGATTCATATTTAAGCAAATTGCTGTTGTCGAGCCTTCTCTTAATGATATTTACCTGAATCTGAAAAGAACCACTTGGATACACGCTGAGATCCAAGACATTTTTTGGTGATCAGGATGGGTTTCGGGAAAATATTTAAGAGAAGGGAAAGGCAACCTGACGCTTGGGAGACCTTCCGTATTCCAGGATGGAATATGGCAGACTCTGGATCCGGACCCATAGCTACCTTGTTAGCACAGTTAGGATCCCAGCAGGAATGGGGGAGCGGTTATAACCGGAAAAAGAGAGCAAGGAGGGTTATTCATACTGGCTGCCTTACATGAATGCTTGCGGGAGTTAGGCTTTCCCAAAAGCAAGAACAGTATACTGCAATTGGGATGGATATTGTTAACAGGTTTGCGTTCTACACGTAGGGAATTGGAAGAGTGCCAGGCCAAAAACAGACAGCTTGTGGCTGCATTGACGGCAGTAGAGCAGCGTAACATTATCCTAACAGAAGCAGTTAAGATAGCGCAGGAAAGAGCTGAGAAGACAGAGGAGAAACAGAACCAGATGGTATGCCTTCTGGCGACGGTACAACAGAAAAAGAGAGAAAAACGGCACAATTGGAAAGGTGACCCAGTCAAAGTGCGTGTGTATCAAACTCACAATGGGACTCCTAACAGTGGGATGGAGACAATTGGTATTCATCTGATTCATAGTCTGAATGGACAGGTGAGGAAGGGGATGCTCCACATCTGGCGCCATCCTCAGAGAAGGAACTAATAGCACAACCACTAGGAACAAATAAGACAAAACAGGTAGGAGGACACAACCCACAAAATTCAAGAACAGTGAGAGATTACTCTATGTTTAGGATCTGGAGTCACGCTTTAAGCAGAAGTCGGACAAGCCCTTGACCTCTTGGCTGATGTGGTCATGGGACTAGGGTGCTGCCTATATTATGCTGAGTGCCACTGAGCAAAGGCACCTGGGGGCATTGAGTGTTGATCCACATGTGAATAGTGTTTTTAGAAACACAGGGCAAACTGGATCGTTGTAGAATGCACTGACACTAGTAATAGGAAACAAGTACCTTTCCCCAATAGACTGGGAAGGTGATGTTGAAAAATGGGAGGGCATATGAGGAGGTATAAAACATTTGACGGGTATGGAATTCTCTACAGTTTCAGGATCCAGCCCAGGAATCTTTCACAACTGGAATGAGGAGCTGGCTAATGGGAAGTTGTCTGGGCTGGATGGGAGATGGCCTATTAGCCCCTTTAAGGCCAGCCCAAGGGCAGGCAGTGGGTCAGGTATAACACAGTGTGGAGCTAGAGGACCACAGCAGGCCAGGCAGCATCAAAGCAGCAGGAAAGTTGACATTTCGGGTTGGGATCCTTCTTCAGAAATGGGGTGGGGGAAGGGAGCTGGGAAATAATTAGAGAGAGGAGGGAGGGGCCTGGGGAAAGGTAGGTGGGATGGTGATAGGTGGGTGCAGTTAGGGAGTGGTGGGGATTTTTCAGTGGGATGGGTGAGGTGGAGAGATGGGAGAGAAGATAGACAGGTTGTGTCAGGTCAAGGAGGCAGGGATGAGAGGGAGGTTGGACATTGGATGAGGCTGGGCAAGGGGAGATTTTAAAACTGGTGAATTCTATGTTTAGGCAATCAGGCTGTAGGCTCCTAAGGCAGAATATGAGGTGCTGCTCTCTAGTTTGTGTGTGGTGTCATTGTGACACTGGAGAAGGCCGAGGATGGGCATGCCACCCAGGGAGTGGGAGGAGCCGTTAAAATGGCTGGTGACTGGATGGTGTTGTCATTTGTCGCGTATAGAGCACAGATGCTCTACAAAATGGTCTTTGAGTCTTTGCTTGGTCTCACAGATGTAGGGGAGACCACATCAGGAGCAGCAGATACTGTAGGCCAAGTTGACGGATGTGCAGGTGAACTCAAGCTGGTTTATGAAATGTTTGTTTTGGGCCTTGAATGGAGGTGAGGGGGGAGGTGTATGGGCAGGTGTAGCACTTCCTGTAGTTGCAGGGAAAGGCACCAGGTGTGGTGGGGTTAGTGGGGAGTGTGGATCAGACGAGGGAGTTGTGGAGTGAGCATTCTCTACGAAAGACAGATAGGGGAGGGGAGGGAAATATGTTTTTGGTCATGGGTCAGATTATGGGTGGCTGATGTGGCAGAGAATGATACGCTGGATGCGGAGGTTGGTGTGCTATGTGAGAACCAGGGGATTCTGTCTTTATTTTTGTTGGGGGGAGGGGGTTTGAGGCAGAAGTGTGGGAAATGCAAGAGATGCGGTTGAGGGCATTTTTGATCACCAGAGAGGGCGGAGGTTGCGGCCCTCGAAATAGGAGGACATCTGGGACGTGTGGGAGTGGAACGCTTCATCTTGGGAGCAGACACGGCGGAGGTGGAGGAATTGGGAGTAGGGGATCGCATTCTTGCAGGAGGGTGGGTGAGAGGATGTGTAGTCCAGGTAGCTGTGGGAGTTGGTGGGCTTCAAATAGCTGTCAGTGTTGAGGCGGTTATCAGAGATGGAGACGAAGAGATCCAGGAAGAGGTGGGAGGTATCGAAGATGGTCCAGGTGAATTTGAGGTTTTGGTGAAAGGTGTTAGTAAAGTTGATGAACTGTTCAAGCTCCTCGTGGGAGCACAAGGCAGAACCGATATAATCATCAATGTAGCAGAGGTAATCTCCTCTGGCCTGAAACTCTTCGACGACATACTTAAACAAACCCAGTATTACAGCCACATTTCCTCTCTCTGTACTTGTCTCCACAGCCAGATCATCCCTAATAGACTCCAAACAACTTTCAGGCCATCCCAATTTTGCCCCAACTGTGACAACCTCTACCTACAGAGCATCCAGAGCCTCCAAAAATGGTTTTCTCTACAGATCCTCAAGCACATGTTCTCAGCAATGCGCCAGCATCTTCTGGCACTACAATCAACCTCACCCCAGCTCAGAGCCTCCCACTCCCAGACCTGCAAAGGACCTCTTCTCTTTTTCATTCTATGCAGGATCCACACCCTTAACCAACGCCTTTTCTCCACCCTATCCGACATCAAAAACCGTAAGTACAGTAAACTTACTTGTGCATAGCACCAAACACCAGCCCAGAACCCAAGCCTATCCAGGACCTCCCTCTCAATGTGCCTGGAGCCATTGACCATGCAGTTACCTTGGCCTCTCCCAATGATACCACCAATCTCGTCACTTCCACTGAAGCCGCCACTGCCACGTCTGCTCCTGAGACAGTCTCCACCCTCACTCCTAGCTCCAGCTCTACACCTAGTCCCAGCCCCAAGCCCTGCCAGGTATTCAACATCCACCCAGACCTCAACAAAGGATTTACCTTCATTCCCCTGCACCTACACATCAATGAATTCCATTCACATTTGGATATCAAACTCTTCTTCTGCTGCCACCGCCTCCATGCCAATTTCTTTAATCGTGAGTCTAACCCACCCTCTACTGGCCCCTTCTCCTGCCTCCAATACACTCCATCCCCCTGGACACCACCCCAAGGCCTCCTAGCCCTCCCTCGATCTCTTCATCTCCAACTGCTGTTGTGACATCGATTGCCTCAATCTCTCCACCCCTCTCACTCACTCCATCCTCTCCCCCACGGAACGTGCAGCCCTCCACTCCCTCCACTCCAACCCTAACATCACCATCAAACCCGCAGATAAGGGAAGCACAGTAGCGGTATGGCACACTGAGCTCTACATCGCCGAGGCCAGGCGCCAACTCTCTGACACCTCCTCCTACCACCCCGTCGATCATGACCCCACCCCTGACCACCAAACCATCATCTCTCAGACCATTCATAACGTCATCACCTCACGTGACCTCCAAAACCCAAGGCCTCCAACCTCATCGTTCCCTAACCCCACACTGCCCATTTCTATCTCCTCCCCAAAATCCACAGACCTGACTGCCCCAGCCTACACATTGTCTCTGCATGCTCCTGCCCACTGCTTATCTTTGCTTATCTTGACTCTGTCTTTCCCCCCGCCCCGGTCCAGGAACTCCCTACCTATGTCCAGAACACCACCCACACCCTCAACCTCCTCCAAGACTTCCAATTTCCTGGCCGCTAAAACCTCATCTTCACTGTGAATATTCAATCCCTGTACACTTGTATCCTCCATGCAGATTGCCTAAAAGCCCTCCTCTTCTTCGTCTCCCATAGGCCCAACCAGTCCCCCTCCCTGCGACACCCTCATCTGCTTAACCAAACTCGTCCTTACCCTGAACAACTTCTCCTTTAACTCCTCCCACTTCCTACAGACTAGGGGAGTGGCCATGTGCACCCACATGGGCCCTGGCTGTTGCCTGCATCTTTGTAGGATATGTGGAATAGTCACTTTTCAGCTGTTACACTGACACTATCCCTGCCTTATCCTCCGCCACATTGATGACTGAATCGACACTGCCTTGTGCCCCCATGAAGAACTTGAACAGTTCATCAACTTTACTAACACCTTTCACCCCAACCTCAAATTCACCTGGACCATCTCTGACATCTCCCTCCCCTTCCTGGACCTCTCCGTCTCCATCTCTGATAACCGCCTTGACACTGACATCTATTTCAAGCCCACCAACTCCCAGATTTACCTGGACTACACCTCCTCTCTCCCACCCACCTGGATGAATGCGATCCCCTACTCGCAATTCCTTTGCCTCCGCCATATGTGTTCTCAAGATGGAACGTTCCATTTCCCCACATTCCAGATGTCCTCCTATTTCAAGGACCGCAACATCCCCCTAGGTGATCAAAAATGCCCTCAACAGCCTCTCTTGCATTTCCCGCACTTCTGCACTCAAACCCCCACCCCCAACAAAAATAAAGTCAGAATCCCCTGGGTCCTCACCAACCTCTGCATCTAGCATATCATTCTCCACCACTTCCGCCATCTACAATCTGACCCCACAACCAAAGGTATATTTCCCTCCCCACCCTATCTGCCTTTCGCTTGGACTGCTCACTTCGTGACTCCCTCGTCCGCTCCACACTCGCCACTAACCCCACCACACCCAGTACCTTTCCCTGCAACCACAGGAAGTGCTACACCTTCCCCTACACCTCCCTCCTCACCTCGATCCAAGACCCAAAGCAAACCTTGCATAAACTGGCTTGGGTTCACCTGTACATCTGTCGACTTGGTCTACTGTATCTGTTGCTCCCGATGTGGCCTCCTCTACATCGGTGAGATTTATTGTAGAGCATCTGAGCTCTGTACACAACAAACGACAACACCTTCCGGTCACCAACCATTTTAACCCCCCCTCACACTCCCTTGATGACATGTCCATCCTGGGCCTCCTCCAGTGTCACAATGACACCACCTGCAAACTGGAGGAGCAACACCTCATATTCCGCCTCAGGAGCTACAGCCCTATGGCCTAAACAGAGAATTCACCAGTTTTAAAATCTCCCCTCCCCCAACCTCGTCCCATGACCAACCCTCACTCTCATTCCTGCCTCCTTGACCTGACACAACCTGTCCATCTTCTCTCCCACCTATCCGCCCCACCCATCCCACTGACCAATCCCTACTACTCCCTACCTGCATTCACTTATCTCCATCCCATCTACCTTCTCCAGCTCCACCCCTCCTCTCTCTACTTATTTCCCAGTTCCCTTCTCACTCGCCATTTCTGAAGAAGGTCCCAACCGGAAACATCAACTTTCCTGCTCTTCTGATGCTGCCTGGCCTGCTGTGTTCCTCCAGCTTCACACTGCACTGTTTCTGACTCCAGCATCTGCAGTTCTTGCTATCTCTGAGTGAGACTGGTATGTTTGCTGAAAGGACAATTAGGAGATGTGGAGGCTGGTAAGCAAAGGGTAAGGTCCACCCGAGCAAGCCACAAACAGGGACAATAAGTTGGAGATGAGGTGGGTTCGAAGGTGAATACAAAAGATAACCAGAAGGGAAATGTTCGCGGCATTGCTAAAAGCAGGAATACAGAGGAGTAAGCTAGATGGAATACTTACTGGTGCCATGTACAATATGTGAAGAATGCACTGCTCTCTGAAGCGTAAGGAAGTAAGAGAGATCAAATCAGATGTGGAGGAAGGAAAGGAAAACCAATAGAAGACAGGGTTTGCACTCCACTCCAACACAGAAAATGTTGAAAGCATAATAATACATAAGGAAGCTAAAACTGTTCCAAATCAGAATTAATTCATTAAAGGTGTGTATGCCATTCTGACTGACAAGCAATGTCCCACTGCAAATAGGCAGATTCCACAAAGTAAAATGCATTCACCTTTTATGAAAGATGTTGTGATTTCCAGTGTTCCATGTAATCAGTCAGCTAAGGCATCTGTAACCTTTGCAATCAATCCAATTTCACCTTTATTTTCAGATTCTGTTAAAAGTCATGTTACTGCTATAAAACAAGGTGATTGCATCTCACATCATTTATATGCCTCAAATCTGCCTACAATATCGACTGTATCCTCTCCAGTTACTGAAACAGTATTTGTGACGCAGTCAGAACACTCACCTTCCTTTCACACAGACTGCTTCAACACCAAACCCTATACCAATATGTTTGGGCCTGTCAAGAAATTCAAACCCGTTATTCAGAAGCCTGTATAAAAAGATGAGTGTTTACACAGTTCTCTAATGGAAACTATCCAATCAGGGCAAAACAAAGAACAGTATAGAAAGATTTCTGATACAGTGCTAAATGGTAACCTCTAAAAAGATTCATTTATTACCCCAGAGAATGAACATTCTGCACTTTTGACATCAATTGGAGCACACAGTGAATTACAAAACTCAAACAGACAACTTCTGCAGTATTAAAAGACCCACAGGATATAAGGGAATATTCTCAATCAGGACAACCAGCCACTTCATTTTATGCACCTCCTCCTCCTCCTCAAGATTTTCCAAAAACTGAGAAGTTCACTATCAAACCTGTTGCGAATGTAGAATAATCACGAACTGCATTTTTAGAAGCAACTCAATCTGGCACCGATGCAGCTCACTTAAGAAAGGTCTCCATTCTGGGAAACACAGTGCATATCAATGGAAGGCCATTTTCTGTACAAAAATCAAGCTGCTCAAGCCCATACATTTCTTAATAAGCAATGTTGGAAATAATCGCACAATGACCTTAAAAGGTCATTCAGAATACTTTCAAGAATACAGAAGAAGTGTTAACTCTTTGTGTTCTGGTTTGAATGCACCTTTGTTTGTTGGTTGCTACATGTTGTCCTGTACAATTTGTGTCTTTTTGTTCATGGAGTTTGACACCTGGGGATAAGTTGAAGTTATAGTTTGCATTTTGAGAATGTATGGTGATTTGAAAGTGTATTGTGTGCCTGTATCAGTGTGGGACATGTATAGTTAATGTAATGTCCTTTTAAGAAACCGTCAGTGGTTGTCTAAAGCAAATATCTGCAAAATGTTGATTAAAAAATTTTGTAAAGCTTGGTAAAAATGTACCTTTTGGAATTGGCTCTGTGCTGTGTTTGGACTTGGGTAAATTTTAATCGGAGAAATTATCATGTTTCAAATTTCATTTTCTGGCAAGAGTGAACTTCCAAATATTGTTTTGACACGAGTGAATCTTTAATTCCGAATGGTAAGATTGACTCATTGTTAACATCCAAGTTGGATGTTGAATTGGAATGTTGAAAATGCAACTCTATGGGGGAATGAGGAATTTAGGAAAGGCAAATTTGACAATGGGGTGGGCTTTTCCTTCCTTCGAGGAGGAGGAGAGACAATGATGCAATTATGTGCAGGAGTTTACACCCCACCCCCTTTATTGTATCCGTACTAGCTTAATACTAATTAAACCGTTCTGCTTGATGTGGAATGGATGGAGCTTGTTGTGTTTTTTACAAATTGGAGACACTGAAGGCTGAACCTATTTGCATAATTTCAACGTCACAACACAGATGAGGCACCCTCAACCCTTCAAGCCATTCATCAATAACACACTTCAGTGTTGGGGAAGTGCTGTGGAAGTATTAATTGTAGTGAGCATCAGGAATCTCAAAGCCACTGAGCTTGGGTACACTTAAGCACATCATGACAAAAATTATATTATGCTATTCTGAAATGTTTAAATGGGATAGTTACCTGAAAATTCAAAGGAATTCTGGGAAATGATAAAGTGCATGCACACAGTCTCAATGCTTTCAATGCACAAAAATGGTTAGTGCCTTTAAGGGAGTGAACAGAATTTTGAATTTGGACAAATTTACAAAAAGTATGTCAAATATCTAAAATGACTTATTAAGTAACTTAAAAAAATGTGAGTCATCTGAACAAAAGAACAAAGTATGTTGTGCCTGAATCAAACAGAAATGTCTAAAATCTGTTTTAAAATATTATGAGATTATGTTCTACAGACTACAAATCTCTATAAATCTTTGGAGTTAGATATGGTGGGAATAGTTAAGTTGCAAAATTGGATGAGACAAAGTAATTAAGGGTGGAAACTGGTAGCCTAATACAAAAAAAAGTTGGAATAATGTCTTGAAGCAGCAATTCAAGTTAAAATGCTACAGTAGTGAAAAGGAGGTTTAGATGAGAGAACAAAACGGACAGCTTTCTCTTGGTGATGTTTGTGTCCTTGTTTTTCCTTTTAAGAAAACTGATTTGGGGATCAAGCCACTGCCCAAGGGATTGGGACCATACATGGAGAGATAAGTAAAACCTCATAGAACTATTGATAAGATCATTTGGGAGTCAAGAATGTGTGACATGGTCTTGCGATACCAATGTAAGTGTGCAAAAGTGAATGTTACCTCGGAGGTAACAAACATGTTTCAGCAAAAAACATGCACTGAAGAACAGGTCTCAGACATCTACACCGACTTGACGAAAGGATTAGTGTGGCTTGGAATGGCACAAAAACATAGTTTAAACAGTAAGATACTGACACAAAATCCAGAGAGAAACTGACTTTAAAACAATAAACGTAGTATTGGTGAAAGGGACTAAAAAAAAACAATCAAAATAAAAAGCGTGATTGGTTATTATGTCAAAATGTTACAGAAATGAAAGAATATGGGACTCTGGGAGGAGTAATGGTGAACTGAGTGAAAGGGCCCATCAGATGATATACAGATATCCCATCTTGAGCGTTTGTATGATGCATGTGCTCCAGAGTTTACCATGTGTATTGTAGTTCAAAAGGGGGTACCTGCATTTGGAGGTTGTTACCACTTGATTTTACAATCATCCATACAGTTGGCAAGGAGGGAACCATACTGGAGAAGTATCCTCAAGATGGATACAGTTGAAGAGAGCTGGAGAAATTTTGAGTCCACGTATGATATTATTTTACTGTTATTGGGTGAAGTGATCTGTGGATGAGAAACTGGACGATAAATTAAACACAAATTAAGAAACCTGAATCTGGAATATACTGAATTTTAGAGCAAATCATGTGAATAGATTATCTGAAAACAAAATGCAGACGATATTCTGGTCGTCTCAGTCAGGTGGCATGACTTGTTGGTTTCATCACAGGCTGGGATATATATTTAAGGGTCGGTCCCCAAAGGCCAATGTGATTGTTAATTTGATGATACACCCTATTGTTGTATTGTTTGTATTGATTCTAGTTATTTTCATTGTAGTGTTAATTTTCTAGCGCAGGTCACATACTGTTAATATATGTTCTTGGGCGGCTGTCGCTGATTTGCGTCTGCATCTGCAATTGAACATGCGCTGTCAAATTTCGTCAGGGGTGGAATGTATAGGACAGTCCGAAGGGTGAAAAGTGTTGATGATATTCGACAAGCTGCATGACCTTGAATGAGTCCTATGAACATTCCTTTATGAGCCGAAGACGACACCTGCAGCTTGTTTCCCCATCTGTGTTTTTTGTACCAGCCATCAGTTTTGTCTTTCTATATATGCTTTCTTTGTGGTGACTGTTTGTTACACTGTATAAGAGAGAGAGAGAGTTTTCATTCCAATGCATTTCACCTTGGAATAATGAACGGTGCCAGGAACGAACTTAAGCCTCCAGACCACCATAGGTTGAGGGGGCCCTGACAGGAAGAGGGCATGAGACTTGGTTTTTTTCCCTCTTATAGAACAAACAAAGAACAAAGAAAATTACAGCACAGGAACAGGCCCTTCGGCCCTCCAAGCCTGCACTGACTGCTGCCCATCACAACCTAAAACCCCCTATCCTTGTGGGGACCATGGTCCTTTATTCCCATTCTATTCATGTATTTGTCAAGACACCCTTTAACAGTCACTATCGTATCTGTTTCCACTACCTCCCTGCAGCAACATGTTCCAGGCACCCACCACCCTCTGTGTAAAAAAATTGCTTCATACATCACCTTTAAACTTTGTCCCTTGCACCTTAAACCTATGCCCACTAATAACTGACTCTTCCACCCTGGGAAAAAGCTTCTGACTGTCCACTCTGTCCATGCCCTTTATAATCTTGTAGACTTCTATCAGGTTGCCCCTCAACCTCTGTCGTTCCAGTGAGAACAACGCAAGTTTCTCCAACCGCTCCTCATAGCTAATGCCCTCCATACCAGGCAACATCCTGGTAAATCTTTTCTGTACCCTCTCCAAAGCCACCACATCCTTCTGGTAGTGTGGCGAACAGAATTAAACACATTATTCCAAATGCGGCCGAACTGATGTTCTATAAAGCTGCAACATTACCTGCTAATTTTTAAACTCAGTGCCTTGGCCGATGAAGGCAAGCATGCCGTATGCCTTGTTGACTACCTTCTCCACCTGCGTTGCCACTTTCAGTGACCTGTGTATCTGTACACCCAGATCCCTCTGCCAATTGGTACTCTTAAGGGTTCTGCCATTTACTGTATATTTTTCATCTGGATTAGACCTTCCAAAATGCATTACCTCACATTTTTCCAGATTAAACTCCATCTGCCATCTCTCTGCCCAAGTCACCAACCGATCTATATTCAGCTGTATCCTTTGACAGTCCTCATTGCTATCCACAATTCCATCAACCTTAGTGTCATCGGCAAACTTACTAATCAGACCAGTTACATTTCCTCCAAATCAGTTATATATATTACAAATGGCAGAGGTCCCAACGTTGATCCCTGAGCAATGCCACTTGTCACAGCCCTCCATTCAGAAACACACCCTTCCACTGCTACCCTCTGTCTTCTATGACCGTGCCAGTTTTTTATCCATCTTGCAAGCTCACCCCTGACCCTGTGCGACTTTACCTTCTGTATCAGTCTGTCATGAGGGACCTTGTCGAAGGCCTTACTGAAGTCCATGTAGACAACATCCACTACCCTACCCTCAATGATCATCTTCATCACTTCCTCAAAAAACTCAAACAAATTAATGAGACACGACCTCCCCTTCACAAAACCATGTTGCCTCTTGCTAATATGCCTACTTATTTCCAAGTGGGAGTAAATCCTGACTTGAAGAATCCTCTCCAATAATTTCCCTACCACTGATGTTAGGCTCACTGGCCTGTAATTAGCGGGATTATTCCTGTCACCCTTCTTAAACAAAGGAACAATATTAGCCATTCTCCAGTCCTCTGGTACCTCCCCTGTAGCCAGTGAGGATGCAAAGATTTCTCTCAAGGCCCCAGCAATTTCCTCCCTTGCATTTCTCAGTATTCTGGGGTGTATCCCATTAGGCCCTGGGGACTTGTCTACCTTAATGTTTTTCAAGATCCCTAATACCTCCTCCCTTTTGATCTCAACATGACCCAAACTATCTATACACCCTTCCCCAGACTCATCATCCACCAAGTCCTTCTCTATGGTGAATACTGACGCAAAGTACTCATTTAATACCTCGCACGTTTCCACTGGCTCCACACATAAATTCCCTTCCCTGTCCTTGAGTGGGCCAACCCTCTCCCTGGCTACCCTCTTCTCTTTATATATGTATAAAAAGCCTTAGGATTTTCCTTAATCCTGTTGGCCAATGACTTTTCATGACCCCTTTTAGCCCTCCTGACTCCCTGCTTCAGTTTCTTTTGACTTTCCTTGTATTCCACTCTTGCGTCATGTGTTCCCAGCCTCCTAGCCTTGATAAATGTTTCCTTTTTCTTTTTGATTAGGTTCATAATATCTCTCATTATCCAAGGGTCCCTAAATTTGCCATACGTATCCTTCATCCTTACAGGAACATACCGGACCTGAGTCCCCAGCAACTAAAACTTGAAAGCTTCCCACATACCAGATGTTGAGTTGCCCTGAAACATCTGCCTCCAATCTACACTGTCACTTGACAACAGCCCCTCCGCAAACCACCTTCTGGAAGTGGTGACTGCACTGATGCAGATCTTCCCCATGTCAGCCAATCAGCGTCACCACTCTGCTGCCCTCTTCCGGGTCCATTTATTTATCTTCCATTTATTATTACCACTATAATCATTTATTATTACTTAATAAACATTCATATCTAAGCAAATTGTTGTTGATGAGCCTTCTCTGAATTATAGTGGTCAGTCACCTTCTTGAACATCTGCAGTCCATGTTGTTTATGGATACCAAGGGTGCTATTAGACGGGCTGTTCCAGGACTTTCACCTGGATACAGTCAAGGGATGGCAACATGCTTTGAAGTCTGAATGGTGAGTGTCTTAGCGGGGAAATTGCAGATGATGGTGTTCCCATGTATTGCTACCCTCCTTCTTCTAGATGATAGAGGTCACAGGTTTGGACAGTGCTGTCAAAGGAGCCTTGGTGGGTTCCTGCAGTGCATCTTCTAGATGGTCCACAGCTCTCACTGTGCATCAATGGTGAAGGGAGTGAATGATGAAGCCAGTGAATGGGTGTTAAGCAAACAGGACATTTTGTCCTGGATGGTATTAAATATCTTGAGTGCCGTTGGAGTTACACTCATCGTGGAAAATGGAGAGTATTCCATTACACTCCTGCCCTTTGTTGCCTCCAAGATTTCCTGCCAGTCTGCAGACTTACAAAGTCCATGACTGGCAGTGGCTTCTCAAACTGAAGGTGAATGCATCTGCACACAGATCAATATGTGCAGGCACTTCCTGCAATTACACATCTTAGAGACAACACTACTCCTGACTTGTGCCTTACAGATGGGTTGGTCAGGCATTGGGGAGAAAGGGGATGGGTTACTCACTGCGTGATTCCCTGTCTCTGGGTTGTTCTTGTAGCCACAGTATTTGCATGGCAGGTCTATTACAGTTTCTGATCTTTAGTAATTTAGAATGCTGCTGTCAGTGATTTAGCAATGCTAATGCATTATTCATGATGGGGAGATGGTTAGGATTTATCTTGTTAGAGATCGTCATTTTACTTGCATTGTCATGTTGTAGCTAAGAAACAAAAAGTGGTTTTCATTTTGCTACCACAACATTTAAACCTGTAAAGGCCAAAAAAATTGCCATGATCACACCTTCCTGCTGGAGCTCTACTAGCTTGTGTTTGCAGGCAGACCTTGATTTAAGCTTCCAGAGAAAAACAGGCAGACCTCATTAATGCATGTGGATTGGGATAAAATGGTGTAGCTACAAACATAATGTCATTTTTATCTTCAACCATGACGTACTGACAGTCTCTCAATTGTCCCACAAACCATAGACAGGAAGCAGCCATTTCCAGCTCCATTCAAAGGGATCTTCATTCAATCAGCTACAATAGTACCAATATTTGGGAGATATTTTCCTATATAAGATAACGGTTTTCAACCACATGGCCCATTTTAAAGGCTGAGCTTTTAGAAACTTATTGTAATACATGTGTATTATCAATGGTGTCCTTTCTGACAATTCCATTTTAGCTTGTAGATGAGAAGGAGGAATAGAAATAAGAACATAAGGAAGTAACAAACAACTACGGCTGTTCTGCAGAGAGCAAATAGGAGGAGTTATGTTCACATTGCCAAAAAAAGCATAAGTTCAGAGTAATGTACATGCAGACTTCCAAGAAGTATTGCAGAGATGGCTTAACTTGAGTTGTGCCACCTCCTGTAACAAGCATTGTAATCAGCCAGATATAAAACTCCATGGTTCAGTGGTAACACTTTTGTTTCTGAAGGTCAGAGCTCTATGTCACAATGTACAATGGGAACAACTCCCATGATGACTTAAGTGAATGTGATGTTGGTAATGTATCCACGTTTGCTAACAATACAGAACTAGGTGGAACAGTAAGCTTTGATGGCACAAAAGACTAGAGACAGGTTAAGAAAATAGACTACAGGGTGACTGATTGAGTTTAATGTGGAGAAATGTGACATTACTCATTTTAATGGAAAGAACAGAAAAGCAAAAAAAATGGTTTCCATTGCGAGGAACCTTAATCTTCAAAAGGATTTGGATGTCTTGAACAAGAAACAGACAATGTTAAATTTATGGATAGATTTAAGATATTTCCACAAAGTTGTCTATGGTAAATGTATTCAAATATGGATTTGTGTACCTCTTACCCTTGGAGCAAGTGAGTCAATTACAAACAATCCAGCAATGAAGCCCTCTGTACTTAACAGAATCACAGAACTTTTACAGTGCAGAAGGAAGAGATTTGGCCCACAGTGCCTGCACCTGCTCTATTATCTAGTTAGGCTGTGTTATCTATTTCTTGACCATTTCCTGCCCTTTCCCCATATCTCGACACACCATTTCTATCCAAATAATCATTGAATGTCCTCTTGAATGTTCATATTTCCAGGCAGTGCATTCTATACCTTAACTACCTGCTGTGTGAAAGTGTTTTTTATCTCTCAACATCCTTGCTTTGTTTGTACATCACATGATATCTATGCCCTCTTGTTCTTGTTTATTGTACAAGTGGAAACAGCTTCTCTCTATCTACTCTGTCTAGCCCATTCATGATTTTGCTTAAATGGATAGAATTGTTTACACTCTTTTACCTGAAGGTACGAAGTACTATGATACTTACACACACACTCACAAACAAAGGTTAGTTACAGATGCGGGTAAAACCAATAATTAGAGAAGTGGAAACAAGCTCAGTCTCCATGGTTTTGATGCAGGCCTGTTCTATCAAAGAGTAACATTTAATGCTGTCTGAAATAAAGGCCTGGAATTACAGAATTGTCTCAGCAGCTGTGATGGCTTCCACAGTTGACTTTTCACAGGTAGCTTGTGTAGCTAGGAACATAACAAGGGAGAGAGAGGCTTATGTCTTTTCAGTTTCTTCACAGAAGGCAATTTCAGCTGCCCAAGTAAATAAAGCAGACCACTAGATGTTTCTACTTGTCTCTGTCTCTCCTCCAGAATTAAAATTGTTGTTGACATAAGAAAAAATAGCTCCCTCGTGACATTTTCACTTTTCGACAGTTTCCTCTGCCTTTTTGATAGTTTTGGCAGATGTCAAGTGGTCTGGAAAAACTGCTAAACCATGTTCCAAATAAAGCAAGCGATAATCCAATTTCGTGTTTTAAGTACCCAGTTCCTTTCAAGTCTAGTTCTTTGTTATGTTGTTACTGGGGTGGCCCTTGACAATGGCAGCTGTGAAATTCTACAGGAGTGCCAAACAAGAATAATCATCAGTAATACATTTGGATTGCTCTAAAAGCTTTACAAACATTGCAGACGTAAAAGGTCAGGTGCCACTTGGCATCCATTTTGAAAGTTTCTAAACTCCATCAGGTTTTGTAAACGTGCTCCAGGATTAAGCATGTCCCTAACCAAACTGTTCTACTACAACTATAACACTGACATCAATCCCACAAGATGGAAAATTGACCAGGTTTGCCTCTGCCAGAAAATGCAAGACAAATCTAATCGAGCCAGCCATAGGCCTTCAATCTACTCTTAATCATCTGCAAAGTGATGGAAGATGTCATGACAGTACATTAAGTAACATTTAGTCAACAATAACTTGCTCATCAAAGCTTAGCTTGCATTTCCTCAGGACCATTTGGCTCCAGACTGCATTAAAGGTTGAATTGCAGCCATGGCGTGAGACTTGCCCTTGGAATCAATGACCCCAAGCAATTTTCAAGTCAGTGGGAAACAGTGGCAAAGCTCTCCACTGGATGGAGCCATGGCTGGCAAGAAGGAAGACGGTTGTGTTTGTAGGAAGTCAATTATTTCAGCCAATGTTGTAGGAGTTTCTAATGGTAGTGTTCTAGGACTAATCATCTTCATTAATGGCCTTCCCTCCACTGTAAGGTCAGAAGTGGGGATAGTTGCTAATGATTGCTGTGTTTATAACCACTCACAACTCCTCACATCCTCAAAGAATGTGTCCAGGAAGACCTGGACAATATTCAGTCTAGGACTGATAGCGACCAGGAATATTCATGCCATCCAAGTGTCAGACAATAATCATCTCTAACAACAGAGAATCTAAGCATCTCCACTTAACATTCATGCCTGAATTACCATCACTAAATCCCACAGCATCAACATCCTGCAGGTTATTATCAGCTGCCACCTTAGCTGGACCATCCCGTTACACATTGTGGAGACAAGAGATAGTCAGAAGCTAGGAATTTTGCAGTGAGCAACTCTCTGTCTGACTTCTCAAAGCTTGTCTAATTGATACAAATAGAAACAAGTCACAACTGAAGCAACATGGGAGCATAGAGTCCTTTGTAAATAGACTGTTAGTCAGAAGTTTGGTGCAAGTGGAAATTTGGTGCAGAAGGGGAAGTAGGTGCTGTTTTCCATTTTTTTTTGAACTTCCAGTAACTTGTGAGTTTTTAAATTTTGTCTCTAAGCTAGGAGGTTTTACATTGTAAATACTTAACAAAATTTGTAAGTTGTTAAATACCAATATAAATTGATTAGGTGAGATAGAAATGTGATGTAATTGCAACAACTGAGAATTTAGAGGATGCATTGCAGTCCTGGGCCACCATATCTGTGATAAGTATCTGCATCACTTTGGCTTGAAATTGCTGAGTTGGGAACCAAGTTGCAAACAGTGCATAGCAACAGGAAAGAGGATACTTACCTGGATGCTTCATTCTGGGTGGCACTCACAGTCCTCAAGTAAGTAAAACTTGAGAGTTGGTGAATGCCTCGGGACAAAAAGCTGTGACTGCACATTGGGACAGTATGGGGATCCAGTGTGTAGTGTGATATCTTTTAGGAGTCTGAATGACATAGGCCATGGCAAGATGCATGGCAGAATTGGGTGACAAATGCAACGAGGCCAACCTCAACATTGAGATGTTCTTGTTTATGCTGTGGTGAGATTCTCATTAGGTAGAAGCAAATGCCAGTGGACAGGGATTAGAGGCAAGGGCTGATTAGGAATAGTCAGCCTGGCTTTGTGCATGGGAAATCGTGTCTCACAAACTTGATTGAGTTTTTTTGAGGATGTGATCAAGAAGATAGATGAGGGCAGAGTGGTAGACGTTGTCTACATGGGCTTTGGCAAGGCATTTGACAAGGTTCCGTACGGTGGACTGGTTAGTAAAGTTAGATCTCATGGGATCCAGGGAGAGCTAGCCAGTTGGATATAAAATTGCCTTGACGGTAGGAGACAGATGGTTTGGTAGAGGGTTGTTTTTCGGACTGGAGGTATGTGACTAGCGGTGTTCCTCAAAGATCAGTACTGAGTCAACTGTTGTTTGTCATTTATATAAACAATTTGGAAGAGAATATAGGAGGCATAGTTAGCAGGTTTGTGAATGACACCAAAATTGTTATAGTGAACAGTGAAGAAGGTTATCTAAGAGTACAAAGGGATCTTGATCAGCTGGGCCATTGGTCAAGGAATGGCAGATGGAGTTTAATTTAAATAAATGCAAAATGTCGCATTTTGGTAAGACAAACCAGGGTAGAACATATACAATTAATTGTAGGTCTTTGGGAAGTGTTATCAAACAGAGAGATCTAGGGGTTCAAGTGCATTGTTCCTTGAAAGAGGTGCTACAGGTAGATGGTGTAGTAAAGAAGGCGTTTGGCACACTTGCCTTCATTTCTCAGACCATTGAGTGCATGAGTTTGGATGTAATGTTGTAGCTATACAGGATGTTGGTGAAGCCACTTTTGGAGTGCTGCATACAGTTCTGGCTGCCTGCTAAGAAAGGATATTAGTAAATTGGAAAGAGTGCAGAAAAGACTTGCAAGGTTCTTATCAGGATTGGAGGCTTTGAGTTATAATGAGAGGTTGGAGATAATGGGACATTTTTCCCTGGAGTGTAGGAGGTTGAGGGGGGACATTACAGAGGTGCTCAGAAGTAGAGGGCATAATTTTAACGTGAGAGGGGAAGGATCTAAACTTATATACTGAGGGGCAACTTTTTCACATAGAGGGTGGTGCTTATATGGAATGACCTGCCAAAGGAAGTGCCAAATGCAGGTACACGTTGCAAAGACATTTGGACAGGTACATGAACAGGAAAGATTTAGAGGATATGGACTAAACGCAGGAAAATGGCATCAGGTCGGCATGGACGCGTTGGACAGAAGAGACTGTTTCCATGCTGTATGACTCTATGAATCTGTGACCTTGTTAACATTACAACCTCACCAAACAAACTCAACACTGGGAAAACTCAGCAAAGAAACAGAGCAGGTACCTGGCAAAATCTGCTCACTGATTGCTTAAAATAACCTCCATGTTTGACACTGGACACCAACATTTCAGCACACATTTCATGGGCACTAGCTACTTACACCCACATCCCACAGACATTATCATTGGACATGTACCAGCCCTCATGACACATCCCCAACCTAGTTACATGATACCTCTGCATTTCAATACTGCACCTTGAGCTGCACAGGCAACACAGCAAGGACACTGTGCTCTCAGAGACACGTACCCAACTTATGGACTGCAGCAGGCTACATATTGGGCCCATTGCTCACTGTTGTAGTGCTTGCTCACTCTGAATCTGCCTGGATGCTCACAACATCGCTGCCTCACATAGTCTTTTTACCACAGCCAAAGGTACCAAACTTACAGTGCTTTTGTCATGCCTTGCCGCTCAGCACAGACACAGAGCCAGGAGAGTCGACATGATGTCAGCAGGACCCACTTAAGTCATAGGAGAAAGCATTCACTTAGGGGTACTCTGCACAGTAAGTTAAGGGCAACCTCCAATGTCAGTCGAGGACTTGCGTAGAAGGTCACAGTCAGCTTACTCTCCACATAAGGGGTGAGGAGCTGAATGCAGGCCAGCCCAACACACATCTTTCTGCTGTTTTCCTCATAGAATGAGACAGTGGCAGGTATTAAGGAAGATGAAACTGGGAGGTAATCTTTTACTTTTTTGTGCAGGTGGGGAGGTGTCCTGAGTGAGTAGGTAGCACAGAGGATGTGCAGGGTTAGTAGTGTTGGGACTGAGGTGAATAACTTCAAGTGACGGAAGGTGTTGCAGGTAATAGTGAGAGTGGTAGAGCATGAGTCCAGGTGGAAGGTGGGTGCAGTAATAGAGAGAGAGTAATGGTGAGATATTGGAGAAATGATGGCAGCACTCATGCTTGTGGAATGGAGAAGGTAAAAGATGTTCTTCCTCTGGACAACTAAGACTGTTTCAACTGGGTGAGAACTTTGGACCAGACTTATGTCATGGCCTCCAGTGGTAGCCCTAGGGGAGGAGGAAGTCCTAGGTGCTGCATAGATACTGCCTCCAGCAGCAGGATCTCTTTGATTCCGCCTGCAAATCAGGGCATCAATTTCTCCTGTCTGCCATCTCTAGTGCAAATGTCAGAGCCTTGCAGGGCATCTCCAGGCTGACAGTGCTTGTCCTGAAGGGTACTAGAAATGTGTTGGTTTTAATTTTCCAAAACTCATTAGATTCAGGAAAGCTTTGTTGAGATTGGAAAATAGCTAACATAACTCCTTTATTCAAAAAGGGAGGGAATCAGAAAGCAAGAAACGACAGGCCAGTTAGTTTAAGACCTGTTATAGGGAAAATTAGAAGCTATTATTAAAGACATTATAACAGAGCATCCAGGTGAGTTCATGGTAATCAAGCGCAGCCGATATCGTTTTGTCAAAGGGAAATTATCTTTAATTAATATATTGAAGTTCTTTGAAGAAGTAACTTGTGATATAGGTAAAGGGGAACCAGTGGATTTATTCTGCTGAGATTTGCAAACGGCATTTGATAATGTGCCACATCAAAGGTTATTGTGGAAAATAGAAGCTCATGATGTTTGGCATAATATATTGGCATGGATAGAAGATTGACTTGCTACCAGGAAGCACAGACTAGGAATACCTGAGTGTTTTAAAGGCTGGCAGGATGATATGAGTGGTGTGCCACAGTGGTGGCTGCTGTGGCCTCAAATCTTTACAATTTATATAAATGATTTGTATGAAGATATGGTAGTGAAATTTGCTGATGATACAAAGATAGGTTGGAAAGTGACTTGTGAAGAAGACATAAAAAACCTACAAAGGAATATAAATAGGATACGTTAGTGAGCAAAGATGTGGCAAATGAAGTTTACCAGAAAGAATAAAATAATTTTTCTAAATGCTAAGATTTTGCAGAGCTCTGAGATGCAGAGAAATGCAGATGTCATCGTGCATAAATTGTAGAAGTTTAGTATGCAGGTACAGGAAGTAATCAGGAAAGCTAATAGGATGTTATAGTTTATGGTGATGTGAATTGAATCCAGGAATAGGTGGGGAGCTTATGCTTCAGTTGTACAGGGCGTTAGTGAGACCATATCTGGAGTTCTATGTACAGTAATGGTCACTGTACTTATGGAAGGATGTTGATGCATTGGAAGCAGTTCAGAGAAGGCTTAATACCTGGTAAGAGCAGGTTGCCTTATAAGGAAAGGCTAGGTCTGTATCCTCTGGACTTCCTAAGAGTCGGAGTGACTTCATTGAAATATATAAGATCCTTAGGCAACATAACTTGGTGGATGTGAAAAGATTTTTTTCTTTTGTAGGAGAATCTAGAACTAAGGATCAAAGTTTAAAAAGTAAGGGGTCACCTATTTAAGACAGAAATTGAAGGGGCTATTGGCCTACACGTGGCTCCTTGTTCATACATATGTATTATCTGGTGGTACAATAGGCTTTTAGAGATGGCATGCAAGTAAGGATGCTAGTGTTTTGTTGGATATTCACTGAGTGCTTAGTTGTTCAAGGAATGGAGCTTGATAAAATGGGCGGAAATCCGATGTAAGAGATGTCGTAAAGGCATAGTAAGTAACTGACAAGGTGTGTTTGGTAAGATAGGGTATGGAAACTAATTAGGCCTTGCAGTGAAAAACCCTCCAAATGAATTCAATGCAATTTAGACCTTGTCGAGACAATCCATACAGTCACCTGAAGGTAGAATCAAACCCGGGTTCTGTGGCTGTGACGCAGCAATGTTAACCACTGAGCTTATTGGGCGCCAAATTGTATTTATGTCATTAGACAGAGATAAAAAAAATTATTGGAGCTGACAACAAAGGCAGTGTAATAATCATTGATGACTTCAATCTTCATAGAGGCTGGACCAACAAAATTATCAGAGATGGGCTGCAAGATGAGTCTGTAATATAAATTCATGACAGTTTCCTGGAACAATAACTGTGGAACCAATGAGCGAGAAATTTGTTTTAAATCTAGCATTGTGCAATGAGGCAGTATTAATCTCACAGCAAAAATATTGAAAATATGATCATGATGAAATTAAGTTGCATATTAATAATGAAAGCAGCAGAAACGAATCTTGAATGTAAATAAAACCAATTAATAAGTATGGGGGTGATCTGACTAAGGTTGATTGTATAAATAGACTAAAAGATATGACAATAAATAAACTGAGAGCAACATTTAAAGAAACAATTCAAAATGTTTAGTAAACTTGCATTCCGTCATAAAACAAAAACACAGCCAACATTCCATCTGTGGCGCAGTCAGGAAGTTAAGGATGGTGTAAGATTTATAAAAAGGCTTATAATGACAAGAATAGTGACTAGTAAATATTGACTCACTTGTGCATAGTGAGTGTTTTAGAAACCAGCAAAAGCCCACCAGCATGTTAATAGTTAAATATGAAATCGCGTCTGTGGGAAAACTAGATTTGAGATTGGATAGTGAAGTTCACCGCATTAGTTACAGTGAATACCTTTTGATAATTAAGAGGTTTAGCAAATTGAGTGAAGACTCACTGGAGTTTAAATAAATGAGAGCTGATCTCATTGAAACAATTGTCATTCTCACCAGCATTAAAATATTTTAAAAATTACAGAATGTAAATGTTCTAACTGGAATATAAAACAGAATGTAGCAAAATATTTACTGCTTGGAGACAGACACAGAAGAAATATTAATGGGAAATGAGAAAATGGCATAGATATTCAGATAATATTTTGCAGTCTGTCTTTACCTCAGAAGACACAAATCACATACCAGGAATACAAAGTAACCAAAGGGCTAATGAGACTTCAGAACTTAACATAACGAATATCAGCAGGGTGAAACTACTGGAGAAACTTTCGGGACTAAAATTCAACAAATCTTCAAGAGCTGATGGTTTATATCCTCAGGTTCTAAAAGAGATAGCAGCGTAGATAATGGATTGAATG
>NC_063334.1:39905381-39952594 GCF_021869965.1 Rhincodon typus
GTCTGGTTTCTTGTCTTTGAGACTGGATAGTGAAGTTCACTGCATTACTGTGAATATCTTTTGATAATTAAGAAGTTGAGAAAATTGAGCCATCACTCAATTGAGTTTAAATAAAGAATTGATCATTCAGAACAGGCATGAAAGGATAGATATTGAGAGACTTTTAGCATTAATTGGGAACTCTAGAACATGGGAGGCAAGATTAAAGTGTCAATCCTTGAGCTGAAGAAATAAATGGTTGTGAATCGTTGGGCCTCTCCTCCCCTGAGAGTTGAGATGATGCATTGAGGGTGTTCCTACAGTGGTCCATAACCTTCCCAAGGGAAATTAGGGATGAGCAATAAATGCCGATCTCACCAGTAATGCCCAAATCCTGTGAACCAATTAAAAAAACAAATAAAATAAAAACTGTCAAATTTATAATCCAGACTATGGCTGCCATTACTCCTCTTTGTAGCTAAAACCTACAACCATTTTGCTGCCTTTCTCTCTGTCATTTCTCATGGTCTCCACAGGCACAGTTGTCTAACTTGATGTTGCTGGCAGGGAGGGTCACTTTCTGAAAGCACATATTAGGAATTCTGCAACCATTGCAATTGATTTTCCAACCATTTAAAATAATGGACAGAACATTATGCTCCTTTTATCATAAGTCTGTGAAATCCACTGCTGCCAGGTGAGATCTCTCCCACAATCCCATGAATGGAACAATCCCAATCAAAATGTATTGGTTGGTCTTTCCAGTAGGGATTCAAATATCTGTTTATATCATTTCTCAGGAGCTGTGACCATGGCTACATACAATTCTTGTTATCTCATTTGTCTTTAATAGAGTTAATATTATTTATTTACCCACATATTCCATTGACCTCCTTATAGTGTCAACTGGTATTTCTCTTTGCAGTTGCTGCTGTAACAACTGAAGGAACCAGTTTAATTCACCTCAGTGATTTTCTTTTTGACTTGCTTTATTCAATAAAACGTTCACTTTGTCATAATATTCACTGTTATTATTAATGTGCATCAGCTTGCATTTCTTATTTCCATTTATGATTCACCAGTCCAATTGCTAAGTCATTTTGATTAATTCCTTTCCTTCAAAATATCCTAGTTTTACGTATAACATGGGTACAATCTGGATATGTGTTTACAGTTGAGACACATGGTGAGTGCTGTTGAGGGTGTATTGATCCAACCTGTCTTAATATTTAAATACTTTTTCCTTATTACAACAGGAATTAATATACTGCCACTTGCTCTCCTATATCACAAACCTCTTAATGTTGCATTGAAATTGGATTTTGTCACCATTAATTATGCTCATATTGTTATAGTTGTGCTTGTGAACTTTTGAATTATATATAATCTAAACATTTACTGCAATCACAATTAGTCACATTAATAAAAATTGTTCCTAGATTTTTGTTGTCTACAGGCAGAATTTTCAGAGCCCTGATTGATGTGGGCAATGGTAAGTCAGTTGGGAAAATACAGTGAGAATAGAAAAATGAGATTCTCACCCTTATGAGAAAGTAACCCGATTTTATGCATATGGAAAGTTGAAAATCTCACCAATGAGCGTCGCGGGGCTGATTTGCATACATGCATCTTATTATTACCTAATCTCACCTCATTTATATGCAGTTTGCTATTTTCCCAGGCACTGGAGATAAACTGGATGGCGGCAAATCCCAAAATGAAGTCATGGGGGTACCTGGCAGCAGCAACTTGTGGGCATCTTCTCAAGTCATCCATCTTGGCCAGCATTACCCAATGTCTTAGGGCATCCTCCACAGGCAGCGACTGCCTGTGTCCTTCATCCATTGAGGCTGGTGTTCGACATGCAGCACCATCACCACATCATCACAGCACAGCTCACTTATAATACAGTTTACCACTTCAATACTGCACTTTGCAGCTCACCGACTCCCTTCACGTCAATGTTGCTGTCAGGCCACCTTGGGCACACAGGCGGGTACTAATCTTATGAATCAGTAGATGGTATATTCTAGGCTCTTAGTTTGTTTTCTTAGCATTCATTTGCGACAAACCTAAATGGATCTTCACTGTATTTCTGCCTTGCCTTGCCATTCTGCACATCGGAATCTCATTGTGAACTTAAATGTTCACAGCAATTCTGTATTTTTTTCTCCACATAATTTGGTGTTCCTTTTGGAGCTGCTGTCTTTGGTCATCTCCATCGTGCCCTCTGACATGACGTGCTTGGCCACCTCCCTGGGCAGCAGTGGGCACATTGGTGGTTTCAATCTTCTCGGAGCTGATGGTGTTGTGCTTGTTGTGATGAGCCAGGCAGGAAGTCTCTCATGATACACTTGAAAATATCATTGAGGAACATGTTCATGACGTTTATGGCATTGGAGGAGATGCCAGTGTCAGGAAGGACCTGCTTTATCATTTTGTAAAAGTTGATGACATTACTTTCTTTCCTGGGCTTTCTCCTCTTCTTGCTGGTCTTTGCTGGCATGCGGGGCACTGCTTTCTTAGTGTCCTTTTTGACAATTTGTCCATTTTTCCTCAACCATGGTGACAGCCAACTTCAGATACTTGCCTTGCTGTTTAGTGTAGACACAACACCATACAACTTGTCATGTTTGCCGACAGTGTTCAGTCAAGGGGGTGAACATGTTGCTGTAAGGGAGTGCGCCATTTCAATGTCACACCTGCAGCATGTGCCAGCAGCTTACACGGCAAATGCATTGCATGTACTTCAATCAAATGGCCATGTCTGAAGATCTAAGGGGATTTGCTAAAGTTAAAGGGAATTGTCAACAGTCAGGGGCTAATGGCACAGAAAATCAAAGGATATCAAACTGGTATCACTTGAGGGGCTTGGGCATAATCAGCAGGCCACCTAGGTCATTCAAAGTCAGCGATACAATTTCCTTACGGTGCAAGGAATGTGCCGAGGTTTGTCCTGTAGTTTGAGTCCAATCAGTCCAAGATTAGCAGTTTAGCAACAAATTACTACAGATGCTGGAATCTGTACTGAAAACAACAAATGCTGGAGATCACAGTGGGTCAGGTAGCATCCATGGTGAGAAAGCAAGCTAACGTTTCGAGTCTTAGATGACTTTTCATCAAAGCTGATATGAAGTGTGGAGGGGACAGCATTTATGCTATATTTGGGGGGTGGTGGAGTGTATGGTGCTGGGGAGAAAGGATGTTCATAGTTCAGATTGAGTGATCAGAATGTGACAATGGCAGAACAATGGTGTGTCTAGCTGTCAGGCTTCAAAGAACAGACAGTCACTGGGTTGGGGGGAGTTGTGGCGGCAGAGAGGACAGGGTGACAGAGAATGTAACAGGTAAAACTAAAAGAAAGGGAATGAATGGGAGTTGGTTCACATTTTGTAGGTGTTGAACTCAATATTATATTTAGAATGTTATAAAGTGCCTATTCTGAAGATGAGATGTTGTTCCTCCTGTTTGCATTATGATTCATTGCAGCACTGCAGCGTACCAAGGATAGACAAGTGGGCATACAAACAGGACGCTGTGTTAAAATGACCGGCTACGGCAAGGTCAGGGCCATGTTTGCACACACACTGGAGGTGTTCCACAAAGAGGTCACTCAGTCTGCGTTTGGCTTCTCAAATGTAGAGTAGGCCACATTGGGTGCAGCAAATATAAAACACAAGATTGGAGGAGACTGGTACAGGTGAAATGCTGCTTCACCTGGAAAGACTGTTTAGGCCCTTGGATGGTGAGCAGGAGGAGGGGAAGTGACAAGTGTTGCACCTTCTGCTGTCAGTCAGGTAGCTACAGAAAAGTCAAGTATCTGGTTAATGTTCATTCATGGCTACAGGTCGGAGCCTTCAGGAGATGAATCATGGTTAGTCCTGGGGTCATTGATCATGATAATTTAATTGTAATAACAGGTGTGAAACAGGAGCAATGTGGGGTGAGTTGTAAAATTTACCCCAGTTCCACAATTCACAAATACATTCCAAAGTCTAATAGCTTGCATGAGGTGTAGGGTGTTTTCAATCATGTAAGCGTCATTCAAACTCACTTATCCATGGTTGAATATCTGGGCTTGATTTTATGAATCACAGTGAAGCAAGGTGAACAATGCAATCAATACAGATTTCAGATTTTGAATAATAAGAGTACGTTTGATATTTACAGCGAATCTCAATGTGGCACAATCAATTTAATTGATTTTTTGACTAATAACAAAATAGATTACCTCCCCTTTGACTTCAGTGAACTAAGCCCCTCCAGGTTCCCTTACTCACAGTTGTTAAAATCACAAAGTTAGCTAAAGTCTGCTCAGGAGATGTGAGACAAGTGTCGCATGGTGTTAGATTGATTAATCTGCAGGCTCTGGATGAAATCTTCACCCTGTGATGCGTTCTCTGGTCAGTGTTCTTGAAGCCACACCCATTTCTTGTCCTGGTTGTAGACAGACAGAGAGAGAGAGAGAGAGAGACTGCTCTGAGTTACCAATCTTGTAGAGTTGTGTGCCTCATGTTTTTTTCTTCCTTTCTCTAAGTTTTGACCCCTTCAATTCTGAGCTGCCCCAGTTATACCATCTTCTGACTAATCTAATCCGATGGCAAAAACAAACAAAAATTGCCTCAATTGGCTCCCTGGACAGAAGGCTTTGTTCACATGTGTATTGTTTACCCACTCCTTGTTGAACTGGTGTTGTGGGACAAAAGCAAAAGTTGCTGAAGCAACTCAGCAGTTCTGGCAGCATCTGTGGAGAGAAAGTAGTATTAACATTTTGGGTCCAGTGACCCCTTCCTCGGAACTGATGGTAGCTAGTTAAATGTTGGTATATATGCTGAAGATGGATGGGAGGAGGGAGGATGGGGAGAGGCAAATGATCAGTGAAAATGGAGCCTAGAAAGAGAAAACAGCTGATGGGAAGACAAAGGAATAGGTAACTGTTCGCCTAGGAGAATAAAAGGATTGTTTGTGGTAGCAGCCCATACGACGACAGGGCCAGGGGTATGGGAGTGAGTAAAGGACATGGAAGAAAGTGTCCAGGCCTTAAATTATTGAACTCAATATTGAGTCCTGAAGACTTCAGGGGCCCCAAGTGGAAAATGAGATGCTGGTCTTTCAGCTTATGCTGACCTTATGCAAGCCCAAGACAGAGATGTTGGCCAGGAACATGGTGGTGTGTAGAAGTGGCAGGCAATTGGAAACTCAGGGTCATTTTTGCAGACAGATTGTAGATGATTTGCAACACAGTGAGGATGTCATTTATGTGTCGATGATTTCTTCTAGTCTTTTGTGTTTGATAATTACGAAGGTGTCATCTACAAAGAGGACCCAGAGTTTGGGTTGTATACTGGGGAGCGCTGTTTGTTCTAACCTTTGCATTATTGCTTCTGCAATCAGTCCTAATATTGGGGATTACATTGGTGTTCCATTGAATTGTTTGAATATATGGTTGTTGAAGATGAAGTGGATTATGAGGCACAGATCCAGCAGTTTCAGGGTGCTGTCCTTGTTGATGCTGTTGGTGTTGTAGAATGTGTGCCTTCCTGATTCATAAAGCAGCGTGACAATTGTCTCTGTGGCTAGGTCGATGTTTATGGATGTAAATAGTGCTGTTATGTCAAAAGATATCATTATCTCATTCTCTTCTATTCTGGTGTCTTTGAAGATGTTGAGAAATTTTTGCGAGGAGTGGATGGAGTGGGTAATGTTGTTAACTAAGTATTTCAGTTTCTATTGTAGTTCTTTGACAAGTCTACATTATGGTGTGACTGGTAGTGAGACAATGGGCCTGAGGGGGACCCCTGGCTTGTATACCTTGGGGATTGCATAGAAGCAGGGTGTGTTGGACCCCTCTGGCTTCATTTTTTTGGCAGTCTGTCTTCCTGATGTCTCCTGAGTTATGTAATTTCTTCATGATTGTTTTGATCCAGTTCTCTGACTGTGGTGTTGGGTCTATTGCCATCTGTTGGTAGCTGTAGGTATCTGCTAGTTACCTAGCAGGGTGACGAAACATCCGCAATCAAACACACTGGCTCAGCGAGCAAGTCTACAACCTCATCCACAACCCGAGCTACAAATCTTCTCAAAAACTTTAGATAGCCTAGACCCTAACTTTTATAATTATTTAAGAACAGATGTAGGGTACTGTGTTCAAGATGTAATTCAATTGGAACACCACCAGGTTTCAATCAAAAAAACACACTTTATTCTTACAACACTGTTAAAATGCAAGAAAAATGGTGTAACTTTAACTCTATTGAAAAATTTAACAAGATAATGCATTATTTAACCAATAATTATCAACTGTTCCAATATAGACAGCATCCTACAAACATACCCGTTGGCAAAAATACACTTCAGCAAAACAGTTATGGTTCTCACATGCTGTCTCTCTCCAGTCCAGAAGAAAGAAACAATCTGCCTCTTTTGATTTTTAAGAGGAAACCTCACTATCTAAAACTATCAAGCAGCTGGGAACTCAAGCTTTTAGCTCAGCAGCCTGCAAAAAACTTCCCATTAACTGAAAGCAAAACTAAAAGCCTTTCTCGGTCTGTGTGAGGCCTGACACTGCCTTCTCATGATTCTTATGATACTCATGATTCTTTTGTCTCCTTTTTGAAGAAACACCCATAGATAACTTAGTTTATCAACTGCCTGCCTGAAACAGACATTTCGGTGCGACTGTGACAATACCCCTCTACTAAGGAAATAGCACAGTACACATCTCTCTCAGGTACAGTATCATCACAGTTAGCAAGCAGAAAATAGTTACCACTGATGTTAATGTTGGTGAGGGTGGAAAATGGCCTGAGTGAGTGAGCAGGAAATACAAACATCAGGAAGGATTGGTGGGGGGCATGTGTGGTCGACAGCCCTTGATGGAAGATGCTGCATGCAATAGTGAATGTGAAAGACAGTGAAACTTGATGGGAAATATGTGTGAAATCAGAGCTAGGGTTAATGTAAGGGAGCTGAGAGAAGATGTGGCACTTACCCTTACAGAGTGGACAAGGTCATTAACCTTCTTGTTGCATTGATGGGCATTCCTTCAGACTGCGGAAATTGCACTGACACAGTGGCAGCTTAAGACCAGTCTGCTAGGGTCTGGTGGTCCTGAGGAAAGAAAATGGCTTTCCTCTCCACTACCCTATCATCTAGAACCTCCAGGTCCCTGTCAGCAAACCAGAGTGCCAATCTGCTTCTGTAGGCCATCTCCAGGGCAATGCTTCCCACAATAGAATTGTGTAGGGCTAATCTTTGCTTGCAGAGTTTGAGTTAGTGAACAGCTAGGGTTTAATTATGGTTCTGGCAGCTGGAAACATGTAAGCTTCTTGCAGCAGTAATCCATGCCACCACTGGGGAGCAAAACAAAATAGCATGAGAACACAGCCTGGAGGGATGCTGCAGAAGTAATATGGTGAGCAGTGTAAAACTGCATGAGAAAATATGCTAGACCTTGCAGAGAGAAACCTTATTTAAACTCCCTGAAATTGACATTTAACTAACTCTTGGGAAAGTTTGGCCCCACATTTTCACCCATTTCATCATCTTTACTCAGCTGTGAAAGACAGCATTAAAGACAGTGGAGAACAGTTACTTTCTATCTCCCAAATAATTTGTTCATGAGGTGGGAGCTTCTCATTAAAGCCAGCAATGATTGCTCACTCTTAGTTGTTTTTGGGAAAATGGTGATGAGCCTTCAAGAAGTGTTCCAGTCTGTGAGGTGAAGGTGCTGTCTTTGCATTATTTTGTAGGGCATTTCGGATTTTGGACCAAGTGATGTTGAAGGAACAGCAACTGATACATGTCGAAATCAGATACTTTGTGACTTGCAGAATCACTTTGAGATGATGGAACTTTGAGATTGGATCAATTAGGATTATATTCTTTGGAGATAGTAGGAACTGCAGATGCTGGAGAATCCGAGACAACAAGGTGCAGGGCTGGATGAACACAGCAGGCCAAGCAGCATCATAGGAGCAGAGAGGCTGACGTTTCGGGCCTAGACCCTTCATCAGAAAAGGGTCCTTTCAGAAAAGGACCCTTCATCATCCCTTTTCTGATGAAGGGTCTAGGCCCGAAACGTTAGCCTCTCTGCTCCTATGATGCTGCTTGACCTGCTGTGTTCATCCAGCCCTGCACCTTGTTGTCTTTTATATTCTTTGGAGTTTAGTTTTATAGGTCAGTTTTAGATCTAGTACTGTGCAACGAAGATTAATTAATAGCCTTGAGTTAAAAGGGCTTCTTAAAGAAAATTACATTAATATGATGTAATTTTATATTGAGTTCAAAAATATTGAGTCAAAACTGAAAATTAGATATGTAGATATGAAAGGTGAATTTGCTAAGATAGTTTAGTAATTTACATTTAAAAATACAGCAATAGGCCAGCATTGGCTAGTATTTAAGGAATTAAAATATAATTTGCAACAGATGCACATTCCTTTAAGGGCTAGAAACCTCCAAAGAAAAGATGATCCAACTCCAGCTGACATGAGTTCCAGATAGTATGAGATCAAAGGAAAAGGCTTATAAGTTGCCAAAGACAAAGGTTTAGGAGGAATTTGAAATTCAGCACAGGAGGACCAAGGAATTTAAAAGGAAAATGAATAAAGTATAACAGACTAACAAGAGATATAAAAGCAATTGTAAACATTCTATTGGTGTGCTAACAGGAAGAGATCAGTGAAAATAAATGTGGCACATTAGAGACAGTGATTGGTGAAACTATAATGAGAAGTAAGGAAATGACAGAGACATTAACCAAATAACATTACATCTATCTTCATAGCAGAAGTCACAAACAAATCCAGAAATGATGGTGAACCTAGGGTAAATGTGAATGAGGAACTTAAAGAAATCAGTGTAAGCAAAGAAATAATACTGGAAAAATTATTGGAACTAAGTGATGGCAAACATCCCATACCTGACGACCTGCATCCTTGAATTTTAAATTGCTGCAGAAAAGTTTTGATCTTTGGGTATTGGATTTTAGAACAGTTCCTAATTATTGGATAGTAGCAATCATAATTCTGCTATTTAGGAAAGGAAGAAGAGAGAAAATGGGGAACAATTGATCAGAAAGCATAAAATCAATAGTAGGGAAAATACTAGAATCACTTATTCAGGACATGATAACAGGACACTTGAAAATGCATGGTATAATTTAATAGAATCAATACAGATTTGTAAAAGGGAAATTTTTGTGTTAGATACATCTGATAAAAGACTTTTGAGATTGTAACTAATAAGATGGCTAAGTGATTATAGTATATTTGGATTTTCCATAAGTTATTTGTAAGGGGCCACAAGTGGCTATGACAGGAAAATAGAGTTCCTAGGATTGTCAGCCAGATATTGAGCCAGATTTTTTCTGAGAACTGGCAATGTAATGCAGATTGCATTCTGTCCTTTCATTTTTATAAAAGGAGAGAGCTCCACATTGCTTCTGATATTTCTTTCCTGGAGAAGAACCATTGGTAAAGACAAACTGTGCCCTATTTCCAGCTGTCGTATTCTGAAATGCAAGGGTCCAGAATCACAGATCCCATTACCTGATGTGAGGCATACCTGTTCTGGAGAATGGGAAATGCAGATCAATAGACTAGTTTCTGGAATAAAGGACTTTTCCAAGAGGAGAAATTTTGTGGTCTAGGTCTATAGTCCCTGAAGTTTGTAAAAATGAGAAGTGGACTAATCAAGCTTGATAGAGTAGATGCTGGGAGGCTATTTCCCCAGTTAATGCACAGTGGCACAATTTCAAATCAAGGCTTAGCCATTTGGGTCTAAGAGGAAGAGAAATAAATGTCTCCAATCAAACATCTGTGAATCTTTAGAATTCTTTACTCCAGATAGATGCTCAGTCCTTGAATAGATTCAAAGATGAGATCAATTGATATTTGGGCACTAAGGGAACTAAAGGTTATGAGGATTGAGCAGGAAGGTGAAAAGGAAGTTGAGGTACAGTTGTGATCTTATTGAATAGTGAAGCAGATCCAAAAGGCAAAATGACCTATTTGACTATAAATCTTGTATTCTATTATATGCTGATGTGTTCCAGGCATCCACAAAGACTTTGCTGAAGGACAAGGCAGGCTCAGTGCAAAAATCTCCAGCCATGATCATATTTTGAAAATCCTGAGAATTGTGTTTGCCATTTTCAAATATGCAGAGCTGGAAGGAAAATCTCCTTACCACTTTTAAAATCAACTCAAATTCTCCAAATTATGGTAACTGCACGAGTGGGATCTTCCTTTATGTTGCTATGTTTCCTGAGTTCTATTTATTTTTAAAATGAAGTAAGTTTTACTAACCTTGTGAGGTATCATCAACTGTGCAGAAACAATTAGGTATTATGTTAACATTGATTTCAAATTCTGTGAAATGGAATTGTTAAAGTATTGTTAATCAGATCTGTTTCCTGCCTGCATTAAAAAAAAAATCAATTGCCCATCTGGCTGACAGATGCAAGTTTTGTTGTCAATTGAAGTGATCCCAGCAAAGGTCTGTAGTTTACTTCTCCAGGCATACCAGCCATTGCAAATAGATTGTGGCAGGGAGTGGAAAAGAATTGGCTCTTTCCCCTTCAGAGATAGAATTGTGTAGTTTGTGCTGAGGACAAGACTGAGAGAAAATGTGGAAATCAAAGGGGCCTTTTTTGCCAAACCACTTCCAGTACAAAGCTTCTATTTCTTGAGTGAAAGCAAACCAGACAATAGTCATGATTGCTGGTCATAATTTTGCTCAGAGAGGAAACAGTCCATAATTCTCAAGCTATGTCTGAAATGGAAGAAATCTCCAGCAGGCTCTCCCTGGAGGCATTCATCAGTGGTAATGAAACCCTAAATAGAAGAACCCAGATGGTACCAATAAAATCTTTTGTTTCTATTTAATCAAGGTCACTGCAAACACTAACGCTCGTGCAAGGCAATGGAGTGTAAAGGTATTGGGCAAAAGAAGAGTCTTGCTGTTTCAAATAGGCACAGAAACATCTGGTTTACAGAAATGTACTCTATGAAGTATTTTTCCTTTTTTAAAAGAAGCTGCACTTTCAATTAACTGCAGTTCTTTCCATACGATGAAGAATAGAAAGCTTTGCTTCAGTAATGTTGTGCTCAGTTTGCCTTTTCTTCACGGCACATTGTTCTTGCACAGCAAGAAAAGATGAGATAACAGGTTGTTGCTCTTACTGCTATTTCAGAAGTAAATGTGGCTATGTCTCATGCATGCAAAGCATGAATCCCTTCCTTACTTAAGGCAACTTCACTTCCAGTGGACCTCCCTCCTAGAAGCACCATTATATCAGGTCATGAGCTTTAGTCAGTTCTGGAGCACTACCTGTGGCCAAACACAATATCTCAATTGTAGTACATTGCTGAAGTATATTTTCCAGTGTTAACATTTGATTTGTTTGCAGCTGCTCCTCACAGGTGCACTTTTCCCTTCTGCCAGGAATTTGAGGACTCTAATATGAGGTGATCTAGACCACTTGCGTCAAAATATGGCCAAGAAATCAAAATAAAAATATGACCCATGTACAGATCAATTGCAATGGTGCAATGGAAGGCAAATGTCATACACTTCCAACTGTATACTATTGTATAGAGGTCACGGGGTGAAGTCTCCATGACTCTGTTCTGTTATGAAAACGACAGTGGAGCAAATATCCACCCCTGACCCTTACCCTGTGGTACTTCTGCTGCTCTCCAGTCATTAGTAAAGGGTCCAATTCTGTGTTCTATTTGGCCCATTTCTGCAAATAGAAGTATTTCTGACCCCATGTCTTCCTACTGTGGCTATACACTTTTCTTGCTTACTGCATAGCACTGCTAATTGCTTGATTAGACCATTGGCTGGGACTGCGCTGGCAGCCACTCTTGCCATCTCTGACACTGAGTGGCTGATGCCACAGAAGGTCTCACCCTATCCATACAAGTCAATGCAGTGACCCTGCCCCAACTCAGAGCACTGCTGGAAACAATGCTGCAAGAGCTTGGCCACTCTCTCAATGAAAGGACAAATGCAGTCAAATCCTTGAGCCATGACAGAGTGCAGACACTTTGTAAAATCCTCCTTTAGTCCACACACTGCCCCTCAATACTTCAGGGCGCTCCAAGTCTACGACGCTTAGTGATCGATCCTCCATGTTCATGATAACAACCTCCTGTTCGCTCGTGAGGTGCTGCTCACCCAATGCTCCCTCTTTTGAGATAGGCTGAGACTCACTGGAGGAGAGTGTATGTATGCCGTGGGATGGCGCAGAAGTAGGGAAATGACGGTGATGGCTCAGGAACATCTCACCCCACTGAGGAGACTGGCAATGACTGGGCTGGTACATTCAAATCCTCCTCTTCCTGCAGGGCATCTGGAAAACCAGGTTTTGCTGAGAACTTGGGTTACTCAATGGGTGCCTCAACACAACTCTATGGGAGACAACAGTTATGAAGACATCTTACATATTAGGCACAAATATCCTATGTACCCTTCACTGAAGAATAAAGCAATCAAAATACGCTCCTTTCATGAACCACCCGCACCCCGCCCCATATCACCACCAACTTGGTGCAATGCTATGCTCAACATCTCCACTGGTGTCCCCTCCATCAGATTCATCTTGGAAACCATAAGACCATAAGACATAGGAGCAGAAATTGGGCCATTCGGCCCTTTGAGTCTCCTCTGCCATTCAATCATGGCTGATAAGTTCCTCAACTCCATTTTCCCGCTTTCTCCCTGTAACCCTTGATCCCCTTGATAATCAAGAACCTATCTATCTCAGTCTTAAATGTGCTCAATGACCTGGCCTTCACAGCCTTCTGTGGCAGTGAATTCCATAGATTCACCACTCTCTGGCTGAAGAAGTTTCTCCTTATCGCCATTCTAAAAGGTCTTCCCTTTACTCAAAGGCTGAACACTCAGGTCCTAGTCAATAGAAGCATCTTCCCAACATCCACTCTATCCAGGCCATTCAGTATTCTGTAAGTTTCAATTAGATTCCCCCCTCATCCTTCTAAACTCCAATGAGTATAGTCCTAGAGTCCTCAAAGGTTCCTCATAGGTTAAACTTCTCATTTCTGGGACCATTCTCGTGAACCTCCTCTGAACCCACTCCAGGGCCAGCACATCCTTCCTGAGATATGGGGCCCAAAACTGCACACAATACTCCAAATGTGGCCTGACCAGGGGCGTATAAAGCCTCAGTAGCACATCCCTGCTTTTATATTCAAGTCCTCTCAAAATAAATGCCAACATTGCATTTGCCTTCCTGACTACTGACTCAACCTTGAGAAAATCCTGGACAGAACTCCCAAGTCTCTATGCACTTCAGACTTATGAATTTTCTCCCCATTTAGAAAATAGTCCATGCTTTTATTCTTCTTACCAAAGTGCATGACTTCACACTTTCCACATTGTCCTCCAGCTGCCACTTTTTTGCCCACTCTCCTAATCTATACAAGTCCTTCTGCACCATCTCCACCTCCTCAATACTACCTGTCCCTCCACCTATCTTTGTATTGTCTGCAAATTGGAAGAGTCAGTCTACCAGTAATTTAATTCTGTAGTTTCATCTTGCCGTCAGGAAGCTGACTCTAGTCTCCTGTGTACTTAAGAGCCCCCACCACTCACCTCCCTTCCTGTTCCCTGGAAGCTTCATGAATTTCCAGCCGCTATCTCGATGAGTTTACTAAAACAGGGGCAGTTTTGAATTGAAGATTCGAGCCGACCGTAAAGTGGATCAAGGCTGGTCAAACTTCTTTTTTTAATTCCTCCGACATATTATTTACCCCTGCTTATTATCCTTTTGTAACTCTAAAAAACAAAGGCCTGCAGCAAAGAAATCTACCAAGGTCGGAACAGCAGCAGAGACAATGAGATAAATCAGGAAGTAATGATAAAGTGAAATCAAGCTTGTAGGAAGAAAGAAAATGAAAGATTGAAATAGTGCTGAGTGCTATATTTAACACACTAGATATTGCAATTGAATTTTTATGTGACTTTGCTTCGCAAATTTATTTTAAGCAAGCTAATGATTCATTTATTGGTGTATAGAAGAGCATTACACAAATGCATCATCCAACCACTACCTTCCGAAGGATAGTTTTGGATAGGCAATAAATGCTGGTTCAGCCAGTGACACTCACACCCTGTGAATGAACAAACAAAAGAAAAACTCTGGTTGATTAAGAAGCTGGCTGCATCACTGAGCCATCAGTGATGCTAACAGATGGGCACTGAATGGGTGGCATCATGAAGGAACATGTGTGCTTTATGGGGCTAGGAATACTGCAGCGAGTCACTTATCTCCTGCTTCCCCAAAGCCTGTCCACTATCTACAAGGTACAAGTCAGCAGTAACAACCCTCAAGAAGCTTTACACCATTGAGGAAAAAGCAACTCCCTTGATTTGCACCACATCCACAAACATTCAGTCCCACCGTTCAAAGCCACAATGACTTCTACTTAGAAGGACAATCGCAGCAGATACATGGGAACACCACTACCTGCAGGTTCATCTCCATTCCACTTACCATCCTGACTTGGAAGTATCTCCCTTCCGTCAGTGTCACTGGGTCAAAATCCTGGAATTTCCTCTCTAACAGTATTGTGGGTCTATCTACAGCACGTGGACTGCAGCGATTCAAGAATTGTGATTGAGGGAGGTTGCTGGGTACTGTCTTCAAGTTGCAGCGTCACAGTGCAAGGGTCCATGGACATGGTATATCAATCAGAAGAACTTTCTGCAGTGAGCCTTCAGGATAGTGTGACCATAGTGGTTGAGCATGGAGATTAGGGTATGGTCAATGCTACATGTAGGGCTTTCCATTGGTCCAGAAAGTATTCAGGACAGGAGGGAGGGGCTCCTGCTGCTTTCCCTGGAAATGAGGATGTGTCAGACTGCCTGGAGGAGAACTTGTTGTGAGGTTAGACTGTTACACCTCTCTTTGAGTACACCATGATCTCATGAGATATTGAGGTAGCATTTGATCTCCTGTCTGGCCATTACAGGATCCTCTGTGCTCGTCAACTATTGGTAAATATTTGTCAGACCATTGATTGATCAGTCATGGTCAGTCATTCAGGCCCCTGATCATTTCTAGAGAGGCTAAACTGGAAAGATTTTTGTTCCTCAGCAGTAACCTCCCAACTCTGAAAACAATGAAATTCAATAACATGGGCTAACAGATCATCAGGACGTGAGCAAGGGCTGTGCTGATGAGAGAAAGAGGTTAATGGAAACCAAGGTAAGGAAAGTTAACATTGCATTCCTACCAGAGAATGTGATGAGAAACATGACATTCATTCCCATTCTTATTGTCCATGAGTCACCCAATCTCACCCCACTTTTCTCATCTTGCATACCATTATTACTCATTGTTTCTCAAAAAAAGTTTTAAGTTCCTTTTAAAAGTGTTTAGAAATAAAGTTTCTACAACTTTTTGTGAATTCTTTCACCAAAGCACCAGCATGCATAAAGAAATCGATACAGAATTGCCCCTCCTTTATGTGGTAAATTGTTGACGCTATACTGGAGGAGGCAATGTTTTAGGGCAGAGCACAATTTCTCTGAAACTTCCTAAGAAAAAAATGAACAAGCACGTCTTCTGAGTGAAGAAGTTGTCTGACTGTACCTTGATAACAAAGTGCAGAGCTGGAAGAACACAGCAGGCCAGGCAGCATCAGAGGAGCAGGAAAGTTAACATTTCGTGCTGGGAACCCTCTTCAGAAATTGCTGGAGGGGTGTGGTGCGGTGAAAGGAGCTCATAAATAAATAGATAGAGGAGTAGTGGGGCTGGGGAAGGTAGGTGGGATGGTGATAGGTGAGTGCAGGTAGGAGTGGTGGTGATAGGTCAGTGAGATGGGAGGAGCAGATAAGTGGGAGAGAAGATGGACATGTCAAGGAGGTGGGGATGAGAGGGAGGGTTGGTCATGGGATGAGGCCAGGGTTGGGAGATTTTGAAATAGGTAAAATCCACATTGAGACCATTGGGTTGTAGGATCCAAGGCAAAATATGAGGTGCTGCTCCTCCAGTTTCCAGGTGGCCTCATTGTGACACTGGAGGAGGCCCAGGATGGATATGTCATCCAGGGAGTGGGAGGGGGAGTTGAAATGGTTCGTGACCGGAAGGTGTTGTCATTTGTCGGGAACAGAGCGTAGGTGCTCTGCAAAGTGGTCTCCGAGCCTCCATTTGGTCTCACCGATGTAGAGGAGGCCACATCGGGAGCAGCAGATGCAATAGACCACATTGACAGATGTGCAGGTGAACCTCTGTCTGATATGAAAGGTTTGTTTGATGCCTTGAATGGAGGTGTAGGGGCAGGTGTAGAGCCAACTCTCTGACATCTTCTCCTCCCGCTCCCTCGTTCATGACCCCACCCCTGACCACCAAATCATCTTCTCTCAGACCATTCGTAACCTCATCACCTCAGGTGACCTCCCACCCACAGCCTCCAACCTTATCATTCCCCAACTCCGCACTGCCCGTTTCCATCTCCTTCTCAAAATCCACAAACCTGACTGTCCCAGCCAACCCATTGTCTCTGCCTGCTCCTGCCCCACTGAATTTATCTCTGCTTCCCTTGACTCTGTTTTCTCCCCCCGGTCCAGGAACTCCCCACCTACGTCCGGGACACCACCCATGCCGTCCACCTCCTCCAAGACTTCCAATTCCCTGGCCCCCATCACCTCATCTTCACTATGGGCATCCAATCCCTGTACACTTGCATTCCCCACGCAGATGGCCTGAAAGCCCTCCTCTTCTTCCTCTCCCGCAGGCCCAACCAGTCCCCATCCACTGACAGACTCATCTGCTTAACCGAACTCGTCCTTACCCTTAACGACTTCTCCTTTAAGTCCTCCCACTTCCTACAGACTAAGGGGGTGGCCATGGGAACCTGCATGGGCCCAAGCTATGCCGGCCTCTTCGTAGGATACATGGAACAGTCCGTCTTCCGTAGCTACACTGGCACTTTTACTCCACTACATTGATAACTGTATCAGCGCCGCCTCGTGCTCCCATGAGAAGCTTGAACAGTTCATCAACTTTACTAACACCTTTCACCCCAACCTCAAGTTCACCTGGATCATCTCCAATACCTCCCTCTCCTTCCTGGACCTCTCTGTGTCCATCTCTGATGACTGCCTCGAAACCGACATCTATTTCAAGCCCACCAACTCCCACAGCTACCTGGACTACACCTCCTCTCACCCACCTTCCTGCAAGGATGCAATCCCCTACTCCCAATTCCTCCGTCTCTGCCACATCTGCACCGAAGATGGGGCGTTCCATTTCCGCAAATCCCAGATGCCCTCTTATTTCAAGGACCACAACTTTCCCTCCTCAATGGTTGAAAATGCTCTCAACCACATCTCTTGTGTTTCCCGCACCTCTGGCCTCGCAACCCCTCCCTCCAACAAAAAGTATCGTTACATATCACCCCACTAACCTTCGTATCCAACGTATCATTCCGTGCCACTTCCGCCACCTACGATCCGACCCCACAACCAAAGGTATATTTCCCTCCCCACTTCTATCTGCCTTTTGTAGGGACTGCTTTCATTGTGACTCCCTTGTCCACTCCAAACTCCCCACTGGCCCCACCACCCCCGGCACCGTTCCCAGCAACTGCATGAAGTGCTACACCTGCCCCTATACCTCCCCCCTCACCCCCATTCAAGGCACCAAACAAACTTTCCACATCAGACAGAGGTTCACCTGCATGTCCGTCAGTATGGTCTATTGCATCCGCTGTTCCCGATGTGGCCTCCTCTACATCGGTGAGATCAAGCAGATGCTCAGAGATAATTTTGTACAGAACCTGCGCTCTCTTCTTGACAAACGACAACCCCTTCTGGTCGTGAACCATTTCAACTCCACCTCCCACTCCCTGGGTGATATGTCCATCCTGGGTTTCCTTCACAATGACGCCACCCAGAAACTGGAGGAGCAGTACTTCATATTCCGCCTTGGGAGCCTACAGCCCGATGGCCTAAATTTTACCAGTTTCTAAATCTCCCCATCCCTGGCCTTATCCTATGACCAATTCTCCCTCCCATCCCCACCTCCTTGACCTGACTCAACCTGTACATCTTCTCTCTCACCTATCCACTCCTCCCACCTCACTGACTAATCCCCACCACTTCCTACCTGCACTCACCTATCACCATCCCACTAACCTTCCCCAACCCCACCCCTCCTCTCTCTATTTATTTCTGAGCTCATTTCAACGCCCCTCCACCAATTTCTGAAGACGGGTCCCGACCTGAAATGTCAACTTTCCTGGTCCTCTGATGCTGCCTGGCCTGCTGTGTTCCTCCAGCTCCACACTGTGTTATCTCTGACTCCAGCATTGGCAGTTCTTACTATCTCTGACTGTACCTTGTACTGCTTTGTGATCAGTATTCTATATGTCTTCTTGCAAAATCATGGTGTTTTCCTTTTTGTGGTCTCATCTTAGTATATTACACACATCAAGTTCACCCTGTTACTTGAAGTGTTAAGGGCAAACTCATTACATTAATTTTCATTTTTGTATATTACCAATTAAGCTAACATGGGAATTCTAAACTTGGAAGTCAGAATGAATACTTGGCAACTTTAGCTAGCTGATGATGGTGAAGAGCTTCCATGTTGCTCAACACTAAATAACATCTCATAGGCACTAGCCACATGATTCATAGGCACTAGCCACATACTCCTCTCGTTATTGAAAATGGAAACCAAGATTTGCGAACCCCTCATGATCCTCAGGGTACCTCTTTAATCCAATTGGAAGATACTTAAGAAGTACAGAGCTACACTGCAGGCATACAGCAACTAGCATTGAAAGGCTGCTGCAGGGACACTTTGCACAGAGAGACAGATGCTCACCTCATGGATTGGACCAGGCTGTATCTTAAGGCTGCTCACATGGTCTCTATTCACTTAGTGCCTACCTGTGTGCTTGCCATATCCAGTGCCTTACTTTGCTGTGCAATGTCTGTTAACACATTGACACTTCAACCAGAGCCAAAACCTATTCTTATTGCTATATTCACATGCTCTTTTGCACAGACACACAGACAAACTGCTTGTCACTCTTGCTGTAAAGCACACTGAGATGTCAATCTAACACTTACAGCATGCCTACACAGAAAACACACTACATGTTTATTCAGCCAAATGATCATGTTGGAAACTGGGTGGAGGCTAGTCCTTAGCCTGGCCATGAGGGAACCACTGTTGGTCAGGGGGTCCTTGTACAGTTAGTCACAGGCATATACCATACACAGTCCGGGAACATGGCCATAGTCAATAGGCTGAGCATAGTCAGGGGATCTATCCAACGACGGTCTGGGGAGCAAGCAATGGTTGGTCTAGTAGGGCCAGCATCAGCGTCAGGAAGATCCCATCTGATTCATTGAGGAGCTGCAGAGACAGAGGCCTGGGGCCTGGTCAGTCATGTGTAGGAGCTGCTTGTCAAAGCCGATCAGACGTTCGGAGCCAATACAGTTATGTAGTGTTTGTTGAGGAAAATGCAAGGACGCATCTAAAGAGGGTGTGCCGGGGTAGCATCAGGGCTGTGGGGAAAGCAGAGGCATGTGTAGAGGTAGGGTCAAGGACAGTGGTGAGGGGTGACTCACGATGTATTGGGGGTATGCAAAGCAGCATTGGAGGCAATGGTAGGAGACAGGAGGAGCGGCTGTTTACGGTGACCACCACTGTGGCCACCACTGGGGGAATTTAGAGAACTAAGTATGATTAATGTGTAATCACAGTGTTCAGAGGGAGGGAGGATAGTTGGAACAAAGTTAAATGTGGCAGATCTCCACATAAGAGGGGATGAATGGAAATGGATTGTTGGGCTAGTGTAAGGTAAATGGTGAAACTCCTGAAACCTTAACAAGAATCTACTCATATTCCTTCCAAATATCACACCAGTAATTATTGCGTAGCACTACAAGGATGTCACTAAAACTAGAACCCCTCAGGCAGATGACCCTTCACAAAACAACCAATGCACATGATACAGTTTCATTTAGTGACAAGTTAGGACATATGGTGATCACTTGGCTGTCACTTAACTCTGTATTTCTCAAGCATTTGTCTGCTGGCATTATATTTATAGAGAAAGTGGTTTGCATTAGGAGGCTGCAGATCAGAGCTCTTCTACTTCATCAGTCAGTATCAGCACTAACAACTTGTGCTCACATGGGATGATCTTGAGACACAGTGATTTTAGGGGCTAATAATATTCTTTATGAGATAACAAGGTGTAGAGCTGGATGAACACAGCAGGCCAAGCAGCATCAGAGGAGCAGAACAGCTGACGTTTCGGGTCTGGGCCCTTCTTCAGAAATGGGGGAGGGGAAGGGGATTCTGAAATAAATAGAGAGAGAGGGGGAGGTGGATGGACGATGGATAAAGGAACAGATAGGTGGAGAGGAGACGGACAAGTCGAGAAGGCGGGGATGCAGCCAGCAAAGGTGAGTGTAGGTGGGGAGTTAGGATGGGGGTAGGTCAGTCAAGGGAAGACGGACAGGTCAAGGAGGCGGGGATGAGGCTGGTAGGTAGGAGTGGGGGTGGGAGTTGAGGTGGGAGGAGTGGATAGGTGGGAGAAAGGACAGACAGGTCAGGGAGGCGGGGACAAGCTGGGCTGGTTTTGGGATGCGGTCGGGGCCGGGGAGATTTTGAAGCTTGTGAAGTCCACATTGATATCATTGGGCTGCAGGGTTCCCAAGCGAAATATGAGGTGCTGTTCCTGCAACCTTCGGGTGGCATCGTTGTGGCACTGGAGGAGGCCCAGCATGGACATGTCATCCAAGGAGTGGGAGGGGGAGTTGAAGTGGTTCACGCCTGGGAGGTGCAGTCATTTGTCGCGAACCGAGCGTAGGTGTTCCACAAAGCGGTCTCCAAGCCTCTGCTTGGTTTCCCCGATGTAGGGGAGGCCACATCGGGAACAGCGGATACAGTATACCACATTAGCAGATGTGCAGGTGAACATCTGTTTAATGTGGAAGGTTTTCTTGGGGCCTGGGATGGTGGTGAGGAGGGAGGTGTAGGGGCAGGTATAGCACTTCCTGCGGTTGCAGGGAAAAGTGCCAGGGGTGGTGGGGGTGGTGGGGAGTGTGGAGTGGACAAGGGATTCACAGAGAGAGCGGTCCCTCCGAAAAGCAGATAAGGGTGGGGAGGGAAAAATGTCCTTGGTAGTGGGGTCAGATTGCAGGTGGTGGAAGTGGCACAGGATGATGCGTTGGATCCGGAGGTTGGTGGGGTGGTACGTGAGGATGAGGGGGATTCTGTTTTTGTTGTTATTGCGGGGAGGGGATGTGAGGGATGAGTTGCGGGAAACACGAGGGATGCGGTCGAGGGCGTTTTCAGCCACTGTGGAGGGGAAGTTGTGGTTCTTGAAAAATGAGGACATCTGAGATGTACGGGAGTGGAATGCCTCATCCTGGGAGCAGATGCGGTGGAGGCGAAGGAATTGGGAATAGAGCATGGCAGTTTTGCAGGAAGGTGGGTGAGAGGAGGTGTATTCTATGTAGCTGTGGGAGTTGGTAGGCTTGAAATAGATATCGGTTTCCGGGTGGTTGCTAGAGATGGAAACAGAGAGGTCCAGGAAGGAGAGAGAGGTATCGGAGATGGTCCAGGTGAACTTAAGGTTGGGGTGGAAGGTGTTAGTAAAGTGGATGAACTGTTCGAGCACCTCGTGGGAGCGTGAGGCGGCGCCGATATAGTCATCAATATAACGGAGGAAGAGGTGGGGGATAGGGGAATATTCTTTATGTGTTGCTCGTCTTCATTGGACATGAGAATTGGTGTTGCTGGCTGCTAATAGTATTCATCTTTGGTTGTCGTTTTTTTTTAATTTTTGCTTATTTCCTCACATTTACACTGCAAAGAACTAACAGGACACACTTTCACTCTTTCAGTTCTGTATCGTAGATCTGAGAATCCCTATTGTGTGGAAGCAGGACCTTCGGCCCAACAAGTCCACACCGAGCCTCAGAGCATCCCACCCAGACCTATCCCCCTATAACCCACCTAATCTAGGCATCCCTGAATACTACAGGCAATTTAGCATGGCCAATCCACCTAGCCTGCACATCTTTGGACTGTGGAAGGAAACCGGAGCACCTTGGAGAAAACCCATGCAGATGCAGGCAGAACTAACCACTGAGCCATCGTGCTTTTCAACTACCTTTCACTGCTATAAGTAACCCCATAAACCCAAGGAAAAAGAAACCCCAGGCCCAGTGACAATCATAGAGGTAATTCCTTTGAAGCATACAACATTCTTACTGAAATTGGATGCAGGAAGGATGTTTCTTCCCCGGATGAGGTAAGAGGTTGGGGGGGTATCTAGGATAAGGGGTACAGTCTCAGAATAAGGGAAGACCACTTAGGGATGAGATAAGGAGGATTTGTCTCATACAAATGGTGGTAAATCTTTGGAATTTTCTATCCTCCCAGAGGTTGTCATTGAGCAGGTTCAAGACAAATCGTTAGAATTCCTATGTCGAGAGATTGTACTGGAAAATAGTATTGACGTAAAAGATCAGCCATGATTTAGTTGAATGGTGAAACAGTCTTGAGGGGTTGAATGAGCTACCTTTCCCGTATTTCCTATGTTTCAATGTTCCACATCTCACAGTTCACCCACACTGGTATATTTTAACTCAAGGGATTTGGATAGTCAGTTTAATTTAGATAAATTATTGACCAACAGCAATTGGTGGAATTGGACCATGGATCTGTTTAATGGTGGTCCAACTTACACCTCCACAGCTCAAGAGTCCAAACTTCCTGATACTGGTAATTAAATAATGCATGCGATCTGTGTAACTACTTTCAGTTATTGCAGATTGTCCCAAATACCCTGCAAGGTCTGAGGGCAAAACTGACAGACTCTACCAGCTCAAAAATTATAAGATGATTCTTTAGGGAACTAAATTCAGGCAACTTTGAAGAAATCTGCACCAAAATCATTCGGGTCAGAGGTGTTGAGCTCAGTGGCCATCATTTTGTGATTGCTCAGGCTACAGCTAGATGGATCTTGAGCTCCAATTCACATCGGACACAATTTTCTGGCATCAGCTATATTGCCGTGAAGCTGATCTCACTATTGCCTAAATGTCTGTTGCCACTCACATCGACCCAGCAGCCTGGCATGACTGGAGTATAGGACATGGTTTGTACATTTTGAAGAATGGGCAGAGATAAATAGAACTGGTAATAATTTTATCCAAGATCATACTACATTTCAGTTCAGCCCTATAAAATCATTCAAGTTAAAATACATTCAGATTTCGTGATGTGTGGATGCCCATTCATCCCTAATGTGCTGCAAATACTTTAGCTTTCCTCATCATAAATCCTATCCAAGCAATGATGATTGATGATTACGGTAATGTTGATTAGCATTAGTCCTTTGAGAACTAAATTTCATTTGCAGCTATGAAAATACACTCTGCAGGCCTTGTGGCACTAGTCTTCATGTGGCAAATATGTTAAACATTATGATGAGATGCAGGTTCTTCTGAATGGTTCATAATGCAGCATAATGTGCAACATAAAAAGGTCTGGAGCTAGAGCCCAGCAAACTTCCAACAGAGGTGCAGCTTTCTGTTGAATGCTGTAATGTCAGATTCATATTGACCATTTGTTTCCTATTATGCAGCATAAGCAGAAATTGTTACCACTAAACGTCTGTTCTATTTCAGGTTAGATGAGAAAACAACTAAAAGCAACTGACCTTCTTAAAATATTGCCAGAGAGCCCTTCCATGTTTAAATAATTTAGGCATATATGGGAAATAGAAAGGAAAAATTAAACACTGAACAGCGAGCTTAATTTAATAAGCCTGTAAGTCTTTATTGCTAATGGTTACATTACATGCAAGTGAAAAAAGTAAATCTAAAAACAATTTTCTCCGGTTTCTGTCTGATATGTACCAGTAGCTGAGTCAAATATTTTGACATCGATTAAAGCTGGAGTTCATTAGAACTTCTGAAATCAAACAAACATTTCTGTTTTGCTTGGGGAATAAAGAGAATAAAGATAAATCAGTTATTAATTATGTAAGCATTTAGTTAACAATTGAAGTTAAGACAAATATTTCACTCACCATGTCATTTTAACAGATTTGCAATCCAATATTTGATCAATAATTGATTAAGTAACTCAGTGCAAATGAGGTGTAATGTCAGAAATATTCATTTGACATTTTGCTTACGCAACTCTTATGATATGCGCTGAAAAACTGGGGTGAATTCAGTCATTTTGAATTGTCATTGCTGTCACCAAGGAAAGGCACATTTTCAAACTTTCAGGAAAGCAAATAAATAATTATTTTCCACTTCCATCTATTGTCATTGTTCCTTCACTGTTGCTGGGCCAAAGCCCTAGAACCCTACCTAGTAATAGTGTGGTGAACCTCCATCCCAAGGACTGCAGTGGTTCAAGAAGCCAGCTCACTACACCAGAAAGGCAATTGGTATGAGCAATAAATGCTGGCTGAGCCAGTGACACCCATATCCTATGAAAGAATAAGAAAAAAATTACAAAACAGCACAGATGTGCATGAGTACTACCTAGCAAAGGGAAGCCCATGACATTTCACATCTATTTTGAAAGACCAAACTAATGGGTTTAAAAAACGTGGTGTAACATTCATAACGAAATATCACTATCTCCCAGAGGAATTTGCTTTCTCTTCTATTTTCATCACAGCATTGACATATCAATATTAGCCAGTTTTACAGCCATATATAAGCACATGAATATATCTCTAGCTATTATTTCAAGATAAATAAGACTATTATCCTTTGAGATCTTCTCTTTAAGCAAAGATGACGGGGATTATTTGAGCTGATCTGATGTCTTCCTGACAGGAAGTCTGATTAGTTTGATTGTTAGGCATTAAAAGAGTGTCTGAATTATTTTACTGTGAAGAAGTGAAGATTGTTTTTATGCCTGGAGAAAATGGATTCAGCCTGTGTATTAACAGGGAATAAGCTGTGAGTCACAAAGTCCAAAAAAAGTATTGAGAATGTTGTTTTATAAACAGTTCAATTTTAAACTGTCCATTTAATTTCAAGATATAAGAGATTTATGATCTCAAAGATAGTTATTTAGAATTTCTGCCCAGATACAAGGCGCAGGAGATGCATACTGGATGGTTTGTGGGCTTTGCGATGGCAAGGATACAAACAAGGTCATTGTGATATTGAGTTTCAGAATATATCTGTGATATATTAGCCTGAGACAGGAAGAGGACAGCTAGAAACATGAATCTCTGTGGCTCACCTCAACAAAATGCAGCTCATACTCAAACTGAATGTAACAAATTTGTGGGATTCAAAACAAGACTGGAAGATTTACCTAGCTTACGCTCCAGATCTCCAGTAATACAGTACTTTCACGGAGAAAACACCTTTCTATGTTTGGAAGTTTCCAGGCTGAAGAAGGAAAAGAACAAAAGTAAACCCTCAGGAGTTAAGAATCACTTTGGACTAAATGCCAATTAAAGGACAGCATAGTGTATACCAATGAAGTGTGTTTTTCTTTTTACAAAAAATATAGTGGTAACAATTCTGTTCTGTTGTTTAAACTGCTCCCAAAAATAATGCTTCCCCAACAGATTTTAGTCTTTTGTTACAGTCAATGTCTTATTTTGTGCAATCTTCTTGTGCAATTCTTTTAACTCAATGCTCAAGTTTCTTTTTAAACTTTTTAAGTCTTCATTGAGATTATAACACCATAAATAGTCATTTCCACAGTTCGTACTAGTGTCAAACCATGAATGTGAATTCATGCAGCAAGATGATGTTAAAAATACTCAAATTTCAATGAACATTTGAATTGGTTATCCATCTTTCAAGTGAATCATTATTGTCTTAAATCATTTTTAACGGACATCATCCAACATGTGCTTTGCTGTATGTAATTGTATGATATATGAGCAGAACCAACTAATCGTGAAACAACTGAAGTGTGTTTGAAACGTGCTGTGAGTAGTATGACAGAGATAAAGGAGGAATGTAAATACAGGTTAAATAAGAGTCACAGACAAGTAGAGTAAAGCATTTTAAAAAGCTTTGCAATAACAGTCATAACAAGCATTAAACTGAAAACTACAAAATTAAAGTCGTAACATAGGCTTCAACACAATCTATAGCAGAAAGGTAGGGTAGATTAAAGAATAAACATATCCTTAAGGAAACCATAGCTCTGAACCAAGAAGTTGTTCAAGCAATTTTAAGATTCCTTTGACATCAGGTTACTCCCTCTGGTACCAGGGGAAAGGACCCCTTTATAAGAGCATATTTTTCTACAAAATAAAAAAAAGGTGGTGAAATGTAACCTGATGTAAAAGCTTCTAGAAGTTTGACTATATTTGGGTTGTCAAGATTGTCATGTTAAAAGATATTTCTCAGCTGAGAAGAATGGGTGTGATGAAGTGCATGCAATTTATATTCCATTTTGAGGGATTAGATTTACAACTAATAGCACATAGGTGTTGGTTACATTTATGAAATGTTTAAAAAGAAACAAGGTCAGACAGTCCTTCTGGAACCATGGTCTAATCTAATGAGTGTCTGACAGCAATGTCAGCAAGTGACATGGAGAGTTAATGGGAGATTGTTTGTTTATAGTGTGGCATTTACTCAGATGAAATAACTCTTCAGAGGTTGGCATTCCATAACTAATCACCCTTTAATTACAAATGTGTGGCCTTTGACAATAGCACTGCCTCCCACTAAGTCAAGCATTCAAGGTCTCAATATCCCTGACATTCACCCTTTTATGTCAGCCAGGTTTCCCTGATTGGACCAGATTAACAGCCCAAATCAGAGAACCCATATTCTATGATGTCCACCTGGCTGACCTCATTATAATCAAAACAACAGGGAGTAAAACATTCAAAGACATTAGCTTGCTTTTGGTTAGAAATAATCAAGGATTGATTTTAGCTTAGAGAAAGCCCAGGCATTGAAAGTTCAGTGGAGTTTTGAAGGAGACTTGAAAGGATGAGAAGCAAATATAATTACTAAAAGACTGCAAAAGCCTAATCTTTCAGTTTTGTGAGCATTCATGTAAGAAGAATTCACAGTTCACAGGAAATAACTGGGAAGAAGCAGTTAAGCCAAACCTAAATATCTGATTTTGAAAGCTAATTTCCCTGGATTTGAATCACTGTAAAGTGATATTGCCACAGAATGGGCGAAAATTTACCTTGTTATGTTTTATGATCCATCAAACTGTGTTCTATATTTAAATAACTTGGTATGTTTATCTTATACTTTTTTGTATAATAAACGTCCGTTTTATTATCAAAGAAAATCTGCAACCTTGTGTGCCCATGTTTAGTGAATGACCACCACATTAAATAAAAAAAACTATCAAGCCAGATTTCATTCTGCAATGTGACTTGTCCAATAGTAACATCCTCAGAGAAGACAGTTCTCAGCTCTAGAGTAAAGTTTCAGAAATCAACCGCAGTACTGCCAAAAGATACCAAGCAATCTGCATTTGTTGTAACCACAGAACTAGTGAGGAACAAGAAACCTTCTCTTTCTGCTCCACTTGGACAAGAAAACAACAATTCTTCAAGTATGTTAATTATTGTAGCTGCTAGAACTGATTTCAAGGGTCAACCTCTTTATTTCAACAAGAAGGAACTAAAGTAGTAGGTCTCAACAATATACCACACAGAATTATTGGGATTCTCCTTATGTGTTTTTTTTACATTATCCGCATTCATTTTAATCTTGATATTTGTAATTTTTTGAAAACATCTCTATCTCTTGATCCCTGAAGAATTTTTGGCAATAGTTTGCAATAAAATAATGCTTAACCCATGTTAGAAAACTTTGACTGATGGTTTGCTTTAAATTGAATGGTACAAATTAAGACATATGCTACATTAATTCACAGTTCACTGATCATGCGGAAAGTGCCTGGCATTCATGACTGATGATTTTTTAAGCATATTCCCAAAAATATTAGACTTCCAAGAAAAAGTTTTCTGCAACAGCATTAAAGTTTAATTTATTCTAGGTTATTAGCTGAAATCAGTTCAAGTAGCAAAGATTATTCATGGTTCATGCTAAGTTCTGAAGAAGAGTCTTTCCAAACTTGAAACATTAAATATGTTTCTCTCTCCACAGATGCTGCCAGATCTGCAAAGTTCCTCCTGTATTCTCTCCATTTCAGATTTCTCGCATCCATAGAATTTTGCATTTACTCACACTAAATGTTGGAGGAGGTTGTCTTGTGTAATGGGTAGCATCCCTAACTCAGGACAGAGGTTCTGAGTTTGAGCCTCATGCCAGGAATTGTTGGTAATAGAATGCTTGCTCAGCCTGTAAGTCCTTCCAATGTATCAATGGTGGATGGTAAAAATAGGAGAGTCTCCAGGTCAGCCATCCTGCAGAAGGCAATGGCAAGCCACGGCAATACTTCACCCGTAAGCACATATTAATCCAAAAGAAATCCACGGCCCAACCCTCAGAAACCAGCATGGGAGAAAAGACAGACCGCTTTGTGGAACACCTACGCTCAGTTTGCGACAAACGACTGCACCTCCCAGTCGTGAACCATTTCAACTTCCCCACCCACTCCTTGGACGACACGTCCATGCTCGGCCTCCTCCAGTGCCACAACGATGCCACCCGAAGGTTGCAGGAACAGGATCTCATATTTAGCTTGGGAACCCTGCAGCCCAATGGTATCAATGTGGACTTCACAAGCTTCAAAATCTCCCCTCCCCCGACTGCATCCCAAAACCAGCCCAGCTCATCCTCACGTCCCTAACCTGTCCTTCCTCCCACCTATCCACTCCTCCCACATCAAACCCCACCCCCATCTCCTACCTACTAGCCTCATCCCACCTCCTTGACCTGTCTGTCCTCCCTGGACTGATCTATGCCCTCCCTAACTCCCCACCTACACTCACCTTTACTGGCTCCATCCCCGCCTCTTTGACCTGTCTGTCTCCTCTCCACCTATCTTTTCCTTTATCCATCTTCTATCCACCTACCCCTCTTCCCTATTTATTTCAGAATCCCCTTCCCCTCCCCCATTTCTGAAGAAGGGTCTAGACCCGAAACGTCAGCTTTTCTGCTCCTCTGATGCTGCTTGGCCTGCTGTGTTCATCCAGCTCTACACTTTGTTATCTCAGATTCTCCAGCATTGGCAGGTCCTACTATCTCTCCCAATAAACCATACACCCGTTCAAACTTTGATAGTAGTACAGTGATGAAATAACCTTTCACCTGTAATGTTATCGGTCATCGTTCTGTATCCAGTTTGAACAACTTGTGAAGAGACAGAAGGCTTAATTTTAGAAAGGAAGTCAGGACATCCATATCAAGGGACAAAACATGTTCCAAGACTATGTTTGCTGATAGGGTAGACCTACTCAACAATTTTACCACAGACTGACACTTAATAAATTAAGACCAATTAAGGATGGCAGGCAAACAAAAGAAGAAATTGCTGGAGAAATTTAGCAGGTCTGACAGCAACTGTGGAGAGAAAAACAGAGTTAATGTTTTGAATCCAGTGACCTTTCTTCAGAACTAATGTCTCTTGATGATGCTGCCCAAGCAACAGGCAAGCAGTTCTGAAGCCTCAATAGTACCAGTGGGAGAACTGGTCACTGCTGAGGCAGGCAGAAGATCTGGGGGTCTACAGGATGTAGGGCCTAAATGATGGCAGCATTGTAAAGTGGACCCTAGGGAAGCCTTTATTTATGGAAATTGGAGACGGCAGCTTCTTTCGTCCTGGTCCCTTGTTGTTAAAATGCCCCAACTGTGGGACAGTGTTTGAAAGCATCCCATGAATTTTCTGTTTACCCCAGATCTGCCAGACTACTTCCCTGGAGATCTGTAAAATCCTGGCATCACGTAATTCCAATGTATAAAATTGTAATTTCAAAGCGATGTATCATGTAAGGATATAAACAAGTTTATTAAGTGAATTTTAACATCTCCTACCTGGCAGAGACAATGTACAGAAATCCAACCTTCTCCGCCTCCACCTTCTTCTAAGATTAGACCTCTTTCAATGGTAAAGTTGTGTAAAAGACAACCTTGAAAGCACTGCTGTGTCCACGTTGGAGCTTGATATTTTGGCAGCACCTGAAGCATTGCTGCAAGATGTCAATAGTTCACTCGACTACCTCATTATATCTGCACTCACCGTCTCTCTATTATCTCCTCTAAGCATGTCAGCAATGGTGGTAGAATCAAGCATTGGTCCCCTAGGAGCCATGCTTACAATTTGTCTCCTCCTCCAAATGACCTAAATACATAAGAGTTAGATTGCCTTCAAAGAATTGTCACTACTGCCTAGGAGGTGGCATTAACCTGAATGATCCTGCAGTAATCGTTTGAACATTGGTATGTTGAAAGCTTTTACACTTCACATGCCCCATGTCAAATCTATGTATGGGCTCTGAAGGCCTCGTGTTCTCATCAATCATGACTTGGATTTTTGGGCATCCTTTCATAAAGAAGAATTGTTGAGCCTCTTTACTTACTGCTGCTTTTCAATAGGAATCTAATTAAGAAACAAAAGTCCTTGGGAACTAATATCAGTGACCTGCTTCATTAATTTGTGTTGTACGCATTGGCAGATGTTGCGCATGAACTGGAGGCAGAGAAATTTAGAGTGGAGGTCACCTTTGGTGTCAATTCATGTTATCCATGTGATTGAGGTTGTGAAATGGCCAATCTCAAGTACATATCATATTATCTGAAATTATCTCCCTTGTTAACCAGAGATTGTGAAAGAAATTCCATCTAAGCTTCTCCAGATAGACCATAAGATATAGGAACAGAATTAGGCAATGCACCTCAGCGAGCCTGATCCAGCATTCAATCACAGCTGATATATTTCTCAACCCCACTCTCCTCATAACCTTTGATTTCCTTACCAATTAAGAACCTATTTATCTCTATCTTAAATACCCTTGATGACTTGCCTCCACAGCCTTCTGAAACACTGAGATTCACCATCCTTTGATGGGTGTACTTAAGTTTCTAAACAAGGTGGACGGTTACTGGGCAACTATCTCCGGCAGAGAAAATGCCCCGTGGCATCAGATCTTTGTTAAAAAAAAACGAAAGTAGAGATGAGCACTAAGTCCATTACTCATTCCAGCATGTGGGGAAAAAGATTCTTGGTACTAAACAACAATAATATCGGCATAGCTCCTTTAAAGTATCAACAACAACAATAATAAAGAGGATTTTCCAGCAATTGTGGCCTAGGCAATACAGGATATAGTCTTCATGGTGGAGCAATTGGGATACACAAGAAGCCAGAATTTAAACAATGTAGATTACAGAGAGCTATAGGATTGGAGGAAATGACAAAAATAAGGTAGTAGAGGAATTTGAAAGAAAAGATTGAATTTTAAAATCAAGACAGTGCACAGTAAGAAGTTACTTTCTGTGGGAAAAGACCATCATCAATCTTTATCACCAGTGATAAAAAAGCAAACAAAGATCTCTATTTTGAATCTTGATGATTTTAGAACAAAAATAAGAAAGGTAATATGGTTTAGAAATGATTTTGATATCTATAATTCAAGGATAATTCTTTTGTTTCTTTGCACTGAGAAGGCGTCTACACTCAAAATGGAAACAGAATTTGATGAAAGCTAACTCTCCCTTATTGATTAAGATGGAGATTTTTGTTTAAAGGGAGGGCATGATTTTAACTCCCTGAAAATCCATTGACCTAAACAGCTAAAATTCAACTGTAGCTGTTAGGTTGTGTACTATGTAAATTGGTCAAGTTGCAGAAATTTATTGTACAAGGATCAAACATCGGTATACATGCAGAGCCTAGTTAATAATTTATTAAATAATTTTATAATGAGTATATCACAGTGTCTTTGACCTTGATGGATTCATTGTTCTGCATTCAGGGTCCATTACATGGGAATGTACAACAAAATGACAGAGTTATGCCATATCCACAAGTTGGATCTATAGACCACATCAATCTCTAGGCAGATGATGACAGAATGTTTCCCCTCCTTGGGGATTATAAAATCAAGGGACACTGATTCAGAATGAGGGATCTTCTATTTAAGACAAAGATTAAGAAGGATTTATTCTTTCAGATTTCATTCTTCTTGCTCAGAGATCTTTTTAAAAGTGAGCATTAGAAGCTGGGTTATGGAATATATTAAAGGGTGAGTTAGCCAGAATTAGGATCTATGAAGGAGTCAAGGGTTTAGGAAGGCAGGCATGAAATTTGAGTCAAGGCCACAATCAGATCAGCCATAGAGAAAAGTCTTGGTGGACTAAATAGTCCACTTCTGCTCCTATTTCCTCTGATCTTATTATGAGCTACATTTCTGACAAAGGTTGTCAAGCTGCTCACAATACTGAACTTTTATGTCATTGGCTAATTCCAGGCTGGCACTGAGGATGCTCATTAATCATCAGTGCACTGACACATCAGGCAATTCAAAAATGCTTTGTTTACTACAGATGCCTTGCCAAAAGTTTCCTGTGTTAAACCAGTAGCAATGTGGGTGGGTATTTCACTTTTGCCATGCAACTAGATTCTGCAAAGTGTAAGTTATAATTGACATGGTTATCCGAAACCCTGTACTGAATGGCCTGACCTATAACACAGACTATAATAGAAAAATGTGTTGGCTAACTGTGACTGTAACCATCAAATAATCCAAAAGGCAAATCTAGCAGGCAGTCGTTGTACCTTCATTGTGAGTAAATTATTTTATTATTTGAAGGAGAAAGCAGCAGAATGATGTCTGTAAAGTGATGCAACATAATGTATTTAGCTCTGACTTGTAGACCATGTGAGACAGCCAAGAATGGTAATAAAATAAAACACAAATGATCGCCAGGATAATCATGAAACACCCAGCTGGCATGTTGAAGCAGCTCGTTAGACACATGGACACAACAGGGGTATACAGCGATCAAGATCAAAAATGATCTCACACATAATAGTCTGTTGCATGTTTCGTATGTAAGATCCAGCATTTGTTTCAACTTCAGTGTAAGACTTAGGTCAATTAGAATTACAGACTAAGTTAGGAGAGCTGATCTAAAAAGGACTTCCAGCTTAGAGTATCTCTAAAACTACAAAGTTCATAGGGCATTTTCACAAGCTTCACAGACTTTATCAGGATTACCACAAGTGAAACATCATATTTAGCAAGTGGCTGTGGTCAGCAGTCACATTCATGTTGGAACATTGTTTACCATCTCTAATTGACTGGGTACATTGTCTCTTCATTTAAGTCTATTTTCTGTCTTCTCTTCTTTTTCATGATGATGCGTGCTTGATACCTTACACATATTTGATACTCTGTTCCCTGCTGGGCTGAGTACCACATCAGGTAAAACCCTACCTCTGTCCAGCTGATTGGGCAGTCATTATTTGACTTATTGCACCCCTAGTCAAGCTGTTTCAGTATAGTTACAATGCTGGCATCAACCCAACAATGTGCAAAATTCCCCTGGTATTTCCTGCACATAAAAGATAAAACAAATTCAACTGAGCTGACTACAACCCCATCAGTCTACTCTCAATCATCAGTAAAGTGACGGAAAGTGTCATCAACAGTGGTATCAAGCAACACTTGCTCATCAACAACCTGCTCATTGGTGCCCAGTGTGAGCTCCCCCAGGGCCACTCAACACACAACCACATTACAGCCTTGGTTCAAGCATGTACAAAAGAGCTGAACTCCAGAGTTGAGGTGAGAGTGCCTGCTCTTAACATCAATGCTGCATGTGATTGAGTAGGAGTACTTGAATAGTCAAGGAGAAGAGCAAAACTGGAGTCAATGTGTTTCAGGAAAAAACCTCTCCTCTGGTTGGAGTCATACCTGGCACTTAGGTTGTGGTTGTTGGAGGGTTGCTCATCTCAGTTTCAAGACCTCTCTGCAGGAATTCCTTAAAGTAGTGTCCATGGCTCAATAATCTTCTGATGACCATTTCTTCATCATCAGGGTAGAACTGAATAGGATAGAATAGAATAGCAATTTATTGTCATACATATTTTTACAAAAAAAAGCAAAAAGTTTTATAAGTTGCCATACCACAGTACCTAAATTAATGACAGAAATCATCAGTAAGAAGGAAAAAGAAGTAAAAGCTCATCACAGTTCAATTAATGACTCCTGGGATCGGGGGTACACTGGAAAACCAGGCCAAAACTGCCACACAGGTCTGGGCCGAGACCTCCTCGCCAGTCTGAGACTGCTCTGCCACGCTGAGACGAAACACCACTTCAAGACTAGACCGCCACACTGGGCCGTTAGAAGACCTGGAAGCCACTTCCGAAGCAAGGACGAGACCTCCACGCTAGGAGCAGACCTTCACACTGGGCTGCTGAAATACCCAGATGCTGCCAAAAAAGACCTCCACGACAGGACAAGACCCCCATCCTGGATTAAGAACACCACGCCAAGCTGAGACCACCACATCAGGAGGCCTGGGGATTCTTGCGGACTATTGGACAATGTGCAGAAGTATTTGTGATCCCCTCAGTTCATGTGAAACAGTTCACATCCAAAAACACAATATGCAGACTGGACAATATCCAGACTTAGGCTGAAAAGTGGAAAGTAACATTCATGCCACTAAAATGCCAGCCAATGACCAGCTCTAACAAGAAAGAACCTAATCATTTCTATTTGACTTTCAATGATGATACCATCACTGAGTCCCTCACTATCACCATTCTGGGATTTGTCATTGAACAGAAAGTGAACTGGAGCAGCCATATGTCTCTCCTCACTGAGAGGTATGCCGGAAATCAAAAGCCATTTCCAGAGTTATCACAAAGGTTAAAGATTTTATAAAACTTTGAAAATTCTTTCATTTATCTATCTCTTAAACTGAGGTTAACAGAAAGAATGAACCAAGTTTCTGCACTTAACAAGAATGCCTATTCATTACAAACAAATAGATTCTATCTACACGTAAATAGTTACGAACGGTCAACATATAACTCTACCTGTTAAAACTTTAACCCCCTTATAAAAGTCTCTCTCCAAACACAATATAGACAGACAGAAAAAGAAGGATGTTATGGGTAGAGGGAAAAACTGGGAAGGTATTTCAGTGGTCCTTCTCCACAGAGTTTGCTGAGATGATCCTTTTGCTGATCAGAATGATGCTTCTTGATCTTTCTTCTCCAGATACCTTCACCTGTTTGCAAGAGGCACAGGATCACAATTATAAATATCTCTGATTTATTAGTTAAATGTCACAGCCTATGGAACCTGATGAGGGAAATAAACTAGCTCACCTTCAGGCTTGAGGTATGTAATAATACAGAATAACAACTCCTTTCCTTCCAGAGATCCAGTGACTTCTGACCTGAACATTCATACCTCAAGATGTTCAGCTACCTTGGAGTCAATTACATAGCTGTTCTCAGGCAGAGGGCCTTTGACATTGGTAACAGGTCACTAGTCAATAGACCAATCAGCTACTTGTTACCTGCCGAATTATCATTCACATATGCCCTGTGATGCCTGCTTGTCTGCAAACTAAATCTTCAATACAGCTTGAACAAACAGCAATGTATACAGCACTTACATTGTATGTTAGGTCACCTGCTTTTATTTTCTATAGCAATCCTTCAATAACCCTTGGCTTTTAAACTAGTTCTTTTCCCATTTCTGTCCAAAATCGAAAATACTGAAAAGTAATAAGATACAGACTTTACAATATACAACAGCAGTCTGAGGCTAGGAATCCTGCTCAAAGTAACTGAACTCCTGGCTCCCCGAAGCCTAGCCACCAGCTACAAGGCACAAATCAGAAGTGATGAAATACTCCCTGCTTGGATGAATGCAGCTCCAATGATACTAAAGAAGTTCAACACCATCCAGGATAAAGTAGCCCAATTGATTAGCTTTACAACACTCATTCCCTCCACCACTGACATCCAGCTGCAGCAGTGTGTACCATTACCAAGAGGCATTGATGAAATTTGCCAAGGCTCCTTAGACAGAACACCTCAAACTCATGACCAATACAATCTAGAATAATAAGAGCAGCAGATACATGGGAACAACACCATCTATAAATTACCCTCCAAGCCAGATACTATCTTGATTTGGAAATTATTGCCATTCCTTCTGGGTCACATCCTGGAACATCCTCCGAACTGTGGGTCTACTTCTGCCACATGGTCTGCCAAATTTCATGAAGGCAGCTCATCACCACCTTTTCAAAAGCATTTAGGGATGGGCAATAAATGCTGCTCCAACCAACCAGGGCCCTTGTCTTGTTTCACAACTATTTGGCTGGACATGTTTGCGTTCTTTGCTGATTAAAAAGCTATCAACTTTCCTAAGGTTACCTGGGGCTGAATGTTATCGGGTCCTCAACAATGTGGGTGATATGGTGAGAAATCTGGGAGAATGACAATGAGAAATCCAGCAAGGATTTATTTTGCTGTCAGGGGCGAGAAGTCTCACTTTTTAAATAAATTCTAGATGTCAATGTGAGATTCTTGCTTGGGGGTGGTAAGAAGCCTATTAACAGCGATTATTGTTTGTCATTACACTGAAGTTCAGTACATCAGTATGCAGACTTTATTCCACCACGCAACAGAATAGAAACTGGACATTTAGTCTTTCCAACATGAAAATCAGAGCTGGTGCCTGGAGACTCCTGCTTGCCATTTGCTCTTCTCGACTGCCATCTTGCTCACCTGGATACTAGCATCTCAGAGCACACACCTAAGCAGTGGCACAAGCACTTCACATCCATATGCCAGCCTCTCCACATCATCATGGCACATCTCCAATTCACTTACCATATGCTTCTTCATTTCTATGCATCACTTTGGATGCATCAGCACCTAACCATTAGAATACTGCTTCCATGACATTTTGCACACAGGAGCAGGCACCCGTCTCACGGACTGGACCAGGTTGCAAGTCAGGCCTGTTCACTTGTTGCCTTAGTGCTCAGTCACTATTTGTATGCTCACATCATCTCTGCCTTGCCTTGCTTCTTTCAACTTTGCCCCTAAGGCAGAGCTTAAAAGCTCACAGAACTGCTGCACTGCGTTACTTTTCAGTGCGGACACATAGCCAGGCAGCTTATCATGGTTGTCCACAGTCATAAGTCATGGCAATGCACATGTTGCTGTGCAGCACCATGCTACATTAATCTCACAGCTGCAGAATGGGCCAGCAGCTTACATGGCAAACATACTTAATATGCTTCATGCCCGCAGCTACATGTCAAAGACCAAGGAGATTAGTTTGCAGTCAGTTCCAGCGATATACCTTTCAGTCAGGGGATTCTGGCACAGTAAGTCAAGGGCAGCTTCCAATATCAGTCCTGGGACTCTGGGCACAGTCAAGCAACCAAGGGAGATGGTCACAGGCAGCAGGTCTGTGCTTCTATATTCTGGAGACTGGGCTGCAGTCAGCCCTGTAGGTCCTGTTCAGCTACTCTGGGGAGTGCCAGGAAGACAGTCAGGGAGCTGTACACATATCAACCAATATTCTGTTCACTCATTATTCGAGGCTGTCCCGCTAAGTTGCTGAAAGGAGTGGGCCATAGTCTATTTGGGCAGGGATCCATTCCAATAAAAATCAAGATGGCTTATCAGGGGTCAGTACTGCAAAACAAGGGAGCATTATCGTCCACGTGACCCTCAGCCATTACTTTCCAGTGTGCTGTGCAATGCTTTGGCCTAATCAGTCCTAATCATATCATGCAAGGTAATGAAGGAATACCACTAATGCCTGTGCTACCACAAAATACTTGTCCACCTTGAAAGATGCAGCACAGTTGCCAAGACAACAGGTACCTATCATTTAATTATTGCCTGCTCGTGGCCTTGGAGTTCTGGTAAGGTAGTCCTGGGGATGTTTGTGTCCGGATGGCCCAGACATGCTGAGTTCATCGTGCTGAGAAACAAGTGGGGCTTCCTCAGCTTGATCTCCCACAGACCTGAAGATGTCAGGTAGGGCAAAAGTGGAAGGCCTGACCACCTCTGGCATATCCTGAGAGGGTCCTTCTCCAGCTGAGTGCCTCCTGGCACCACCCTGTCTCACTGTGAGGAAGGGGAATCTGGAGGGAACTCAGGGTCCATTGAACGCCTGTCGCCTTGGAGTTGGTCCTGAGGGCTAAATAAAATATACGCAATCCTACACATAGTTTTGTTCCAGTGACAGGCCTTATTTTGGAACTGGTGGGTAAGGACTTCTAGTCAGACTAGCAGCTGAGGAAGGGTCACAGGACCCGAAACGTTAACACTCTTTTCTTCCTTCACAGATGCTGCCAGATCTGCTGAGCTTTTCCAGCAACTTTGTTTCTGTTGCAGCTGACCAGGACCCTGAGAATGAGTTAAGAGCCACTCTTGCTAATATTCATTTCTAACTTGGCTGCAAATTCAGCCAAATGTTTGATCATCCTGATATATAAATAGTTCTATTCAAGTATGTAGTGACCCAAAACATCATTACTAATAATATCCTCTGCTCCACCTCAGCCACTACAGTCACCTGTTTTATGATCTGCTTTTACCTTCCACCTTGTCGGATTTGAACTCTGCATAACATTCATCTAAAATGTGAACAATTTTGTTGAAAGTAATGGTTATTTCTGCCAATAATGTGATCTATGATGATGATAGCATTGAGTTTGATGGTTAGTTGGTTCAACTGGCTTGAAGCCTGGATTACAATAAAGAGTGGCACCAACAGGACAGTTCAATTCCTGTGCAGACCGAGGTTACCATGACGGACCCACCTTCTCAACTTTGCCCCTTACCTCAGGCTTGCTGACATTCCCATCAGACCCTGTTTAATGAGAGAACAGCCTTCTGGGAATATGACGACTTTACTATATACTACTGTGGGTCATTACAATATAACCTCATGTTTATTCCAGGTTTTTTCCCTAATGGAGAGAAATTGAGTTGACTTGCATTGGGAATGTCCACAACTTTGGTTTGGCACAGGCCCTTACTTATTCGAGATTCAATGTTGCAGTGGCTGGCTGCTCCTGTCTGTCTTTGGGTACACTTTTCTCATTTGGTGAGGAGAAAAAGAAAGAGGGATAGGGACTGCAAGGAGTGGATTTACATTGTAGGGAGAAAGTGATGTGATAACCAAGGAGCCAGCCAGTGAGCTAATATGCGTGTCTAAATAAACATACATCATGCACCATTGTGTTGTTGGAACTTGTTTTCTGAACACATCTTTATAGATTGACGGTGACATGTATTTCACTTTTAGTAGCAGCTGCAAAAGTTGCCCTGAAGTCATGTGGGAAGGTGCCTGAATCCCCGAAAGAGTTCTAAGGTATACCTGAATGTTTTTGCATGCACTAACATTGTATCCTTATGTCGCACAGATTTTATGATAAACTCTTGGAAAATATTTAGTCACGGCACAACATGTTGTGGGGAAGCTGATGCTCATAAATATCCTCTTCCCATCGATACCAGTTTAAGGGAATGCCAGAAAGTTTTATCTTGGAGGATATCCAGGCCGGCCACATTCCTTTCCTCCCTCTCCTTTTCATCTTTTCTCTTTTTCTTTTTCTTTTCATCATCTTCCTAAAAGGCAGGGAGGTCAGAGCGGTGTCAGTGGTGACTCCTGGATCGTAGGCCCAATGCAGGGATTCCTGGAATGGCAGCAGGGGACAGCTGTCGCGATGGTGGAGCGGGGTCTCTTGCCTGCGGAAGGCCCAGAATTTGGACTCATGCGGCAGCGGCGGGTTGTCGATTGCTGTGGTGTTGATGCCTGAAGCAGGGACACCTGGCTCTGGTAGGCTCAGTGCAGGGATCTTGCAGAAGTCCTGGAGCCATGTTTGGGACCCCAGCCAATGAAGATGAACTCGATTTAAGTACTATCTTTCTGTTCTTTTGTACCTCAAAATGGCACCGGATTGTAGCAACAGAACACATTTTGCTATATCTCCCTAGGTATGTGTGACAGTAAGTCATTCATTCATCCTCCAAGATAGTTATACTTTTCTTTCTGATTCATTTCCGTCACTTTATATTCACTCATATAGGTAAAATCTCTCCGATGTGCAAGGTACCTCAAACTGAACACCATCACTTCACCCACTGAATCGTGAAATGGCAGTTTTCCACTGTAGAATTCTTCTCCATGATTTGTGTGCACAAGAATCTCCTCCCTTTTAAATGGTAGCTCAGGGCTTTGTAGGGAGGCATTTCCTGCCTCTTCTTGCAAATGAGCAAGCTCCCTAAGGGCATCATGACTGGTCTGAAATCTGGCCATGAGTACGGAATGAGGCAAAGCTTTGAAAATAATGTTAGGTTGGCTATGGAAATATATATAAAGTGCAAATCTTATAGTTCTTCAGTCATTTGCATCAGCAAAAGGAGCCAAAAATCTACCATCACTTGCACAGATTTTATAAGTTAAAGTCTTAGCAAATTATTTAATCAGGAAAGAATGCAAAATTTAAGCAACCTAAAAAGGTTGCAATATTTAATGCGACGTTTACAAAAGCCTCAAAGTTAGTAGATAAGAGAAGACAATGTTATGGCAGGTCAGTCCTTTATTTGGAAAGATCCTGCATTTTGCATGTGCAGCCCTCAGACTATCTATCTCCTCGTGGGCCTCCAATATAGCTCAGGAATTTTTCAATGCATCTTCTAGGTTGTTAATGTGCCTCAAGAATACCTTTCCCTTTCTCTCTGATGGATATATCTAAGCTGTTGTCTCTTCCAGAATAATTGTTGTGTGTGCAGTGGAGCAGAGGACTTTACAGACTGGGGACTGTGAGTTTAAACCTTGGAAGAAATTAATTGATACTTAATATTTGTATGGTCAGAAAAGAGATTTTCACAAAGAGACACACAGTTTATCAAGATGGTTTACTGGGTATTTGGTGTTTGCGTTTGGTCATAATCTCTGTATATACGGAGAGTAAAAAGCAAAAAAAAATCATTTCCACTCCATGTATATATACTCAAAACTATAGTAGGTTCAAGATAAATATGAAGATTTTTAGTGGGTACCATCTTTTAAATTCTAAATGTATATTCCTGTCATCATTGATCCAGTTCATTTTGAGGCCCATTGCTCATTACCATGAGCTGCCGCAAATGGGTATCCCATGGCAGCTTTTCAGTCTAACATGTAGTGGGGGTGGGGGATAAGGGGTGGTGGGTGGTGATGGTACTGGGAAAAATTAGGATGCAGTTGGCAGTACCCAATATGGTGGTATTCTTCTAGCACCTTACATTCTTGAGAATAAGTCATTAGTGTCATTGTTTATGAAAACTGCAAACTGGAATGCAAAGTTTTCAGAGAATTATTAAGATGAAGAAGCAACAGAACAATTACTGGACTTGGTTGATGGGCAATGAAAGAAAGGTTTTTGAATTTTTTTTCATTATTGATTTCAATAAGCAGCAGTTCTTATTATTCATGTTGGACTAGTATTATTTGCCAGATGGTGCATGAGCTGTGTTTGTGTAACTGATGAAAATGTCCATCATGGCCCAGGTATAATTTTCACTCGTGATCTTTCACCAACTCCACTGAGGCAGGTATCCTGTCACCAAGTCACCCTTTATTTACACGTGGAAAATGCACGACACTGATCCTGTTCCCTCAGAGCCAGCTCTGTGTGAACAGGATGTCTGGCACTCCTGTTCTTATCTGTCGTCCAGAGTTTGCTGACTGGACCAGATAACAGGGAAGTCATATTCTATGAGGTCCACCTGGCTGACCTCCTTACGATCTCTACAACCTCAATAATTATAAAAGCAGGATGATATGCGGAACAAACACTACCATGGTGGCTAGGACAGGAACTTGGTAAGCTGAAACGTCCAAGTACCCGCTCTCCAGTAATCGCCTAGAATTTGTGCTGTCTACTTTCTCAGCCGGGGAAAGGAGAATTCAAAGCAGGATATAAATAGGATGAGAACTAAATGCATGAAAATAAGTCAATCACCAATCGAGGGCAAGATACTGGTCTTGCCATTTACAGCTTGAGGGCAGAATTGGGAGAATATTTCTTGTTGTCAAGAATCTGATATTTTCATTCTCCCCTATTTATCACTGGTTATGACACAAAAAGAAAGGGATTTTACACAAGGAGGCAGAGAGAATGGTGAAGCACTAAATTAATTCTTTACATCCGTCTATACCAAGAAAGATGTTGCGATTGCACTTGTCCATTGACTTAAAGGTTTCCATTAGCCAACTAGTCAAGAACAGCAATGCAATGTCCAGAGATAAACATGTGAATGCTGAAAATATGAAATACCATTTACGGATAATCCAGTAGCTGTTCAAGCAGGGAAAGGAACTCTGAGTCTCCTCGAACAATTAGATTTAAAAGTTGTTCATGAATACTTTTGGAAACTCATTATGATGTTAGGTGTCTTGCCTGCCAGCTGGAGACGTGGCGAGAGAGCCACACTGCCTCTTTCTGGGAAGGCCCACTGAATGCCATCTGAATCGACCAGTGGCAAAGCTGCTTGCAGTGGACAGACAGAGGTACTGGCCAGAAAGAGCTGCTCATCGATCCATCAAAGACCAGCAGCTCTGTTGCTCGGCAGAGACACCATGGAGGCTGAGGAGGTTCAGTGACTGCTGCTGGAAGGACACTCCCCAGACAACCAGGAGCATAGAGAACCCAGTGTGAGTTACAAATGTTGGGAGATCACATTGCTCATATACCCCAGACGGATGAATCAGGAAGTAAAAACAGTCATACTCAAATGAATGTACTGGACGCACTAGAGCTCCATTTTGAGGTATATGAAAACATATCAGACCAATATGTCCCATTTGCCAATTTTACTAGTTTTTACTGGAGTTCAGATGTGGCGGCACCCATCTAACTAAATGCTTTTTCCACCACAAACTCACCAGAAGATTCCACCATTACAGTTTGAAATCTCAGCAAGTGTACTGAATTCATTGTCAAAACCAGTTACAGAGAGTTGAGTCTTTGGAATTTCCTTCTCAAAAGAGAATACATGCAGTATCTTTCAATATCTTTGAGAGGTAGACAGATTGTTGGTTGCCAAGTGGATGAAAGTTTATCGAGGATTTGATAGAACGTAGAGTTGAAGTGTTTGAAATAAAGAGCTAGAATTGAAGATCACATTAATGGAGGGTGATAAGAGTCAGGAAGAAAAAGTTTTAAAATTTCAATTTTATTTCAAAACCCCCATTGTTACAATTGAGTTTAAAGGAATATTTTTTATACACAATGGATAATGTAAGTGTTTAAATGTCAGTTAAATACTCAAATCTCATTACGTCCAATGTGGTTCAATGTTTTGTTTCCTGTTTTAAGATAATAACTACTTATTTTAAGTCATCTTCAATGCATTTTTCTTATTCCTCAATAATGCTTTACAACAGAGCTGGAAAGATGTTTTTACTTATTCATTTACTATTGCAACTTTGTTTGTGATCAAATACAAGAAGGTGTGGGCAGTGAATTTCATTAAAAACAGATTTTGATGTTTTTATTCTCTAAGTCCTTCAGTATTCCTTTCAGAGTGTTCGTACTATAGGAATGCATATCATTATATTTTCTGTCATTGAGTTAATATCATTCTTGATGTTTGATGAACACATGAAAAACAAAACACCTGTCACCGATAGTCTTTAATACAACTTAAGCATTAACTTCTGTGATCGCCCTTTGGCAGAAAAACCCTCTATCAGCTTTCGCTTTGACTACCCAGTTTGGTTGAAAAATTTAAAAAGACAATCACAAACCAACATATGGGCTTTTATCTTTCACAGAATTGTATTTTAAAAACAACCTTTACTTGTGTTGAAAACCCAAGATTACTGATTATGAAATATATTTTTTTCGGTGATCCAAGGCTATCTTATTAACTTTTATTTACACCTTAGGCAAACTAAACACTTTTGTCTTATCTCCAGAACAAAAATTTATAGAAAGCACATTGTATGCACAAAATGCCAGAAAAAGGAAATATATTCAAGTACTTATTGAAATCTGCTTCTGATTTTTCCATTTTCTGCATTACTGTTAGTGTTGACAAACTAATTAGCCTTTAGTTCCAATAGAGCAAACTGCAATTGCAAGATGTGTATGGGATCTAATGCTTTTAGTTCAAAAATAACAAGAAACAGGTGTGTTTAAGTGTAAAGTATGAACATGATGTCTTAGTAGAAAAAAATCAACTTGTTAATGGAAAAATTCAATGGTAAAAATTATTAATGGCCTGAAATGTACAACTCAACTGGAAGCAATGGCATGGTATTCTCAGTTGAATATTAATCCTGAGGGCCAGCTAATGTTCTGGGGACCCAGGTTTGAATCCTGCCAACGCAGACGATGGAGTTTGAATTCAGTATAAACGTGAAATTAACTGTTTGATTGTCAGGAAAAAACAATCTTATTCACTGACGTCCTTTAGGGAAGGAAACTGCTGTACCTACCTGGTCTGACCTACATGCGACTCCAGATCCACAGTAATACGGTTGACTCTTAACTGTCCTCTGGACAATTAGGAATGGGCAATAAATGCTGGCCAGCAATACCCACATCCTGTAAATGAATAAAAGAAATTTCACAAACAGACTGAAACCAGGATTTTCCTATTTGAAGTTTAAGAATGGCAGAGAGCAAGACTCTTGGTGTCATTTCAGCCACAGCCTGGGTAAGCAATCATGGACTTCACATGTTAGTCTTTATGCCAGTGAGGCGATTTGTGTACTACTTGGCAAATCTTGCCTTCCAAGTGTCTGGTGTCATATTTAAAGGCCAACTGGATCCCAGTTCAGATGCTGCTAGCCAGGAACTACCCTTCACATTATGGTCCCACAACCAGACCAAATGATCCAGGGAAAGTGGGGGATGGGTCCTCATTCCAAACAAGGAGAAGACAGCACAGTCAGCTGGAGAATAACAGGACAGTTCAAATGCAGATGAGGAGACAATAATGGGCAGCCAACAATGCCCGGTACTCCTCATCAATTACCACCAGTATGAACTCATTCTGATTCTGCATTTACATTTACCCATCCTGTCCATCTCACTCCTTCCCTTTGCTAATGTAGGCAGAAATAACAGCCAGGAAGCCTTCAGAATACAGAAGTTGCAGCGACAGCTTCATTTCTGAGGAGGAAGCCAGTGAACTCTCAAAGGATACACCGGCAAGTTGTTCACCTGCATCCTCTACCAGCACAAAGACAATCACTTTGGTAGGTACTGTAGCTAGATTAGACGTGAGAGCACAAGCTGGTGAGCATATCACTGGTACATTTCCACAAGTGGTGGAAGAAGAAATGACTAAGGCCTCTGACACTCATAGGACTACCAGAGAATAGGCTCTTGCTCACCCTCAGGTAGAAGATATGCCACTGTTTTTTTGCCATAAATGATTTGGTCAACCTCCATAGACAGGCACAGAAACTTTAGGCAGGTTGGCCTGAAGCACTTTGTGGACCAGAACAAAAAGATGGATAAATTCATCAATGTTCTCAACACAATGGTCTGGCATGCGAGTGCTTGGATGTCTCAATGGAAGAGATGATGACTGACTTGGGGACCCAGGTCCAGTAGATTGCAAAATATCTGCTGATACACACTCAGAAAAGCCTCCATCTCATTAGTGGATGTACAAGCCAACAAGCACACAAAGGACTTTGACCTAACTCCAGGTGCTGGCAGAAATGCCCAACACTTCCTTTACCCCTCCCTGACCATGATTTCAAAGCGTGCGACAGTTTAAGTTAAAGACAGTGAGCCTGTGTCTGGATAGGAGACTCTCAACAGGCTTGGGTCATCTAGACTCAAACACACCAAGGTACATCTGCAAATCAATGTGGCCAATCACAGGAGATGGTGAGGTCTGTAGATGCTGGAAGCTAGAGTCAATAAATGTGGAGCTGGAAAAGCACAGCAGATCAGACAGCATCCGAAAAGCAGAGAAGTCAACGTTTCAGGCCAAAACCCTTCGTCAGGCCAACCGCACAGCAGACTCCCTCCATCCCAGCTGTGGAAGTCTGGCCTACACCTATAAGTCATGGGAGAAAGAGGAAGAACAAAACATTCTGTGAATTCATAGATGACACAAATGCTACATCTTTGCAAATAACTTACTATTTTTTGATATATTTACATTTTCAATGTTACAGAGTCTGCTACATTGGTTTGTTTTTCCCTATTGGACCTGGTTAATCAGGCCCATGTGAGAGATAAAGGGTCTTGAATTTGCTGTCAAAACCGATGCTCTGAAACACTTAAGTAAAATTTTCGATATGTGTTGGCTAATATGATTAAAATAAGTGTTTCATAAATTGGACCACATTTTAAAGGAAATATTAGGTGAAGTTTTCTCTTACTTTTGGGAATTCCAATACCTTGCAGTATCTGCATAGAATGAAAGGCAGGAAAATTTCTCATCCATTTAGAATTAGTAGAAGGAAATATGCATGATTACTCCATTAATAAGCTTTTAGTAAATGGCAATGACATTAAAGTTCCGATATTTGAAGGGATGTATGGACAGAACACTACTGTATGTAACATTAGATATATTGCTTTTTTCCCCAGTGGACTAAAGGGAACTAAATAATGGAAGTGTAATGTTACAATATATTCAGACTGATTAGCCTGCTTGGTGGAAGTAAACTAAAGCCAGTGACCCCAGCTGCTTTAAATGTTCACCATTGGTATAAAAAAATCATACACACATCACTGGTGTTGAAAAAAAATGTTCCATGTGTTTAGCTTTAAACTGGTAAGAAACTAAAGGGAAAGATAAAGCAGGGTCAAGTTAATGCAAAACAAGGTCAGAGAAAATGTAACACGTTCTCAGAGCGATGCAAGGAGAACAAAAATCAATGTTACCTTGTTGTTGACCTGAATAATTGAGGGGATTATTTGAGGTTTCTTCATTGTTAGTGGTGTGGTTGCTGGAGAACAATAAGTTGAAATTATATTGTGTCTTTAGTGTAAAGAAACATTCAAAGGCAACTTATAAATAGACATCAACAGGAAGATGTAAGCACCGAAAGAGAGACAGGATTACTGAAAGGGATGCTTATTGCAGAGGTTTTAAATGGTGGAGATGTTTCAGAATGGATATCCAGAAAGTAGTTTTTAAGCAGTAGAAGGCTGCATCACTTGTTGTAATAAAATGCCTGAACTGTTGGTGTTATATTTAAAAAACACATTCACATTATGTCGTTCCAGTGATAAAACATCATAAGTGTTGTGAAATCTCCCCTCCCCCC
>NC_063334.1:39952604-39971809 GCF_021869965.1 Rhincodon typus
CTATGATGCTGCTTGGCCTGCTGTGTTCATCCAGCCCTGCACCATAAGTGTTGTGAAGTTGGGTAGAATACTCATGAATTGGAAAGCAGGAAGTTAGAATTTGGTGTTTGTAAAATGTTAAGGGGGAGGCAGTGCATGGTCACTTTAAAAGATGATGTGCTTTTTCTATCTTTGGAGGTTCAAAAAGGATATCTGTGGGCAGTAGCTTGTGGGTTTGCAGATGCACAGACAGCATCTGAATTGTAACATTTGTATCAAAAAGTAGTACAGTTAGTAGGCCGAGCAGCAGTTTTGTTTTGTTATCAAGACAAGTTTTGATTTTTAGCCAATCAATTTGAATCAGGCACTTAGATATCAAAAAACCATTTAACTTTAAATCAGATAGTTTTGACAACATAGGACCAATCCTATTGTATGAAATTGATATGTCATCAAGGGTATAAAAGGAGAGGTCAGTTGGAAAATCAGGAGAATTAACTCAGGAGAGAATTGCTAGCTCTCCCAGTTGCCTCTCAGACTAAATCAAAGGTACCTATGGCGCAACAATTAATATTCCTGACAGAACATTCGACATAGAAGGCACAGATCATTCTGGAAGACATGAAACCTGGCCGTAATTTCGAGAGACTAAATTTTAATTTTTTTTGTTTTATTTTATATAAGTGGGGCTTGTATTTATTGGAATAGCATACCATTAGAATCTTGTTTTATTCAGAAGTAGTTAGTAGTTAGAAGGAATTTATTTGGTTTGTTAATAATTTAGTTAGCTTGTTCACTGTTAGAGTTAGATGAACAAATTGCTACTTGTTGATTGTAAAGTGAGTGTCAGGAGTTTATTTTATTTAACCACTAGAAGTTGCGGAAAAGGCAGGTTACATCACTTTTCACACTTTTTTTTTTTACAGATTATAGGGCGAGGTGCTCCTCTCTGGGTGTTTCAGTTTAAGTGATCAGAGTGGGGGTCTGTTAAAACAGCGAGAGAAGCTGCAGAAATGGTGGATGAATACGCATTAGTGCATCATTCAAAATCTAGCTTCCAGCAGCAACAAAATAAGATCACACTGGGAACAGTTTACCACATGTGAAAAAAAGCCTAAGAGTGTGGAAAAGAGGTGAAAGACCTCAGGTGTTTTCACCGCAATAAGGTGGGACACACGCAGTCACAGTGCTGGTGGTTTAAGAAAGGCACTGGGCAAAAGTATGTGGTAAGAAAGGCTAAACCAGTGGGATTAGTTTAGGTAGTGAAGGAAATCCTGAGAGAAGTCGAGGAGCTGCAGGATAGTGCACAGCCTAGTCACAGGCTGGATAGTGAGATAGCGCCCAATATTTTCAAAGACTTCATTTTTTTGGTAATGTTTACTCAGGTAGAATAGGGGGAGTAGATAAAGAAGTTAAAATATGGAGAGATACAGGATCTGGTCAGTCTCTAATAATAAGAGATTAAAATGTTTGCACTCCTTCTGAAATATTGCCGAAGAGAGTGAAAATCTGTTGATTTAAGTGGAGAGAAAATTAGTGCTCCCCTGTGTAAGATAAGGCTAGAAAGTCCAATTAAGACTGGGGAAGTGATAGTGGAAGTGGTAGAAAAATTGGCTGTTCTAGGAGTACAGTTTGTTCTTGGAAATGATAGAGCTGGATCATAGGTAGGAGTAATGCCCATTGTAGTGAGAAATCCAAAAGAAAACCAGGGAACTCAGGTGTTAAAAGGAAAATACCCTGGAAATTTTCCAGACTGTATGGTGACAAGATCCCACAGCTATAAGTTAAAACAAGAAGGGAAAACAAAAGAGAAAGATGAAGGAGTTGAGGTCCAGTTAGTTGACACTCTGTTTGATGAGATGGTAAAAGGAAAATCCTGAAGCAGGTAGAGGTGTTTAGCTCATAGAATCATAGAATATCCATAGAGTGGAAACAGGCCATTCAGCCCAACAAGTCCACACTGACCTCCAAACAGCATCCCACCCAGACCCACCCCAACCCCCACCTTACCCCTGCATTTCCCATGACTAACGCACCTATCCTTAAGCACTATTGTCAATTTAGCGTGGGCAATCCACCTAACTGGCACATCTTTGGACTGGGGGAGGAAACTGGAGCAAAAACACATAGACACGGGGAGAACATGCAAACTCCACACAGACAAGGTTAGAATCAGACCTGGGTCCCTGGCACTGTGAAGGCAGCAGTGCTAACCACTGAGCCACGATGCCACTCACCATTCTGAAAGATTAATTGAGTTACAACAAAAAGATGGGATGATAAAGGATTGATAGCATAAAACCAACTCAGAAAAGGAATCAGAATGTATTCCAGAATGTTATTATATTAAGGATAAAATTTTAAGAGGAAAATGGAGACCTTGGCAGGTTAGTGCAGATGAGAAATGGGCAGAAGTTCACTAGATTGTGTTGCCAGTAGAATACAGACAGGAAGTATTGCAGGTAGCACACGAATTACCTGTAGGTGGTCATCTAGGGGTGAGGAAAACTCAGGCTAAGATACAAGAGCATTTCTGTTGACCTGAATTACATAAAGATATGGTTGAATTTTGCCGTACCTGTCATACGGGTCAGATGGTAAAAAGGCCGGGCAGTGATAAAAACAGTGCCTTTGATGCCAATTCCCACATTTGAAGAACCTTTTACGTGGGTTATGGTTGATTGTGTCCCCTCCCTAAAACAAAAAGCGGGAACCAGTACTTGCTTACCATAATGGATGTGTCTACCGGGTTTCTGGAGGTAATCCCATTCTGGAATGTCAAGGCACAAATGGTCGTGGAAAAGTTGTCTGTTTTCTTTTCCCATTTGGCTTACCAAGGAGATTCAGTCAGACCAAGGGTCCAGTTTTACTGCCAAATTGTTTGAGGTGGTCTTGGATAGTTTAGGTATCAAACACTTTAAATCAAGTGCGTACCATTTTGAATCCCAGGGAGCATTGGAAAGGTGGCATCAGATTTTAAAGACAATGCTGAGGGCTTATAGCCAGGATTACCCAAATGATTGAGATAAAGGTTTTCCATTTACATTATTTGCTATTAGAGATGTTCCAAATTAATCAACTCGATTTATTCCATTTGAATTGATATTCAGACACAAAGTAAGAGGGCATTTAAAATTGATTAAGGAAAAGTTGATAGGTCTGCAGTCAGAGACCTCACAGTTGGACTATGTATCTGAGGTGAGAAAAAGATTAAGCAGAGTAGGTGAATTAGCTAGGCAACATTTGATGGTGGCACAACACATAATGAAGCATGAAGCAGATAAGAAATCTAAGATTTGTACATTTGCCCATGGGGATAAGGTCAAGTAAACCTGTTGGACTACAACCTGGTGTCGTGTGATTTTTGACCTTGTACACCCCAGTCCAACACCGGCATCATGGGGACAAAGTATTGGTGCTGTTACTGGTGGTAGGAGATCCCTTCAAAGCAAGGTTCAGTGGTCCCTGTCAGATTGAGAAGAATTTCAGTCAGGTAAATTTTCTGGTAAAGATGCCAGATAGGGCAAAAAAAGTATTGTGTATGTCATGTGACCACACTGAAACCTTGCTATGACTGGGAAAGGGAACCAGAGAAACAGGCATTAGTTACTGCTACTCAGAATGAGGAATCAAATCCAGATGATTTGGATTTTGGTGTGCCTCAGAATAAGTTGAATAATGAGGAAGTCCTTAAAGAATGGGGCAAGGTAGTGAGCTCTCTGTCCCTGGAACGGAGAACTGAATTGAAAGATTTGTTACAGTACTATGAGGACATATGTAGAAATAGAATTGGAAGCACTAATACTCTAGTACATGAGGTTGACATAGGGAATGCTGTTCTGATGAAACAACACGCCTAAATGCCTTAATCCTCTCAAAGCAGCACAGGTTCAGAAGGAAGTGAAAGCAATGCTCCAAGATGACATCATCGAGCCAAGTCAAAGCGAGTGGAGTTTGCCAATCATGCTGGTTTCCAAACCCGATGGTACTCAATGATTCTGCATAGATTATCAGAAAGTCAATGCTGTGACCAAATCTGACTCATACCCAATTCCAAGGCTGTGGGAAAAGTAGGACAAGGCACTTACATCGCAAAGTTGGACTTACTTTGCAGTTACTGGCAAGTACCTTTGTTGCAGAGTGTGAAAGAAGTTTCTGCTTTTGTAACCCCAAATGGGCTATATCAATTTAAAGTAATGCCCTTTGGAATGAAAAATGCACCAGCCACTTTTCCAAGACTTATGAACAGAGTTGTTGCAGGATTGAGTAATTGTGCTGTCTACATAGATGACTTAGTCATCTCTAGCCATTCATGGAAAGATCACATGGAGTATTTGGCAGAGCTCTTTGAGAAACTACGGAAGACAAAGTTGGTCATAAACTTGGCAAAAACAGAATTCACAAAGCGGAAGTGACATTTTTAGGGCACAACATTGGACAGATGCCACTGAGGAACGTGAAGATGAAGGCCATCGAGGAAGTTCCAAGACCATCCACGAAGAAGGAAGTGCTATGATTTTCAGGATGGAGAGGATTCTACAGGAAATTTGTACCAAACTTTAGTCACCCCATTGACGGAGTTGTTAAAGAAGAACACAAAATTTCAGTGGACAGAACAATGCCAGGAGGCATTTGAGAATTAAAAAGCAGTGTTAACCACCCCACCAGTTTTAGCCACGCTTGAAACCCTTCAAAGTCACCATTGACGCAAGCGATGTAGGTGTTGGAGCTGTTAGATGAGGATGATTGTGGGATTGAAATGCCAATCGGTTATTTTTCAAGAAGACTCAATATCACTAAAAGAGATATTCAACTATTGAAAAAGAGTTATTGAGTTTTGTAATGGCCTTATAACATTTTAATGTTTACATTGCAAACAATGCATCAGAGATGATTGTGGATACTGATCAGAATCCTTTGACATTTCTGGAAAGATTTAAGGACAAGAATACCAGACTATTTCGTTGGAGCCTTATGTTACAGACACTTAATTTACAGATTGTAACATGCTGTGGATCATGCAAATATTATCGCTGACACTTTATTGTGGGTTTGAGAGAAAAATATTTATGTAAGACAGAAATGGCAGTGTTCCATGTTATTTGAAAATAGAAGTAGAATGAAATATGTAATTCTAGATTGAAGAGATATGGATCTAGAAATATAAGTGATGTAAGGTTTAAAAGAAAAAAAATCTTTTCATAACTTTTTTTCTTAAGGGGGGAATTGTTGCAAAGGTGCGTAGAGTATTTGTGATTTGGAAGGCAGGAAGTTAGAATTTGGCATTTCTAAAATGTTAAGGGGGAAAGCAGTGTGTGGTCCCTTTAAAAGATGATGTTTTTTTTTATGTTCAGCGATTCAAAAAGGATGTCTGTGGGCAGCAGCTTGTGGGTTTGCAGGTGCACAGACAGCATCCAAATTGAAATACTTGTATCAAAAGCCTATACAGTTAGCAGGCCAATCAGCAGTTTTGTTTTGTTATCAAGACAACAAGTTTTGATTTTTAGCCAATCAATTTGAATCAGGTGCTTATATACCAAAAAAAATTAAAATCATATGGTTTTGACAACATAGGACCAATCCTATTGTAAGAAATTGATATGTCATCACGGGTATAAAAGGAGAGAGCGGTTTGAAAATCAAGAGAATTAACTGTCATCTGCCAGAGCTAACAGCTCTCAGATCTCAAGAGAGAATTGCTAGGTCTCACAGTCTCCTCTAAATTTTACAGAAAGCACCATCTAAATCTATGACACAACTAGTTAAAGTTCCTGATAGAGAAGGCGTTCCTGACAGAACATTCAAAGGAGAAGGCACTGACCATTCCATAAGACACATAATCTGGCTAAAATTTCGAGAGACTACATTCTAATTTTGTTGTATTTTGTTTTATATAGTGAGACTTGTATTTATTAGAATAGCGTACCATTAGAATCTTGTTTTATTTGGAAGTAGTTAGTAATTACAAAGGGTTTATTTGATTTGTTAATAATTTACTTAGTTTATTCACTGTTAGATAAATAAATTGTTACTTGTTGATTGTAAAGTGAATGTCAGGGGTTTATTTTATTTAACCGCTAGAAGTTGCAGAAAAGGCAGGTTACACCACTTTTCACATTCCTTTCGTTACAGATTAGAGGGCAAGGCACTCCTCTCTGGGTGTTTCGCTTTTAGTTATCAGAAGCCTGTTAACCTCTACTTTATAACAACAAGGTGCTTTATAGGAGCATTATCAGGCCGAGGTAAAAAATGAAGTCACTGGATTCATGACCTTGAGACTCAGGCTAAAGATCTTGGGACAAGGGTTCGAATTGCTTCCTAGCTGCTAGTAGAATTTATGTTCACTTGATAAAATATCTGGAATTAAAAAGCAGTCTCAGTAATGTGACAATGATAACAATCACTTTTTAAAAAAATCTGGTTCACTAAATCTGGCTCTTCAAGGAAAAAAAATCTGCCCACCTGGTCTGGCATACATGTGATTCCACACCCATAGCAATGTGACTGACTCGAAACCACCTACTGAAATGGCCTAGCAAGCCATCCAGTCTAGCGTCTATTAGGATAAACTGCAATCACTAACGCTCCATATCCCAAAGGAGAATAACTACATTGAAAAGTATCACGGTGAGCTACACAAGGAGATATTAGGGTAGATGAAGAAAAGCTTGGTTAAGAGATAGATTTTAAGGACCATCTTAAAGGAGGAAATATTCTGCTCAAAATATGAGAGATAATGTGAAACCAGGTTAGAATACTATGGAGGAATTATGAGGATTTTACGTTTAATTAAGAACATAACCAAATAAAAGCAGGAGTAGATCATTCAGCCCCTGGAAACTGATTCATCATTCATGAGATTACAGTGGATGTTTTGCCTTAATTCTGCTTTCCTGCTGATTCCCAATATCCCTTGATTCCAAAAAGATCCAAAATCTGTCTATCTCAGCCTTGAAGCTATTCAATGCTGGTGCATTTATAGACCTCTGCAACAGGTAAATGATTCACAAGCTTTTGAGCAAAATAATTTCTCCCCATTTCATTCCCACTTAGTAGGCCCTCTTCTCCACCAATTTTTTCAGATTGCCCAACCAGGAATTGCCACCCTGCAACCTATCAACCCTCCTCAGATGTTTGTATGTTTCAATGAAATCACTTTTTAGCCTTGGAAACCAGATAATATTTTTTCAATGTACTCAGTCTCTCATTATAGGACAAGCACCTCATCCCAGGAAACTTTACAAACTTTTGCACTACCACCAGGAAGAGTGCTAAGACCCCACCATAATCCATGTTATAGATTTAGTTAAAGATTCGTAAAATAATAAATGTGATTTGTTGACGATACTAAGCTAGGTAGGACTGTGGGCTGTTGGAGGATTCGAAGGTGGTAAAACTGAGTGGGCAACCAGAGCAACTGGGGGAGTGTGAGGGTATTGACTTCAGCAGCAAGAACAGAAAGTAGACTATTTATAAAAGGCATAAATCCTTTAATTAGTAATGGTCAGACAGGTTTGGGTGTATTTGGGCAAGCGATACAGTAAATTAGCAAAGAATATAATGTTACGGCTGCAGAGGAGGTGCACAAAGAGTGAGAGCAACATTAAATTTAAAATTTGAGAGGTCCATTCATAACAGTGGGGAAGAAGCTGCTCTTGACTATGATCCTCTTACAGAAGTGTTTTCCAGGCTACCATTACCTTTTTGATATTTCCAGTATACAGGAAGATTGAATTACCCAGGATCATTAAATTGCCTTGCTACAATTTACAAATATTTGCTTTGTCCAACAATGTAACTATTATTGGGGTGGGAGGTGCTATACATTACATCCATCACATCTTCTGACCCTTGGTATTCGTCCACTCCTTCTGATCCCTCTTTCTGATTTTCTGAGTCACTATCTATTTATTACATTCTTATTATCAAGGTTTCCCCTCTCCATTTTCTATTCTACCTGTCTTTTTGAAATGTTGTGTACCCTGGAATATTTAATTCTTAATCTTAGTAACCTTATAATCATGTCTCTGCAATAATGATTATATCATACTTCTATTTGCACCGCTATTATCTCTGTCGTAACATGACCTAACCTGGAAGACTGCACAAATAATTATGCCCCATTGTTCCATAAGCCATCACAAAATGTATAAAATCCCAATGAGACTACCAGGATGACTAGTTTGTCTGACAATTATTTAAAGAAAAGCAATTCACACCAAGTTCTTCATTAATAGAAAATAACTCTATTTGTTGTAATACACTTAATTTTAATAAATGGTAGAGGAAAGAAAGGATTCCTAATCTTGTTCTTGTCGCATGCAATTTAAAGTATACTCCTTGAAAAACCACAAATAAACATACAGATATTCATAATTAAAATGGACAAAAGACTGATATCTTGACATAGACATTATAGGTAGAAAAATTGTATAGACAGGGAACAAAGCTCTGAAGATCAGAAGCTTGGGTCACAAAAGTGAGTTAAGTTGTTTGTTTGTCACATTTTGTTTTAGTTTTAGTAATACTGGTATACTATTGTTTAATAAGCGATAATCATTCTTCAGCTCAATAGTTGACCTGATGGACCGAACTTTTTTCTTGTTAAGATCTTTTCTTTTGAGCTTCCTTGACTTTCTTGCCTTTTCATTCAGATGGACAGAGAGATTGTGAGGAAAAGAACTATTTTCTGTTTGTGGGTTCTGAATGTCTCTGATTGCCCTGCACTTACAGATTTGTGGCAAACTACAGCACAACTTATCTGACAGCGGTGCTAGCCTTTGCCGAACACTTGGTGCCACTTGTATGCTCCCTCACTGCTTCAAAATGCAGTACTGTCTTGCACAGCTAATAACATGCATCACTTGAGTTTCCATATTGCAAAATTCTCCTGGAATTTCAGTTATATAACTGTCAAACTTCCATTTCAGTTTATAGACCAAACTGGAAAAATGTGAGCTTTTACATTTGCTTTAAATACTTTGTGTACTTACATTTTAAAAAAATCTTTACTTAATGTTCTACCTCTTTGCATGAACCTTACTCTTTGATGCACTGTTATCATCCCTTTCTTTCCATCCTGCTTATCTTTATTATCCAGATTGTTTCACTGCTCTCTATATATTTCTACATCTTCCTTCATAAAGTCATATAGTCATGGAGCTATACGATACGGAAACAGACCCTTTGGTCCAACTTGTCCGTGCTGACTAGACATCCTGTGTAAACTTAGTCCCATTTGCCAGCATTTGGCCCATATCCCTCTAAACACTTCCTGTTTATTTCCCTATCCAAATACCTTTTAAATGTTGTAATCGTACCAGCCTCCACCACTTCCTCTGGCAGCTCATTCCATATACACACCACCCTCTATGTGAAAAAGTTGCCACTTAGGTCCTTTCTATATCTTTCCTCTCTCACCTTAAACCTATGCCCTCCAGTTTTGGACTCTCCCACCACAGGAAAAAGACCTTGTCTACTTACCCTATCCATGCCCTTCATGATTTTATAAACCTCTATAAGGTCACCCTTCAGCCTCTGATGCTTAAAGGAAAATAGCCCCAGCCTATTCAGCCATTCCCTATAGCTCAAACCCTCCAACCCTGGCAACATCCTCGTAAATCTTTTCTGAACCCTTTCTAGTTTCACAACATCCGTCCTATAGGAGGGAGACCAGAACTGCATGCAATACTCCAAAAGTGACCTTCCAACTCCGATACTCAATACACTGACCAATAAAGGCAAGCATACCAAGCGCCTTCTTCACTATCCAATCTACCTGCGACTCCACTTTCAAGAAACTATGAACCTGCACTCCAATGTCTCCTTGTTCAGTAACACTCCCCAAGACCCTACCACTAAGTCCTGCCCTAATTTGCTCTCCCAAAATGCAGCACCTCACATTTATCTAAATTAAACATTATCTGTCACTCCTTGGCCTATCTGATCAAGATCCTGTTTTACTCGGAGGTAACATTTTTCATCTTACCACTCCTTCTGCCCTTTTAGTGTAAAGCTTTTAAGCTGTGGATGAATTGTATGGTCAGGAGTAGTGACTAAATATACATTTGTGTATTTGGGCATTTTGAATAGTAGAGCCTTGGATCAGCTATAATTAATGGTAGGTGATAAAGAGGAAATTGACAAGCAGAACATTGGTGGTAAAGGTACACATCTGGATTTCAACAACAGAATGATGGAGACAAGCGAAACTAAACTGTCTTAGTGACAAATGAATGAAGGAATTTAAACCTGAGCTCAGGGCGAAATACCCATCAGGATTGCAAAGGGTTTCGTTAATTCTGAGCAAGAACAGGGAAGAGAATGGATTTGGAAGAAAAAGAGCAGAATTGGTGATGGAGACTAGAGGCAAAGCTTCTAGTTGTTTCCATTTTCATCAAGAGTAAGATATAGCTCACAAGATTTATGGCTAGTAAAATGATGGAAATTGCCAGATGAAAAGAAATTAGAATTGTTGGATCAGTGTATAATCAATATACATGGTAAAACTTGTCCAGGCTGGCAGATACTATAAGAACAAAAGAACAAGAGTAGACAATTCAGGTCCTCGAGATTGCTCCACCATTTATTACAATCGTGGTTGATCTCATCTTGGTCTTAACTCCACTTCTTGCCCCTTGCTCATAACCCTTTAATGCATTACTAATTAAAAATTTGTCTTTCTACTCCTTAACTGTATTCAGTGCCCCAGAATCCACCACAATCTAGGATATTGAATTCCATAGATTCGTGACCCTTTGAGAGAAGAAATTTCTCCACATCTCTGTTTGAAATCTGCCACCTCTTAGCCTAAAATTATGATCTTTCATTCAAGATTGCTATACCAGTGGAATGATCCTCTGCATTACTTTGACATTCCCCTTTAGCATCTTATGTACAACAATTAGATCTCCTCACATCCTTTGAAACCCTAACAAAATAGGCCTAAATTACTCAACCTCTCCTCATAAAGTAAGCCTTTCTTCACTGGAGAAAGACTTTTATTTCTGGCGATGACTCTGTCATGACAGCAAGCAGAAAAAGAAGTGAAAGGCACTGGAACAAATCCTTCAGGGACTCCAAAAGCAGCGCAGCAAAAGAAAGAAAAAGCCATTGCTTGAGATTCATTATCTTCCAATAGTTAGGAATAAAACTGAGCAAGGAGAATGCCACAGTGATGGATGACTTGGATAAGCTACAATTAATGGTAGGTGATAAAGAGGAGCTTGATAAGGACAATATTAAATATTGTGGAAAGATTGAGGAAAGGCAATGTGCCACTTTCACATTTACGCGGGATAAATTGGATTCAAGCCCTTGTCGTAGCCTATTTCTATCCTGTGAAAATGTGCTAAGGTAGACAGAAGGACATAAACTGCAAACTGTGGGAAAGATGGACAAAGTGTAGTATGAAACCACATGAATAGAAGACTCAAAGCTCTTGGATGCAAACATGCAATATGGTCTTTTTTAACATGTAACAATAAACTAATTATTTCATGGCAGATATGAGGGGAGGAAGTAGCCTAGTGGTATTTTCACTGGACTGTTAATCCAGAGATCCAGGAAATGTTCTGGGAACCTGGGTTCAAATTCCACTACAGCAGTTGGTGGTATTTGAATTCAATAAATATCTGGAATTAAGAGTCTAATGATGACTGTGAATCCATTGCCAATTGTCAGAAAAACCCATCTGGTTCACTAATGGCCAAGGAAGGAAACTGCCATCGTTACCCGGTCTGGCCTACATGTGACTCCAGACTCACATCAATGTGGTTGACTCATAAATGCCCTCTGGGCAATTAGGGATGGACAATAAATGCTGGCCTAGCCAGCGACGCCCTCATCCTGTGAATGAACCAAGAAAAAAAATTGCTTGCCAATAGAGGAGTACATAACTATTATAATCTTAAAATTTAGTAGATTAGTGTGCCTGAGAATTAATGAGACTAATGATGATTATTATTCCAACAGTAAAGGACACATCTCTGCACTCAGTGAGCTTGGCTGGTTCATGCAGAAGCCTCAAATACATTTCAGCTTAGTTTTATGAAAACTTCAGCATATTCCAGTGTCTCATTTAGGAAATATACTTCTCCATTGAATGCTGAACTGCAGAGACCAGGATCATCCTCGGTTTGTCCAAGTTGAATACTTTTTGTCAAAGTGATGACAAGAATTGTGACAGGCCTCAGTGTCTCTAAACTAGAGAGAACATGATAAGATTTAATTATAACATTATTCTTACTGGTTATCCAGTGACCTTTGGTGGAAGTAATCTGTCTTTATGGTTAAGTTTGAATGGAAAGTTGACTTTGCTCAGACAGACCGGCTGCCAACAAATGTGAAGAACAGTCAACCAATGTATAGCACCAGAGGGAATATGTTCCAGTGTGTCTTACAAGTATTAGGCTCCCTAAAATGTTTAATCAGAAAAAAAACCAACTTGGATAACTCCTAACATAAATCTGAAGTTAATGCTGAGAATTCAGAAGGAATGAGAAGAAACTGTACAGTGTTCCTCAATCCTGTAGGAGTAAAAATCTTCCTTCAGTGATAGTGCAAAACAGACAGAATCACATTCATTGCTTGCTATCATTACTAGTTGATCTTTCACTCCACTGAGCTTTAAGGAGCTGAGTATTGATGGGCGCATAAAAAACTGCTAACTCATTATCACATGTTTTGACCTACCAATCAATTAAGATTTCAATCCCATTTTATTTCATGATAGATGCCTGTGATTGTAGAAGATGTTTATAAAAGTTTGGACATCAAACTAAACTGTCATCAAAACAACTCAAATAAAAATTAAATAAGCAGCTGGACTTGGAATGCTGGTCCATAGAAGGAATTATTTAATTTTATTAGATTCTTATGGATTGCAGAACTACCAGATATTTTGTGTTCAATGTTTGGCAGTATTTCACCAAGGAGAGAAACTTGTTGGGGTCACTGCGGTGACAGCTGGTGCTCCATATTAGAAGGTCTGGAGGCTAGTTTCATTGACAGCCTGTTCTGGAGCATTGTGTGATGCATGTCTGCTGTACAGTCCAAATCAACTGGAGTGCATCCTGTTGAAGGGTGGTATGATTGAATTTCCTAAACCATTACTGTGAACCCAGAACAAATCAAGTAGTCACTATGGATGTAAGCTGTGACCCAGCATTAATATTCTGATTGACTCCAGGGTGTGACCACACTACATGGTACAAGTTGGCAAATGTGGGCATAGCTTTTTCATGGCCAAAAGATTCAAAAGATAATTAATTCTATGAAACCTTGATTTTTTTTTCCATTGTGCTTTGTGCATCAATCTGTAAATAAGCCAGAAAGAAAATGTGAAAAATTCTTAACACTTAGAAATCATATGCTGAATTTGTGATGGATAAATGCTGTTCGAAACTAGAAATGTGGTGTTTTGCTATATTAATATCATTTGAATAATTAAAATTTTAATGCTTAATAAACTGTAACCTGTGTAGTTTTTCAAAGCAGTGTAGCAAAAATGTTTTAATTTACCCTAATTTTACCCTGACATTTAACAAACAAGCAATCACAAGACATGGGAACAAATGTCCTGTGCCTCTTGACTGATATGCATGATTTATATTATATACAGTGGTTTTGCCGTGAGATAACCAGTCAGTATATTCCTCTTTGTAAAGAATCTTGAAACAGATGGACTATGTGACTGATGATTCAATAATTGCGCTCATTAAAAATCTGCCAGCTTTTCATTTTCCTTGCCTTCACCTAAAAAATTAGGAATGAGATGGTTTTGTCACTGTCAGCATGCGGTTAATTAAGTTTGTGTTGATTTCCTGTGACTGTGTCTTACAAAATGACATCTTTTTAAATTTAGCAGAGCAGTTAAATCATTTCCTCCCCAATCAATAAGGATGACAAATACCACAGCTGGGTCAACTTCAGACCCTAGCAATAATACATTATGTTTGTTGTAAAACAAGGCTATCAGCAGTTTTCAGTTTCCTCTCTTTCACTTTGTATGCTAGATGACAAACTTGCTGAGATAGCACAAATGGATATTACTATATACAACAACAATAACTATTTAACTATAACTATATAACTATACAACCACACAGTTATAGCCAGGGATTGCTCCCAATTCCAGCTGACAATAAATACTGAGGTCACAATAGATTACAAGCTCTTTAGGTACAGAATAAGATTCAAACTTATTTAACTTTTACTACTGCTATCTGCCTTGTATTAACTTAACTAAAATGATCACCCAAAAGACGGTTGCTACTTCCATTCATTACAGCCAGACAGTGTCTGATCACAGAATCAGCAAATTGCAAAGAAGGGTATGAGGGATTTTGTAAAACTGGAGGGGGACGTTTTGACAATCCTGGGGGGATCTTGGAATTCGGGATTTAGTGCGACTGTTCCTGGGGTTTGACTCAACATAAATTGGGCCACTGGGAAGGGACTGTGAAATTTACTGTTTAAGTGCATGATGTTTGTTGCATGTATGGTTGCATTTGTGTGCATGTCTAGTTTTGTTTGTGTACACATGCTAAAGTCTGCATGTTTGTACATTAACACAATCAACAATGTGGGAATAGGTCTACATAGGTTTATCAACACTGAAGAGAGGAAGCCTTCATATGGGCAAAACTGAGAAAGGCAGAGAATGGATTTTTTATTCATGGATGGCCACTTGAGATTTGTTAGCACTGGGGAGTGAATAGGTTAACAGCATGGCCATGTACATTTGTTAAGAATTTTTTCCAGAGCTAATTGGAAGCATTTTGTTGATAGATTCTTGGACATATAAATACTGCTTCTTGGAGGAACAAGTGTAAAAGCGTACAAATAAAGAGAAAAAAAATTCATTTTTTGTAACTCTTGAGCAATCTCTGTCTCAGAAAAAATCAACGAAGAAATTGGCAGAAAATAAGCAATGTGTGTCAAAAACAGACCGAACTGAATTTATGCCCATGATTCAACACAACAAGTTCATATAACTAGTGCAATAGAACTTGGTCAATCTGTGACTGGAAGTGAGCCAATGGAGCTGCTATGTGGTATACAATAAAATGAAGGCATAAACTATTTCCTTCAGATTCAGGCTACAGACCATAAAGTAAGCTGCACATTTCTCTGTCCTGCAAATTTTTACAGGAATTGATTCAAATTGCTGTCAATAGAATGCAAAGTATTTGTAACCTTATCCCTCTCTGCACAGGATGGCCAAAAAAAAAGTCATGTTCAAGTTTCTAAAAAGATTTATCATTCTGCATCACCGAAGCTTTCTAATTGCTTTAATTTGCTGTAATATCCTTTAGGAAAGGAAATCTGCCATCTGGCCTACATGTGACTCAAGACCCCACAACAATTTGGCTGACGCTTAACTTCCCTCTAGGCAGTTAGGGCTGGTCAGTAAATCTGTTGCTGGCCACTTTATAGTTCCTGCATTTATGTAAGTACACATGCTTCTATTGAAAGGTAACAAATTCTATCACCACCTGAGCAACGGGAAAAAGTCTCATGTTTTGTTCCTGAGGTCATGTACAATTCAATTGAAACTTAGAAAGTTCAAAGGAGTAGGACTAATTAGTAGATCTTTCACAAACAATCAGCACAGAAACCATGGTCTCCCTCTGTGCTGTATGATTCTATGGCACTGCTGAAATCTAATAGTATACATTAACATAAGGATGAACAGCACTGGGGCCCCCAGTGGCCTGGGTTCCACCTGCCAGGACATTAGTTAAGAGGTACTCTTTACCAGCATTAACTGAAGTTTTTGAACTCTGTCACATGAAAACTCTTAAGACCAATGGGTGACTGAGAAGGATCACCTAACTTTACAAGTTTTGGTGATTTGACCCATATTTAAATGCCGTATTTCTTTGGACAGTTTCCAAAGAATTACTTGATAGGGATTCAACGATATTTGCTGCATTATGACAGAATATTTCAATACTCATAGCCATTAGCATCATTTTACAACTGATATTTCTGGTAATACAGCTTGTAACATTTTGAATTAATATTAAGATAGAGCATCTCTTGGTATTTTTGTGCAATCATGTAGCTTCTTCAGTGTTGGGAAATAAGAGATTGTCCACAACATTTTAATAAAGAATTTTCTTTGTGTGTTTTCATTCGGTTATTCCCTGTAAAGAAAATTGTGAGGCTACCTTAACTTGAAGGAAATGTTGGTATTATACATCAGTAACACATTAAATTGATGAAACTTATTTAATTCATAATAGAAAAGAATGGTGATCCCAATCATTTTGAAATCTTACTCAATTTTTAAAAAAGAATGCAGTTATCTACAAAACCCTTATGACAAATGTATAGCTTGGGCACAAGTGGGTCTGTAGCATATATCCACTCCATACAGATATCAAATGCTTTCAGCATATTTAATATATTGCTCAGAAGACTACAAGTAGAGGAAATGTTTAAAAGTTAATTTGCTATGTAACCACATGGTTGCAGTATTGGTTACTGGTCCATTCTGAGCTATAAAACCTCAGTTAGGAAAAAAAAACTGGGATACTACATCACTGTTGGGTGAAGAGTTAATGACTAGCGATCTTACTCCTTACATCTATTCTGTCACGTCATCAAGGTTGCACTTGATGCTAAATATAGACTGGTTGTAGTAGTAGACTAGTAAACTGGACCAGTGTAGACTGGCTGTGATGCATCAATGTCCATGGTTACACATTAAGCATTGCAACTTAGCTGGAGTTTCAAACAATAGCCAGTTCCTACAATATCATCTCATTATGAGTCAGAAGAGTCAGGAAAGGATGAAGTAATAAGATGGTGGTGTGGGATGGGTGGATTGGTGGTGTTGAGATGAAAAGAATAACAATGAAACTTGAATTTTCCCAATTTACCTTAAAAGTTAGCTTCGGGATGTCCCTGTTAAATGTTGGATTATCCGTCCCTTGTTCTGTCGATAGTGCTTTCTCCAGTTTGTATTTGATATGTGTTATTGTGAGAATTCATCAATGAATGAAATACCACACCAGAAAATTGTAAAAATGGTCATTTAATCCCATAACAGCAATTGAAAATTCTACTACTAATGGATGTATATTTTTTCTTACAGTTACTCCTCAAAATAATTGGGTTCCCACATTAAAGGTTGATATCCATAGACTTATTAATCATTCAGTAATAGCTACTACTGACCAGAATTCAACATACACTTAATCACAATGCTTACAGTAAAGCAACGCAAGACTTGGCTTGGAAATTCAAAACATATTGCACTTCCAAGTTCAGTGTGCTTAGTTGGTTAACTAAATTTGAATTCCAAAGTATCTGTCTTAACATTTAAGCTTTTATGACTGGTACCTAAGAATTCACAGGCTTCCTAGCAGCACCTTGTAGTTGTCATTCAGCATTGATTCTTTCTTTTTTATTCATTTCACTGTTTGTGGTTGTCACCGGCAAGGTTAGCATTTAATGTCAATATTGCTCAAAGGCAGTTAAGAGTTAACTACATTGTTATGGGTTGGAGTCACATGTAAACCAGACTGGGTAATGATGGTAGATTTCCTTCCCTAAAGGGCATTTGTGAACCAAATAGGTTTTTTCCAGATTATTGGCAATGGTTTCCGGGTTGCCACTAGACTCCTAATTCCAGATTTCATTGATTTCAAATTTCACCATCTTCCATGGCAGGATTTGAACCCTTCCCCAGAACATTACCAGGATCTCTGAATAGCAAAGCAATAATACCACTAGGGCTTTGCCTCCCTATTCACTTGTCCTGTTCACTTATACCCCTAACATTCGAAATTAATCGTACTAAGTATGAGCTCAGAGGCATGACAGGAATGAGGGATTGTTTTGTGTTTGGGAATCTCACAATAACAGGTTTCACTTACGTCCTACTAAATTTAAAAAGAGAAAGTTATTGGCCTGAATGTTCTGATAGTAATGATGGTAAAACTGTCAGCGTTTTTAAAAATGCATTCATGGGATGTGGGCATCAGGTTTGTAGTCATTTCCCCTTCTGAAACTGATAACATCTGAAGTCCATACCCATAAAAGAAATTGAGAAGTTGCTGTCAGTGATTTCATGTAAAATAGGTCATTTGCTTTGAAGCATGCAGCATTATTTAGTATTTAATATTTAGGCAATGAAATCTGCTCCTACAAACATGTTACTTAGCCAAACTTATGTCATCTCTGTTAAAATCAGAAGTTGACGAACTGGGACCAGGATTAAGGCACTATTTAGGACAGGCGTTTATCTAGCATAGCTGATGTGAACAAAGGATGCTATTTTGTCTATCCTGTCTTTGCTTCCATTAAAATTAAGCTCTTAGAGAGATACAAAACAGGCTGTCAATAAATTATTGCCTATGCTGCGTTATTGCAGACAATTAAAAATCTACCCAAACTGTCAGGACGCCCTTTATTTTCCTGGCATCCAACAATGGCGAAGAATTATTAAAGGTGGATTTAAAACTTAGAGTGACCACAAATTGTTGTGCGTCACTATGCTTGTTAAACTTGCTCGAGGATTTTTTTTTAAACAAACCCCATCAAATGAAACAGGTGAAAAATATCAATCCCAATGTTAGGCAGGAGATTGGACTCCATTTAGAGAATGCTGTTTAATTCTCAGCAGATGTGCACTAAAATATTAGGATTCTCGTTGAGGAATAGTGTGCAAAATAACAACATAAGTCAGAAGATTTATTTCCTTTCTCAAACAAAAACAAAAGCTTTGCTTTGAGGCTGTAGAATCACAATTGGTACTTTTAAAAGTCTACATTCACACCCATAATTCACTCAAGGTACAAGCTAACGCTTCTCTTATTGTTAGATTTGAATGAAGCACAATTTCTGATAACTTAAAATTGTTTCATAATACACAGCTAAATGTGATAAACAATTTAAGTGCATCAAACTGCATGCAGCAGGAAAAAACAACACTGGCTAAAAATAAAAAAAAAAGAATACTTGAGTCAAATAATGGCCTCAGCTACCTTTAACCAAGCATGTTTTTACTTTGCTTAATAGTCATTTCTACACAGACAATATCCTCTTTACAGTGACATATCATTGCATTTGTTAGCTGTTTGTTTTATCTATGCCATAACATAGACAGAAAGAGAAATGGTGTTTAGGATGAGGCATTTGGTAAATATTCTTGGCAAAATTGCATCTCGTATCCATCTATAATTAGGCAAACAAAACCAATCAGGATGTGCACA
>NC_063334.1:39972209-39992157 GCF_021869965.1 Rhincodon typus
AAAAGCAGTCTCTGCTCCTATGATGCTGCTTGGCCTGCTGTGTTCATCCAGCCCTGCACCTTGTTGTCTCGGATTCTCCAGCATCTGCAGTTCCTACTATCTCTGATTCAATTTTAACCCCAGGATGTGCACAAGGTAGCTTTCATCAGCTTAGCGGTCCTACAGGCATTTTCCTTCTAAGTTTTCTGAACATCAGTGGACTTCAGTAACTGCAGCATTATCAGCTTTTAGACATAGCTTCCTTTACTGGAATTGGCTCATCGCTGTTTCCATGGCACTTTTTAGTAAGTGAAGGTGCATTTGAGAAATCAGTGAGATAATTGACACATATGATCAAAGATGATATTTCATAAACACCAGTTCAAGGTCTCTCCTTTTGACAACTATAACACTTCATTCACATGATGAGTTGCCATGGTACACACAAGTAAATAGTCTGAATAGGCGCATTAAAGTTAGAAGTGAACATATTACACATCAGTTCAACAGCAATTCATGTCAGCTGGAGTTTGGGCCAAACAGAAGCAGTTTTGCTTCCTGAAATTTAGGTTCTCCCTGTTGTTTATAAGCATTCTCTGAAGTCTGAAACTTTCAGAGTGTCACCAAACTGAGAACTGCATGTACCACAACTGCAACCAAGTAATGCCTGAAGACATCTATTTCGTAATCCGTACCTGAAATCAGGAAGCAGCTCCATTCATGCATCCTTTTAAAGTTCTTACACCAAAAGATATAAGAGCAGAATTTGGCCATTCGGCCATCAGGCCATCAAGTCTTATGCAGTGACCACGAAAATAAGCTCGAATTCCAAAAGGAAAAGCACATCTCACTACTAAAGAGATAGTAGGAACTGCCGATGCTGGAGAATCTGAGTTAACAAGGTGTAGAGCTGGATGAACACAGCAGGCCAAGCAGCATCAGAGGAGCAGGGAAGCTGACGTTTCGGGTCCAGACCCTTCTTCAGAAATGTGAGAGGGGAAGGGGATTCTGAAATAAACAGGGAGAGAAGGAGAGGCAGATAGAAAATGGATAAAGGAGAAGATAGGTGGAGAGGAGACAGACAGGTCAAAGAGGTGGAGATGGAGCCAGTAAAGGTGAGTGTAGGTGGGGAGTTAGGGAGGGGATAGGTCAATCCAGGGAGGACGGACAGGTCAAGGAAGCTGGATGAGGCTAGTAGGTAGGAGACTGGGGTGGGGTTTGAGGTGGGAGGAGTGGATAGGTGGGAGGAAGGACAGGTTAGGGAGGCGGGGATGAGCTGGGCTGGTTTTGGGATGCGGTCGGGGGAGATTTTGAAGCTTGTGAAGTCCACATTGAGACCATTGGGCTGCAGGGTTCCCAAGCTAAATATGAGGTGCTGTTCCTACCACCTTCGGGTGGCGTCGTTGTGGCACTGCAGGAGGCCCAGGATGGACATGTCATCCAAGGAGTGGGAGGGGGAGTTGAAATGGTTCACGACTGGGATTTGCAGTCGTTTGTCACGAACCGAGCATAGGTGTTCCACAAAGCAGTCTCCAAGCCTCCGCTTTGTTTCCCCGATGTAGGGGAGGCCACATCGGGAACAGCGGACACAGTGTACCATATTAGCAGATGTGCAGGTGAGCTCCCTGCAACCTCAGGAAGTGTTACACCTGCCCCTGCACCTCCCCCCTCACCGCATCCCAGGCCCCAAGAAAACCTTCCACATCAAACAGATGTTCACCTGCACTTCTGCTAATGTGGTATACTGTATCCGCTGTTCCCGATGTGGCCTCCTCTACATCGGGGAAACCAAGCGGAGGCTTGGAGACCGCTTTGTGGAATATCTTCGTTCGGTTTGCAACAAATGACTGCACCTCCCAGTCGCAAACCATTTCAACTCCCCCTCCCACTCCTTGAATGACATGTCCATCCTGGGCCTCCTGCAGTGCCACAACGATGACACCCAAAGGTTGCAGGAACAGCATCTCATATTTAGCTTGGGAACCCTGCAGCCGAATGGTATCAATGTGGACTTCACAAGCTTCAAAATCTCCCCGCCCCCAACCACATTCCAAAAGCAGCCCAGCTCATCCCCGCCTCCCTAACCTGTCCTTCCTCCCACCTATCCACTTCTCCCACCTCAACCCCCACCCCCATCTCCTACCTACTAGCCTCATCCCGCCCCCTTGACCTGTCCGTCCTCCCTGAACTGACCTATCCCCTCCCTATCTCCCCATCTACACTCATCTTTACTGGGTCCAACCCAACCTCTTTGCCCTGTCTGTCTCCTCTCCACCTATTTTCTCCTTTATCCATCTTCTATCTGCCTCCCCCTCTCTCCCTATTTATTTCAGAATCCTCTTCCCCTCCCCCATTTTTGAAGAAGGGTCTAGACCCGAAACGTCAGCTTCCCTGCTCCTCTGATGCTGCTTGGCCTGCTGTGTTCATCCAGCTCTACATTTTGTTAACTCAGATTCTCCAGCATCGGCAGTTCCTACTATCTCTTTAGTAGTGAGATGTGCTTCTCCTTTTGGATGCGGGAGATTTGGGAGAGTTTTCATGTTACTGATGATTATATCTGGAGGAAGTGTGCTTGGTTGCAAATCTCATCAGATCAGATGGATTGGTTGGAGCGGCAGTTAAGGCAATGAGGAGTTTACAGGAGCTAGGGGTGTGATGGATGGCAGTTGCAGGCAGGGAGATAAACTGAAGATATAGACAGGTAGATAGGTAACCTGCAGGAAAGGTAGGAGAGGGAGGGAAGTAGTGAAGGAGTCTCCTGTGGCTATCCCCATCTCATACAAGTGTGCTGTTTTGGAAAATGTAGGGGGTGATGGACTCTCAGGGGAATGTAGCACTGACAGCCAGGTTTCTAGTACCTAGGCTGGCTCTAATGTAATGAGGGGTACACCAGGTTCCAAGTGGTCGATTGTGATAGAGGACTCTTTAGTCAGCAGCATAGAGAAACGTTTCTGCGCTGACAGCGAGACATCAGAATGGTGTGTTGCCTCAATGGTGATCAAGGATATCTCAGAGAGGGTGCAGAATATTCTCAAAGGCAAGAGGAACCAGCAGAAGGTTGTTACACACATTGGAACAAATGACATAAGGAAAAGATAAGGATGAGATTCTGTGGAGACAATATAGGAATTTAGGCAGGAATTTAAAAAGCATGTCCCTGAGGGTAGTAATATCTGCGTTACTCCCAGTGCCACGATGCAAGTGAGGCTAGGAATATAAGGATAGAGCTGATGAATGCGCAGCTGAGGAGCTGTTGCAGGGGAGAAGGATTCGCATTTTTGGATCATTGGAATCTCATGTGGTAGAAGTGACCTGCATAAGAAGGATGGATTGTACTTGAACGGGAAGGGGACTAATATATTGGCAGGAAGATTCGCTAGAGCTGCTCGGGAAGATTTAAACTCGTAAAAGGAGGGGGCACAAAGTCAAGGAGATAGTGAGGAAAGAGATCAGTCTGAGACTTACACAGCTGAGAAAAGGACAAAATCAAACTGTCAGACTAGGCAGGAACAAAGCAGAGAATGAGGTAGGACTGATAAATCAAACTGCATTTATTTCAATGCAAGAGGCCTAACAGGTAAGGCAGATGAATTCGGAGAATGGGTTGTGAACATGGGACTGGGGTTCATAGCAATTGCAGAGAAATGGCTCAGGGATGGACAGGACTGGCAGTTAAATGTTCCAGCGTACAGATGTTATAGGAAAGATAGAAAGCGGGGGCAAGAGAGGATGGGGAGTAATGTTTTTGATTAGGGATAACATTACAGCTGTACTTAGGGAGGATATTCCTGGGATTATGTCCAGGGAAGTTATTTGGGTGGAACTGAGAAATAAGAAAAGGATGATCACCTTAGTGGGATTGAACTATTGACCCCCCAATAGTCAATGGGAAATAGAGAAACAAATTTGTAAGGAGGTCTCAGTTATCTGGGAGAATAATAGGGTGGATGCTATAAGAGATTTTAATTTTCCAAACATAGGCTGGGACTGCCATAATGTTAAGGGCATGGATGGAGAGGAATTTGTCAAGTGTGTGCTAGAAAATATTCTGAATCAGTATGTGGATGTCCCGACTAGAGAAGATGCAAAACTTGACCTACTCTTGGGAAATAAGGCAGGGCAGGTAACAGTGGTACCAGTGGGGGAACACTCTGGCGCCAGCGACCATAATTCTATTAGTTTTAAGATAGTGATGGAAAAGGATAGACTGGATCTAAATGTTAAATTTCCAAATGGAGGAAGGCCAATTTTGACGGTATTAGGCAAAAACTTTCAAAAGTTGATTGGGGGCAGATTTTTTCCGGTAAAGGGACGACTAGAAAATGGGAAGCCTTCCAAAACGAGATAACAAGAGTTCATAGATAGTATGTTCCTGTTAGGGTGAAGGGCAAGGCTGGTAGGTGTAGGGAATGCTGGATGACTAGAGAAATGGAAGTTTTCATCAAGAAAAAGAAGGAAATATATGTCTGGTATAGACAGCAGAGATCGAGTGAATCCTTAGATGAGTATAAAGGCAGTAGCCATCTACTTAAGAAGGAAATCAGGGGAGCAAAAAGGGGACATGAAATAGCTTTGGCAAATAGGGATGAGGAGAATCCAAAAGGATTCTACAAATACATTAAGGACAAAAGGGAGAGATTAGGGCCCCTTAAACATCAGCAAGGCCCACCTATGTGTGGAAATGCAAGAGATGGGGAGATACTAAACAAGTATTTTGCATGAGAGAACAATATGTAAGATACAGAACATTGTGAAATAAATAGCAACATCTTGAAAAATGTCCATATTACGGAGGAGGAGGGGTTGAATGTGCTAAAACGCATAAAGGTGGAAAAATCTGGGACCTGATCAGGTGTACCCTAAAACTCGAAGGGAAGCTAGGGAAGAGATTGGGCCCCTTGCTGAGATATTTGTATCATCGATAGCCATAGGTGAGTTGCCGGAATACTGGAGGTTGGCTAATGTTGTGCCATTATTTAAGAAAGGTGGTAAGGAAAAGCCAGGGAACAAAAGACTGGTGAGCCTGACATCAATGTTGGGCAAGTTGTTGGAGGGAATCCTGAGGGATAGGATTTACATGTGTTTGGAAAGGCAAGGACTAATGAGGGATAGTCAACATTGCTTTCTGTGTGGGATATCGTGTCTCACGAACTTGATTGAGTTTTTTGAAGTAGTAACGAAGAGGGTTAATGAGGGCAGAGCAGTGGATGTGATCTATATGGACTTAAGTAAGGCATTTGACAAGGTTCCTCATGATAGACTGATTAGCAAGGTTAGATCACACGGAATACATGGGGAACTAACCATTTGGATACAGAGCTGGCTCAAAGGTGGAAGACAGAGTGTGGTGATGGAGGGTTGCTTTTAAGACTGGAAGCCTGTGACCAGCGGTGTGCCACATGGATTGGTGCTGGGTCCACTGTTTTTTGTCATTTATGCAGATGATTTAGATGTGAACTTAGGACATATGGTTGGTAAGTTTTCAGACGACACTAAAATTGGAGGTATAGTGGACAGTGAAGAAGGTTATGTCAGAGTACAACAGGATCTTGGTCAGATGGGCCAATGGGCCAAGGAGTGGCAGATGGAGTTTAATTTAGATAAATGCAAGGTGTTGCATTTTGGAAAAGCAAACCAGGGCAAGACTTATACACTTAATGGTAAGGTCCTGGGAAATGTTGCTGAATAAAGAGACCTTGGAGTGCAGGCTCATAGTACCTTGAAAGTGGAGTGGCAGGTAGAGAGGATAGTGAAGAAAGCATTGGGTATGCCTGACTTTATTGGTCAGTGCATTGAGGATAGGAGTTGGGAGGTCATGTGGCTGTACAGGACAATGGTTAGGCCACTTTTGGAGTATTGCATGCAATTCTGGTCTCTTTGCTATAGGAAGTATGTTATGAAACTAGAAAAGGTTCAGAAAAGATTTACGAGGATGTTGCCAGAATTTGAGGGCTTGAGCTATAAGGACAGACTGAATAGCCTGGCGCTATTTTCCCTGGAGCGTCGGAGTCTGAGGAGTGAACTTATAAACATTTATAAAATCATGAGGTGTATGGATAAGGCAAATAGACAAGGTCTTTTCCCCGGGGTGTGGGAGTCCAGAACTAGAGGGCATAGGTTTAAGGTGGGAGGGATAGGATGTAGAAGGAGCATAAGGGGCAACTTTTTCACACAGTAGTGGTGCATATATGGAATGAGCTGCCAGAGGAAGTGGAGGAGACTGGTACGATTACAACGTTTAAAAGGCATCTGGATGGGTATATGAATAGGAAATGTTTAGAGGGATATGGGCCAAATGCCGGCAAATGGGATATAGGATATCTAATCGGCTTGGATGAGTTGGACTGAAGGGTCTGTTTCCATGCTTTACATCTCTATGACTGTGACTTTAGAGAAAAAAAGAGTACACACAGCCCATCTTGAATGAATTTGATTGGCTTCAGTGGTACTCATTAATACCAACACGTGAGTTGTCACCTACCTATATGACTGATATGGGATATTAGTTGGATCTCTGGGATTCTCAGTAGATACTCCTACTGGCGTAATCTGTCTTAACATAGCAGGGTTTTAAGCTGACAATGGCTTATGGGAAGGAGCTGAAATCTCTAAGCAGATAAGATACATGCATTCATGGAAAGTGTCAAGCATGCACTGTGAAGGCACTTGTGACGCAGTGAAGGTATCTCTACCCCAGAGCCAGAAGGCCTGGGTTTAAGTCCCCCCTGCCCCAGAGATGTGTCATAACTTATATGAATAGGTTGATTAAAAATACCTGCTGTGAGTAGTAAATTACAATGTAAGTAAATTTCCAAAGAACATTTCTGCAACTGCACAAGTTACAAGTTTCAATAATCCAACAGCTTATTACCTCCTTGACAGATCTGAAGGAAATATGGTGTTCTTCACCTTTGGCTGGTGCTATTAGCAAATTTAAGAGTCATCTAGTGGAAGAAACCTAAAAGAATGAAGAATTTCTTTAAAATGTGACACTCCCAAATAGAAACAAAAGAATTTTAGCAAGCATTTCTAAAGGAGGAAATATAGACTATGTAGACTCACTGTGCCTCATGGCATCAATTTGTTTTACTAGTACATATGATTGCATGCTCATTTATTTCCCTGTAACAGGGATTGATTATTTGCTCTACACTGGTAAATCAATTTTCTGTAAAACTGCAAAGTTTAAATCACTCAACTTGAATGGTATTGGCCAGTTTGTTACTACCTCCACGGTATTCTGTACTTTTTCAACGTGGCTGTGTTGAAAAGTTGCAAAAAAAAACAATGTTTCAGGCTTGTAATGATTACTCAAAGGAATTTCTTGCTCTTTGGTGAGGGGAATGTATCAGCGGGCTGTTAACGCAGTATTTTGTGCGGTCAAGCACGGTAATTTACCAGCTACAGTAAGGTAGAGGCGTCCAATGGAACACAAGCACAATAATGCAAATTAAACATCTAAATAACTGGAAATGACCCACTTGGCATTTGTTAATGACTATGACTTATTTTCATCTGGCAGTAATAAATGCTGGAAAATATTGTGCAAAACACACAAGGTATCCATCCGACAACGTGATCTGCATGTTTGGCTAATCGACTTTATTTTAGAAAGGTGGTAATATGAAATTCCTCTGGGTGAAATCATGTCTGGTTGTAGTTGTCAAGAGGGTTGTAAAAAGCTAACTTTTGTTTAAAAACATGACTTAAATCCATAGATTAACATGCAACGAGGAGGAGCTCCAGATTAAAACCCCAGGTTGCTGGCAACCAACTGCTTCAGATTCTGCCTCCCCTACACCACAGGTGATTTATCTCTGGAGACAACACAAGAACCCAGAGGCTGCAGGTCCTATTGTAATGTTGTAATGAGGCTGACAGAGCAGTTTACCATGATGCTGTCACTGTCAGTCTGTTCAGGAGTGATCCAATTCCCAGGTCCCATTCCACTGCTCTTACTTTCAACAAACCATCTGGGCTGTTACCTAATATCTAATTACGGAAGCATGGTTAGGGATGGGTTGGTGGGTAACCAACGCCACTCATTCAGACCTACTGGAGTTCACTTAAAGGGATTTTCTAGTCAGATTACAGGTGGTGGGGGCCTATTTAGGTGACTGCAGGCAATGTCCTGGCTGCAATTTGGGGACAAGGGCTGGGGGGGCAACATCTAGATGCCTGGGTGCTGGAGCTACCACCTCAAATAGTTCCGTTCTGCACCGCCATCCCACAGTGGTGGCATGGCTGCAAAGACTTTTTTGTTAATTTTAAGTCTAAAAACTTTGCAGAGGCAGGTTGCCTCCATTTCAAAACACTCTCTCTCTCACTTCCTTCCAACATAACCTGCTGCTGTTGCTTTCCAGTCTGAAGGTCTCTGATGAGGCATCCAGCTTTGCGAGGCTCCCTGCAGTTTGATGCCAAGTGGTCCCAGGCTCCAACTCAATAAAAGGGGTGCCCTCCGCAGAAAATTCACAACATGTGACTGATTCCATCCCCGAGAGAATATTCAATAGTCTCAAACAATCCTGATCTTTTCCTCTTGTGGCCAGAGAGAAAATCCAGCCCTGGATTTTGACCCTGTATCCAGAAGCTGATTGTTTGGTTAGTGTGGATTCGATGTTGGCTGCTCACCTTTTGAAACAATTTGCCAGCTACAATGTGATCCATTGTGTGTGATCAATATCCAGTAGAAGATGAGATGATGTGATCTCCACACAAAGAAATTAGACAGACATGTAAATTCTTCAGCTGGACACTGGTGAATATCAGAGCATTAGAAATGATCAGCGCACAAACATGAAGGTTTGAAGAAGTCTTCTTCTACTTTGCCAATGACTTTGAATGGTTACACGTTTTCTCAAAGACACTTTTGCTGCTGAGCGATCTGAATTTGGTAAAAGGTATTGGTTATCACTGTGGGTGGAGGGGAGAATTTTGTATCATCTATGATTTGGATAGAGAAAAAAACACTTCATTAAATTCAACAATCATACTTATCATGTGCCAATGGCCTAGCTATCTTGCAAAAGCCAAAATAGAAAAATTTAACCTTATTCAGCTGATGAAAACATGCCCTCCACTATCATGCGTTCTTCATCTATTTTACACTGCTTTTCTGAGCAGATGCAACAACATCCTCTTGAAGCCAGCAAGATATTTTGTTAAATATGCAGGCTCCAATGACTCACTGGCAATCATTTTTAATTCCTCTCTGGCCATAGGAGAAGTGCCAGTGGACTAGAGGAGAGCAATGTGCTATTGTTGTTAAAAAAGGAAGCAAGAGAAGTACAGGCATGTCAGCTTAATCTTATTGGTGGGGAAATTATTGGAAGCAATTGTGAGGAACAGAACTAATCTGCACCTGGAGAAGCAGGGCTTAATCAAGAACAGTCAGCATGGCTTTGCTAAGGAGACGTCACGTCTGACCAAGTTGATTGAATTTTTCCTGTCTGCAGTGGGGTTCCACAGGGATTAATATTTGGTCTCTTGCTGTTATGGAATACATAAACACTTTAGATTTGGCTTTAAGAAGGTTGATCAGTAAGTTTGCAGGTGATATGAAAACTGTTGCAGTGAGAAGGATAGCCATAGATTACAGGAGGTTATAAGACAGAATGGCTGGTCAGTGGCAAATTGAATTCAATCTGGATAATTATAAGGTAATGCACTTGGGCAGGACAAACAAGGCATAGGAATACATGGACAGTAGGATCCTGAGACGCACCGAGCATCAGAGGAAGCTTGGTGTGCATGTACACTGGTTCCTTAAGGTATTCGGACAGGTTAATAAAAGGTTAAGGCGGCTATGGTATACTTGCCTTTACTTGTTGAGGCACAGAGTTTAACAGCAGGGAGATTATGCTGGAACTGTATAAAAAGTTGGTCTGGCCGCAGCTGGGGTATTGTTTGCAGTTCTAGAATCCACATTATGGGGAGGGATGTGACTGCATTGGAAAGGATGCAAAGGAGATTTAGCAGGATATTTCCTGGACTGGAGAGTTTTTAGTTTGTGAGATTGGGTAGACTAGAGTTGTTTTCCTTTGAGCAAAAGAGACTGAGATGACTCATGATTGAGATGGATAAAATTACGAGGGCCCTTGACAGGGAGGACAGAAAAAGAAAATTCTCCTTGAAGGGACCAATGACAGCCAACATAGACTTAAGGTAAGGAGTAGGAGGTGTAGGGGACATGAGAAAAAAACTTCTTTCACCCAGAGGGTGATGGGAATCTAGAACTCACTACGTGTAAGGGTGTAGAGGCAGAAAAACTCATAACATTTAAGAACTATTTAGATGTGCACTTGCAATGCCAAGGTATACAAGGTTACAGGCCAAGTGCTGGAAATTAGGATTAGAGCAGTTACGTTGTTGTTTTGACTGGCACAGACTCACTGTGCTGAAAGGTTTTTTCCTATGTCATATATCTCAATGACTATGCTGGGAATGCCTATTAGGTTAGTGCCCAATGTGTTTGTATTACAGCTTTCAGGAAATGGTATATTTCAGTGCACTGATTCAATTTATTACAATTATACATTTGAAAAGTCATGTTTTTCAAAAAGCTTTTTGCTATAGCTAACACCTCTCAGAGGCATTTGCCATAGTACAGATATTTAGCCTTGTTACAACTCTCTCAAATTGGGTTTTACGGTTAAATCTTAAAACCTACTGTAACAAATGGTGTAAAGCAGCTGCAGTGAAATCTTTATTAAAAACCTGAAGGGGCTATGGGTATCAGATATTATGCAGCTTCCAGCAATCTAACAATGATGGGTCTGTAAAGAAGTCCTGACTCCCTATAAGGCTTCTGACCTTAGTTGACTGGGTTCTGGAAAAACAGTGTCAAACAAGCTCCCTGTGCTTGACTCTCTCTGATTTAATATTGTGATTTGGTGATAGATCTATTGGAGACTGATTCATAAACTGGAGACTTGTTTTTCTACACATGCCTGAACATTGTAAAAGCATCAATGTTTAAATTGGGGTTTGATCTCTTTCAATATAGTCACAAAATGAAACACAAACCATTGTAAAGCATTTTTTGTGGTTCTTGATTGTGTATGGGGTGGGTGCAGTCAATGTATTAGTGCTCCCAAAACCAAGGCACAGCACTTCGTTGTTTTACTGGTTCGTGTTGCAGCAGCTTCCCATTTTGCATCGTTCCAGAAATGGGTGTTTGGCATCCCTGTCTGCTTCAGGTGAGAGGTCGTGTTTCATGGCTTAATCGAGATGGTGTACTCACACTATTCTTAAGCACCAGCCAGGCTCCTTGAAGTGTTACAGCAATCAATCAGGAAAATTTCCAGGCAATTTCATTCAGATATTATTTGTTACATTTTGATCAGAGCCAGTGTGAACACTTGCAATTGGTGACAGCCGAAGATGAGCAGTTATAGGTACTAGAGTTCCAAAAAGTCCTGAAGAAGAGTAATACCCGAAACATTGACTTCTCTTTTCCTCCATCCTCCTGTTTGTCTACCTTCCGAAAGATCATAATCCAGGGACGGTCTGCCAGTGTTAAAGAAGTACTTGAGAAGGTTTGAGATAACAAGGTGTAGAGCTGGATGAACACAGCAGGCCAAGCAGCATCAGAGGAGCAGGAAGGCTGATGTTTTGGGCCTAGACCCTTCTTCCCGAAACGTCAGCCTTCCTGCTACTCTGATGCTGCTTGGCCTACTGTGTTCATCCAGCTCTACACCTTGTTATCTCAGATTCTCCAGCATCTGCAGTTCCTACTATCTCTTGAGAAGGTTTATTCACTTCAGCTATGCAGAAACAAACTTGGTTTATATTGACAAGTCATTTTCAAGGCAAAAAGTCCAAATACCAAAAGACAATGCCAAGTTACCATCTCCCAGGACGCATGTGTATTGAATGCACAAGACAGCGAACACAAGTCAGTGGTTCCCCACACCAATTGAAGTTAACAGGAATGACTCTCCTTTTTAACCTCTCCCTTTGCCTGAGGCATGTTCACCCTCTCTAATTAGACAGCAGGCCTATGGTGCAATAGGACAATGGTGACTCTACCTTTGTAAAGGGAATGACACATATCACATGGTCTCCACTCTACCCACACTCAAACAATCCATAGAATGTATGGTACATGCTATATACATGCACAGTATTGTGCTAGTGATAGTAATACTTCCACCATTTATTTTCCATGAAAATGCAGCAATGCAACACAGGTGAGAGGAGAAAGATTTAAAAGGGACCAGAGGGGCAGCTTTTTCACACAGAGGGTCGTTCATGTGTGGAATGAACTGTCAGAGGAAGTGGTAGACACAGGTACAGTTACAACATTTAAAAGACATTTGGATAGGTACATGAATAGCAAAGGTTTAAAGGGATATGGGCCAAACACAGGCAAGTGGGAATGTTTAGTTTGGAAAATTTGTTTGGCATGGACTAGATAGACCACAGGATTTGTTTCCATATTGTATGACTCTATATACTCAAAAACAAGTGCAAACAACCAGTAACCTACTGAGAGACGAGCACAAACACAGAAAAGAAGGAAAAAGATCATGATGAGTGAACAGATGGAGAAATATCAAAACTCTGCACTGGGCAGAGGGTGTGAGTTAGAAATACAAATAAAAATACCTGGATATCAGCAAAGGTTTCTAAAATGTGTAAGCAGCCCAGAATGTACAAAGTCTTTCCTGATCATGGTACTCCATTATAAAGAAATAAAAGCCAGCTCAATGCATGACGCACCAATCATGCTTGAAGACAGTCAGGAAGAACACTTTAACAAGGGTGAAAGTTCTGGGGCGCTGTTAAATGACAGCAACTAGATGCAAGATAACCAAATTGTCAAATGAGTGCAACCATGAACAATTTTCAACTCTCCAAATGGGGAGTCGATCATTAGATCAGGATGAGTTGTCAAACCTCTGAAGTATTACATCAAAGTTTCAGATGTTAATCTTGTTTTGCCTGTTTTGTAATTATTAAGTTGACAACATGTGCCTATGTACAACCATATATATATCATTGGGATAATTTTTTATCTTTGAAAGAATGGAAAGTTCATATAGTAGATTATATGTTTTTATTGACATGTCTCTTTAAAATTATAAAACATAGATACTAAGTTAGCTTGATGCAGTGTTTTTAGAACATTAAGATTATGCTATTTTCTGGGGTCTGTAGATTGTTAAAGTGCAAATATGGCCTTTAGTAGAGTGATGTGCTTTTCCTGTCGGATTTGGGAGAGTTTCCATGTTAGTGGTGATTATGTCTGCAGGAAGTGTGCTCAGTTGCGAATCTCATCAGATCAGATGGACTGGTTGGAATGGCAGTTAGAGGCAATGAGGAATTTACAGGAGCTAGGGGATATGATGGATGACAGTTGCAGGCAGGGAGATAGACTGAAGATACAGACAGGTAAATGGGTGACCTGCAGGAAAGGTAGGGGATGGAAGCAGGTAGAACAGGAGTCTCCTGTGGCTATCCCCATCTCAAATTAGAATGCTGTTTTGGAAAATGTAGGGGGTGATGAACTCTTTCGGGAACATTGCACTGACAGCCAGGTTTCTGGTACAGAGACTGGCTCTAATGTAATGAGGGGTATGCCAGGTTAATGCCAAATGCGTTTTTAACCATCCTGTCTATATTTGGCACAAACTTTAAAGAATTATGTACCTGCACTCCCTAGGTCCCTCTGTTCTACAACACTACCAAAGGCCCTATATTTGTTTGTTGCATCAGAATGCAATGCCTTGCATTTATCCAGATTTAACTCCATCTGCCATTTTTCAGCCCATTGACCCATTTGTTCACTTTGTAATCTTAGAAAATCTCCTTCACTGTCTACTATGCCACCAATTTTGGTGTCATCCACAAAGTTGCTAACCATGCCTTCTATATTCTCATCCAAATCATCTATATAAAAGAGGACCCAGAACCAATCCCTGCAGAACACTGCTGGTCACAGGGTCTAGTCCGAAAAGCAACCCTCCATCATTAGTCTCTGTCTCTTGCCATTAAGACAATTATGTATCCAGTTGGCAACCTCACCCTGAATCCCATGTGACCTAACTTCACTAATTAGTCTAACATGTGGAACCTTGTCAAAGACTTTACTAAAATCCAAATAAACAGTGTCTGCTACTCTGCCATCACCAACTTTTTTGGTAACTTCCTCAAAAAACTCAATCAAGTTTGTGAGACATGACTTTCTTCGCACAAAGCCATGCTGACTATTCCTAATTCATTTTTGCCCCTCCATTTTCTATAAATCCCTTCTTTTGTCATCACCTCCAACAATTTACCCACAACAGACTCAGAGGTCAATAGTTCCCCAGTTTCTCCTTACAACCTTTCTGAAAAAAAAGATACAACATTAGCCACCCTCCAATCATCAGGCACCTCACCTGTTGTTATAGATGATGCAAATATTTCTGCAAGGGGTCTTGTATCCCAGAATGTTGTGGGAAGTAAGGGAGGAAATTACATAAAATCAAGTTCCAGAGACTTATCCACCTTTATATTCTCTAAGACCTCCTGAACTTCCTCTTCTATAATGTGAACTGTTTTTTTAAAACATCAAAATTGATTTCTCTGCATTCTCTAGACTCCATTTCTTTCTCCATAGAAAAAAAACTGAAGTGAAATATTCATTTTGCATCTCTCCCATCTCCTTGATCTTTAGGAGTCCCAACCCTCTTGCTCTTACTGTATTTGTACAATCTCTTTGGATTATCCTTAACCTTATCTGCCAATGCTATCTCATATCCCCTCTTTGCTTTCATGATTTCTCTCTTAAGAATGCTCCTGCACTCTTTATATTGATTAAGAGATTCAATTGAACCAAGTTGTCTATATTTTTATTCTTGACTGGAACCGCAATACCTTTATTCATCTATTGTTCCTTAATCTTACCAGCCTTACCCTTCACTCCAACAGGAACTAAATGTCTCTGAACCCTCATCATTGCACTCTTTAACACCTCCCACTTGTCAGACGTCCTTTTACCTGCAAACAATCTACTCCAATCAACTTTTGAAATTTCTTGTCTCATACCTTTAAATTTGCCTTTCTCCAATTAAAAACTTTATGGAAGGCTTATCCTTTTCCATAACCATTTTGAAAGAATAGAATTATGATCGCTAGACCCAAGTTGTTCCCCTGCTTTTAGTTCAGTCACCTGCCTTGCCTTATTGTCCAAATGAAGGTCTAGTTTTGTTCCTTTTCTAGTAGGAGCATCCACATATTGATAAAGAAAATGTTCTTGAGCACATTTGACAAGTTCTTCACCATCCAAACCTTTAACACTATGGTAGTCCCAGTCAATGTTTGGAAAATTAAAATCCCCCATTATTACAACCTTGTAATGCTTACGTATATCTGAGATCTCCCTACATATTTGTTTCTCTGTTTTTCTCTTACTATTGGGGGCCTATAGTACAATGCCAAAGTGATCTTGCCTTTCTTCTCTGTAGTTTCTGCCCATATATTTTCACTGGATGATTTTTCAGAAATACCTTCCTTAGTTACAGCAGCAACGTATTCCTTAATCAAAGCACTACACCCGCCTTCTTTCTTGCCTCCTTTTCTATCCTTGCTATAGCATCTAAAACTGGGAACATTGAGCTGCCAGTCTTGTCCATCTCTCAGCCAAGTTTCTGCAATGGTTATGACATCCCAATCTCATGCTCATAAACATGCCCGGAGGTCATCTGCCTTACCTGTAAGACTCCTTGCATTGAAATAAATGCAGTTAAGTTCAGAGTTAATGTATACTCTGACTCTCTCTAATCTTTCTTTTTTAATTGATGTTCTCTCCCCACATTCAGGACCTACACCATCAATCCTTCCATTTACACTGTTACTTAGAGTTCCTCCACTCGCCTTCTTTGTTAGTATAAAGTTTCCCGTAATAGATTGAGCAAATCTCCCTGTTAAGCTATTGGTCCCTTTTGAGTTTAGGTTAGACCCATCATTTTTGAACAGGTCTTTTCTATTCCAAAAGACATTCCAATTGTCCAAAAACCTGAATCCCTGAACAAGACACCAGCTCTTCAGCCATTGATTGATCTCTTTTAACCTTTTGTTTCTTCCCTCATTTGAGTTTGGCATTAGGAGTAAACCAGAAATTACCACTTTGAAGATTTTAATGAATGAATGACATGGTTAGTATCTAGTGCCTGTTAGAAAAGTTAAAATACAAACATTAAAATCAAGGTGTACTGTGCCATTTTGCTTAATGGAGGGGTATTTGATGATTTCAGACACATTTATAATGTAAACAAAGCTGAAAAGCCGGATATGTCTGTAAGATGGTAGCAAACCTCTCCGCTTTTATACCTTTTTCTCAGGAATCTAAAAATAATGTGTTTGGACATTTTTTTTTCCCCAATGTAACACCACATAGACTATATAAAACTTGTTAAAGTATTCATATTCTAGTGAGACAGCACATTTTAAGCATATTACATCTTTGTATACCATGTGATGACCAACAAGTCCATGTGTTATATTTGCAACCATTTGTATGTTTTTGTTATATTCTTCTACTAATGAGAAGAGCTTGGAAAAAACGCTTAGGTTCTATCAGAATGAACCTTCATCTACTATTAGAATGTGAGCTTACACTTCTCATGAGAAAAATTAAATGACTACAACAGCAAGCAATTGCTGTTTAATTTCAATCTTGTCTGTGGAACAAGAAAAAATGTGGCCTGGGGCAGGAGTCTCAGTGTCACCATAAATTTGTTCACACTGTCATTACTGAAATGGAAATTTGCAAGACTCAGGGAATGCTATCATCTATATATTAAGGAACGATACTGATGAATGACACTAATTACTTATAATTTACATATGTGGGTTAGGTTAATTATGAATTAGACCTTTTCATGCAGTAACTGACCTAACTTCTTAAACAAATTTTCAGCTCTCCATTAACCCCAGTTTATTAAAAGAAAGTAAACTTCTACATGTCACTTTGTCAAACCAGAAGAATCCCTTTTACATGTCCATGGTACAAAGCGCCACTATGGTGCTACCATTTGCTGAATCTTAACCAACTGTTTGATCTGACTTTTGCTTATTATTCACTGATTTTACAGGCCAGTATTCTCTTCCTTCTCCCCTTCTAAGAGTTTTTAATGGGTTGAAAATCCACAGGACCAATTGCCTTAAATAATGATTATTTGTGTCATTTGGTATGGTTCTGTTAGTTTTCGATATGTTACCTCAAGTAATATATGCCCCAGAAAGTCAGTTTTGTACTGAGTCAGCTAGCTGGAAATTTACTAGCAACCAACAATATATGCCATTATAACATATCAGACATATCTACACAGCCTGAGGTTTATGCTTACTTATCTTACCTTAATATCATGTATGGAGAGTTTGTTAGCTTATTTAGACTGACGACTAGACAATGATGCAGGTAAAAAACCTATATTGCGTATTCAATTCCCATCCCAGCTAAGGTAACCGAGGGAGACCTGCCTACTCACCTTACCCAACACTTGCCTTTGGTCGCCTCTGGTGTGTGACTCCTTGCAAACATATTACGTACAACATTGACAGGCTGTCTGACTATCTGCCTTCCAGCTGACTAAATATGCAGAGAACAAGATGGCGAACTTGTGTAATACAATGTCAAATACGTCATCAAGCTGTCTTAAAGCTTGAGTGCCTTTCTAAGATTTTTGCAATTGTCTGTGTGTGTGTGTGTGTGTGTGTGTGTCAGTCTGTCTGTCCTGTGTCTGTGTAATCTCTGTAAGCAGGGTTAGGTAATGCCAGATGCAGCACTCTGACTCTGATTCTGACTGACATCAGCTCATACAACATGAAAGCTGACATCTATAGTCCTACCTCAAACTAACACATATCTCTAGATGCATCAGAATGGTAATGGATAGGACTTCTAGCCATAGAGAGAATAATTAGGATGGGTGATATAGGTGCGAACAAGATGATTCATGAGTTGAGATTGTAGAGGAAGAAAAAATTGAAAAGAGGCAAAAGGACTTAGAGATATAATTCCAGAGAATAAGGCAAAATAGCTGAAAGCTTTATCATCAGTTGTGGGGCTAAGAGGATGTTTACAAAACATACAAGTTAAAAGATTAAAGTAAAACAATGAACTGTGGATGCTGGAGATCTGAAACACACTAAAACATAAATTGCTGGAGAAATCGAACAGGTCTGACAGCATTTGTGGAGAGAAAGCAGCGTTAACATTTCAAGTCCAGTGACCCTTCTTCGGAAAGTTAAAGAATTAATAGGTGAGGGAAGGAGTTCAGGCTGCAAAGACTTTGGACAAGTTTGAGGCTATGGATGATAGAAGATGGGAACCAAGCTACAAATACTAAACATTTGTCTTGTGGTTGGTTTCTGGTTTCATTCTACTTTTGGATCCTATTTTGATGACTCTTTTGCTGACTGTGCCCTCCCTGTACCCGAGAGATTATAGTCGGACTGGTAGTTTTCTGCAACATTTCTCTTATTGACACTACATACAATACCTATTACATTTCTCTCTGGTATGAACTGTCAGTGGTTTCTTCTTGAAGTCTAGCCAAAATGGTCTTTGGAGCAAAAAAGAGAAAATAGAAAGGTTGAATTTTATGTCAACGAACTATTGGCGTCTCCAAGATCATAATGTAGAGAGGATAGTTAAGCAATTAATGTACGGTGAGTAAGTTTAGATAGGTAGAAGTGAGAACACACAGCTGAGTAGAAGAGGAATAACACAGGAGAGGCAGTCAAGATAAATGGGATAACTGCAGAGAGGTCAAGGTAGAAAAAGAGGCATAATACATAAAAGCATAAAGACCTATAGAGAATACCAGTTATGACTTTGGCAAATAATGTCTGTGAAAAGGGATCTGGCAAGACAGGAACAGAAGTTGTAAGGAAGATGAGCACAGAACTTGGATGTGATTATACATTGGAGGACCTTCGAGAGTTCGGGCAAAATTGAAGATGCACTGTGAGTGGCAAAGGAGACAGAGTGATGGTGGCAATTGTGAAAAAGGAGAATGTTCTTGAGGAAAATAACTAATTAAATATGTCAACCAGCACACTGGAAACATATCCTAATATGTTCAATTTATCCTGTCATGAAATTCATCTTACCCAGTCAATATTGGAAAGAAAATCTCTAGGTATGTATCTCAATCACATGAGAGTTTGTAGTTAATTACATAAAGAATAAGACCAAATGTAGGACTTCCATTGTTTTCCTAGCATTTCTTCAATCTAATGCTCACACGTCACATTTCCCATATTAACGGGATAAGTAGATTGTGCACAAGTTATTTACAAAATAGCATTGAATTGGCCCAAAGTGAGGCTAATACCTGCATCTTAAGACTAGCGGGATCTCTTTTCTATTACAACAAGGTGCAGGGCTGGATGAACACAGCAGGCCAAGCAGCATCATAGGAGCAGAGAGGCTGACGTTTCGGGCCCAGACCCTTCATCAGAAAAGGGGGAGGGGAAGGGGGTTTTGAAATAAATAGGGAGAGAGTGGGAGGCGGATAGAAGAGGGATAGAGGAGAGGATAGGTGGAGAGGAAACAAACCGGTCGAAGAGGCGGGGATGGAGCCAGTAAAGGTGAGTGTAGGTAGGGAGTTAGGAAGGGGATAGGTCAGTCCAGGGAGGACGGACAGGTCAAGGGGGCGGGCTGAGGTTGGTCGGTAGGAGATGGAGGTGCGGCTTGAGGTGGGAGGAGGGGATAGGTGGGAGGAAGAACAGGTTAGGGAGGCAGGGACGAGCTGGACTGGTTTTGGGATGCGGTAGGGGGAGGGGAGATTTTGAAACTTGTGAAATCCACATTGATACCATTGGGCTGCAGGGTTCCCAAGCGGAATATGAGTTGCTGTTCCTGCAACCTTCGGGTGGCATCGTTGTGGCACTGCAGGAGGCCCAGGATGGACATGTCGTCTGAGGAATGGGAGGGGGAGTTGAAATGGTTCGCGACTGGGAGGTGCAGTTGTTT
>NC_063334.1:39997157-40051074 GCF_021869965.1 Rhincodon typus
TGAGATAACAAGGTGTAGAGCTGGATGAACACAGGCCAGTCTAGGCCCAAAACGTCAGCCTTCCTGCTCCTCTGATGCTGCTTGGCCTGTTGTGTTCATCCAGTTCTATACCTTGTTATCTCAGATTCTCCAGCATCTGCAATTCCAGCTATCTCTGCTCAGTTGACTAAGTGGTCAACAGAGTGACTGCTTGATTGACTAATTGAGAGTAAGATAGAAACCTTGATATTTGAGTGACCTAAATCATGATTACATAAAGCTATCCTAAATTGTCTTTCTGAAATCTGTGCAATAGTGTAACTGTCGCATTCCTAATTAGATCGTTTACCTGTTTCTTTTGATATCTCAAAGCTCTGAATACATCAATCATTCTTATCATTGTTCTTTTCTGAAAGATCTCCAATCCATGAACACACATGATAGGCAGCATTTAATATTCTGAATGAGGATCTCACCCATCAGCTGGAGAAGACCCACCAGTATTACGTTCATCAAATATTGGTGGGCAGCATTGAGCATTTCTTTGGATCAAGAAGCCTGGGAGTGGAAATCCTGCCTCTGCCTAAGAGCTGTTGGTTAATCAAAAGTGGCAGCTCTCCACCACCTGCTAGTGGCATCAGGACCTGTGGGGGCTGCTGCTAATGCACCCATTAGAGGCCCAGGATCCATGGGAGTCTCTAGCCCAAAGGTGAATAAGGGCGGAATAGGGATCGTGTAAGTGGGATTTCAAGTCAAGGGCAGAGGGTTGGCTTTTCATGCACTTCCTGATACAGGCGTACTTCGATCAGGCAGTGATTGTCTTTGAACAAGGTAACTTTCCCAATCCCCAATCCCAACCTGGAAGCCTGCAAGAGAACCCAATGGGGTTTGCTCTTTGAGATTCCTGTATGGCATCACACCCTGTTATTCAACTAGTGACAGTGGAATGGCATCCTTAGTAGATACTAATTAACAGAGTGTCATTCAGCATCTGAGCAGAAAGACTGTCCACAGGCCTTCCTACCCGAGACTTAATCAAATCAGGGTAGAGGCAGAACAAGGCCAGTTCATCACAAAAAGCACCTTCTCAGCACAGAAATTTAGTGTCATCTTAGACTCTGTGCTGAATTTACACCCAGTTTTAATCCAATCAAAGGCCACTCATTTGTTCAGAATTAATGGTAGTTTCAAATTCAGAAGTCTCTGGACTGAGTCTTGATTTCCTGACACTGTCAGACAAAATATTGAGCCAAGACACACGGGGTGCAATTTTCTGTCTTCTCTGCAGCAAAATTTGTAGTAGTTGATCCATTCAATCGGACAGGAGAGTATAAATCGGTCCACTGCTCTATCCTCTCAAGTAGTTGTAAAAGATCCCATGGTGTCCTGGTCCATATTTATCCCTCAGTTAAAATCACAATTAAACAGATTATCTGGTTGTTGTCTCATTACTAGTTGTGGGACTTTGCTGGGTCAATATCAGTTGTTGTGTTTCCCTACATTATCTTAGAGGATCTCTTCCTCAAAAGGATTTCCCTAACTGTAAAACATTGAAACATTCTGGGATCATGAATGGAGCTATGTGAATGCAAAACAATCCTTTAAAGGTAAATGATTTCCAAACTACATAACATTTTCTGAAATAAGAGCTCACTGGTGATCAGTGGAAATGATTAGTGAACGTTAATGATTTACTGATGCTGTCTAAATCAGAACAAATTCTTTTGTGGTTGAACCTACATGAAACATTTATAATCTATTGTTAAGTACTCAGCATATGGGCAGGAAATGTTCAAATTTGATTTTAGTGTGTATATACTCAGTGTGTGTAAAATATGGAGTACATTATAGCTTGGTTTATTTTAATAAGCTCTACGCATAATAATTAATTTGTGCACTAAGCCATTAAGCTATTCTGGATCAGTTTAATTCAATATGGACAAGAAATTGTGACATTCAATAAGCATTGCTGCCAAAGGAAACACATCATTCTAAATGGAAGATTACAAGATCAATAAGGTTGAAGAATGCTATTTGGTTCAGCTTGTCCATTTAAAAACAGTCGACCGTTCTCCCAGTAGAACATTAAATGCTTCATTGCTGGATGTTCACCCCAAGTATTAATCTCTTTAGATTGTTGCTGAGAGAATAATTTGGCAAGTCAAATCCAAAATTCAATAGCTTCAGTAACAACATTGTGTACTTACAAAGCACCTCCAACATATTTAAAGATGTGATTTTTGCCTCCCTGGAGGGGTGGGATAGATAGCAAGAGCAGAAATAATGGGGCAAGTTAGCCCTATATAGAAACACATCCCTTCTCACCTGCCTCAGCAATTAAGCATTGGATGAGAAAATCCACTGTGGTCTTTCTCGACTCACCAGAAATTACTGCTCTTAAGTAATGAATTAATGGCCATTGAAAGACCTCAACTCATGACCTCCTCAATCACTTGCCTCCCCAGGAGGCAAGATAGATGACTAATTTCAATCTGGGTGAAAGTAGCCTGTTGTGCTTGATGGAGGAGGGGCTCCAAGATTGCCCCAATGTGGGGCTATCAGAGATACATTTATGAGAAAAGTGCATGGCCTCTGAAAGCCCCTAAATTTCCTGAGATGCTACATTGGAGAATTTTCAAAAGTTATCTATGCCTGGGATGGCAAGGAGGACAGATTGGACAGATGAGGCCTATATTCACTAAAGTTTCGAAGAATGAGACATGATCTCATTAACATGCACAAAATATGAAACAGGATAGATAGGGTAGATGCCGGTTTCTCTGGTTTGGGAGTATAGAATCAGGAGATGCAGTTTAAATATAAGGGGATTGCCATTTAGGACTGAGATGAAAAGACTTTATTTTTATCTAAAGGGTTGTGAATCTTTGGAATTCTCTACCTCAAAAGACTCTAGAAGCTCAGTCTTTGAGTATGCTTAAAGTGGAAGTTAATAATATTTGATCAATGTTGTAAATGATTATGGGGATAGTGTGGGTATGAAGCATTGAAGCAATCAATCAGCCATGAAGTATTAAATGGTGGAACAGGGTCAATGAGCTGAATGGGCTATGTTCTTTTATGGATGGTTGAACATTGGAGGCTAACCAGCTCAACATGGCAGGTCTAGAAATAACAGAGACAATTTTTTCAGAAGTAGATGAGCTGTGGCAAGCATGGAGTCAAGGTATTTATAGGTTTGCGTTATGGACCATGTACTTTTAGAGAAAATTACCTGACACTTCAAAGGTAGGTAGATCATGTAGGACTTCTGATCCTTTTAAGAGATAGGTTTCTCTGGAAGATAATTCAGTGTAAAAAGCAAATTGCTTCCAGTATCTGATCATATGACCAAACTGTTTGGGAGGTCTCAAATAATAAATGAAAAGGTTAAAAAAAGTTGATAACTGGAATGAGTGGATTCCTATATGAGTTTCTGTTTTTAGGTGGTTTTAATTTAGAACAAGCTGGCTGCAGGGAACATTTCTTTCAAGCAGAATTAAGTTAAAACTGTGTGTGCTGGTTAAAATGGTCAAAAATGCTTGACAAAAAATGACTCTACTATTAATGAGTTGCACTTCTGGGACAACCACGTTAAGAAGAGCTAAAAAAAAACAGGAAAGACTCCACAGCTAAGGAACATTCAAACCATAAGAATTCTGACACCGGCTGTCTTTGCTAAAAATGCTAATGATATCATAGTTGAACTGGGACACCACAGCTGTGGAATGCTGGCGAGGATTTAAAAAGGGCAACTTGACTGGAAGTCAGTGGAGTGGCCAATATATTTCAGAAATAAAAACAGAAATTGCTGGAAAGGCTCAGCAGGTCTGACAGCATCTATGATCTATATGGATATAGAGGTCAAACGACTGGTTAAGAGGAAGAAGGATTCTTATATAAAGTTTAGGAAACATGGAATGGGAAAGGCTCTAGAGGGATACAAGTTATCCAGGAAGGAGCTGAAGAAAGGGCTTAGGAGAGCTATAAGGGGGCATGAGAAAACCTTGGCAGATAGGATCAAGGAAAACTCCAAGGCTTTTTACACATATGTGAGGATTAAGAGAATGACCAGAGAAAGGGTAGGGCCGATCAAGGATTGTAAAGGGAATTTGTGCACGGAGCCTAAAGAGATAGCAGAGGTCCTTAATGAATACTTTTCTATAGTATTCAAAACTGAGAGGGACCTAGTTGTAGAGGAGGACAGGGTGAAACAGGCTGGTAGGCTAGAGAAGGTCGATGTTAGTAAGAAAGATGTATTAGGAATTTTGAGGAACTTGAAGATAGATAAGTCCCCTGGGCCTGATGGGATTTATCCAAGGATTCTATGGGAAGCGAGGGAAGAGACTGCAGGGCCTTTGGCGATGATCTTTTCGTCCTCACTGTCCATGGGTATAGTGCTGGAAGATTGGAGAGAGGCAAACGTCATTCCCTTGTTCAAAAAAGGGAATAGGGATAAGCCCGGAAATTACAGGCCAGTTAGTCTTACGCCAGTGGTGGGCAAATTATTGGAAAGGCCTCTGAGAGATAGGATTGGAAAGGCACAGTTTGATTCGTGATAGTCAGCATGGATTTGTGAGGCGTAGATCATGCCTCACAAAACTTATTGAATTCTTTGAAGAGGTGACCAAACATTTGAATGAAGGTAGAGCAGTGGATGTGGTATACATGGATTTAAGTAAGGTGTTTGATAAGTTTCCCCATGGTAGGCTCATGCAGAAGGTAAGGAGGCATGGGATAGGGGAAATGTGGCAGATTGGATTCAGAATTGGCTGATCCTTAGAAGACAAAAGGTGGTAGTGGACAAAAAATATTCAACATGGTGCTCAGTTACAAGTGGTGTAGCACAAGGATCTGTTCTGGGTCCTCTTCTATTTGTGATTTTTGTAAATGATTTGGATGAAAGAGTGGAGGGGTGGATTAGTAAGTTCGCGGATGAAACGAAGGTGGGTCACGTTGTGGACAGTGCGGAGGGCTGTTCTAGGTCACAAAAGGACATTGATAGGATGCGGAGCTGGGCTGAGAAGTGGCAGATGGAGTTTAACCCTGAAAAGTGTGAGGTGATTCATTTTGGAAGGACAAACTTGAAAGCAGAATACAGGGTTAACGGAAAGATTCTTGGCAGTGTGGAGGAGCAGAGGGATCTTGGAGTTCATGTCCACAGTTCCCTGATAGCTGCCACCCAGGTGGATAGAGTTGTTAAAAAGGTGTATGGTGTGTTAGCTTTCATTAATAGAGGGATTGAGTTCAAGAGCCGTGAAGTTATGCTCCAGCTATATAAAACCCTGGTTCGGCCACATCTGGAGTATTGGGTCCAGTTCTGGTCGCCTCATTGTAAGAAAGATGTGGAAGCTATGGAAAAGGTGCAGAGGAGATTTACCAGGATGTTGCCTGGAATGGAGGGAAGGTCTTACGAGGAAAGGTTGAGAGAGCTAGGGCTTTTCTCTTTAGAACGATGAAGGATGAGAGGTGACTTGATAGAGGTGTACAAAATGCTCAGAGGTATAGATAGAGTGGACAGCCAGAGACTTTTTCCTAGGGTGGAGGTAGCTATTACAAGGAGGCATAGTTTTAAAGTGAGTGGAGGTAGATATAGGGGAGATGTCAGAGGTAGGTTCTTTACTCAGAGAGCGGTCGGGAGATGGAATGCATTGCCGGAGAGGTTAGTGGAGTCGGCCTTATTAGGGGCATTTAAGCGGCTGTTAGATAGGCATATGGATGATAGAATGAGGTAGGGATGGAGGTTAGATAGACCTAAGGTTGTATATTCTATGTTCTATGTTCTATGTTCGCAGAAAAATAAGGATACAAACAACCAGATTCAGCCTCAAATAGTAGCAAGCAGTGGGATGACTTTTAACGGTTAGATTTCAGAGCTTGTGGTCGGCACTGAAAACAATGACTTCTGTCTTCCCAGTACTACACTGCAGCAAAATATATGAACATACAAACATGGAACAACACCAGACCACTCAGCCCTTCTAGCCTGCTCCACCATTCAACAAGATAGTGTCTGATCTGATGTAAATCTCAATTCCATATTCATACATATCCCTGATAATCTTTCATTAACAGTCTATCCACCTCTGCCTTAAAAATACAAAAAGTAGTTCTTGATTTCCCACAAGAGGAAACATCCTTTTGGCATTCATCCAGTCATAAACCTCTATTTCAATTAAGTCACCTCTGACCTTTCTAAACACTAGAGAATGCAGGCCAAGCCTATCTAGTCTTTCCTCATTAGGCAGTCCGTTCATTCCAGGTATTAGTCCAGTTAGGGGGAGGTGATGGCCTATTGGTATTATCACTAGACTGTTAATCCAGAGACTCAGTTCTGGGGACCTGATTTCCCTTGACAGATGGTAGAATTTGAAGTCAATAAAAAGTCTGGGATTAAATGTCTAATGATGGGGAAAAACCAAACTGTTGTTTCGCTAATGTCATTTCAGGAGATGTCATCAGACCATCCTCACTTGATCTGGCCTACATTTGACTTCAGGCCAATAGCAATGTGGTTGACTCTTAACTGCTCTCTGGCCTAGCCAGCAATACCCTCATCCCATGAATTAATAAGAAAAAAACTTTTCTGAACTGCATTCAAAACCTTTAACATCCATCTTTAAATATGGTGACTAGATGCAGTCTCACCAAAGCCTGTATAACTGAAACACAACCTTCCTACTCTTGCATTCAATTCCACTCAAAATAAAACATAACATTTTTTATTAGCTTTCCTTTGTTTGACCTGATATTAATCTTTTGTGGTTCATGCACTGGCATTCCCAGATTTCCCTGCATCTTACAACTCTGAGACCTCTCACCATATAGATAATATTCTGCTTTTCTCATTCTTTCTGCAAAAATAGAAAATTTCACACTTTCCCACATTGTATTTCATTTTGCCAGGTGTTTGCCCATTCACCTAACCTATCTATTTCTTTTTGTAGGCTTCTTATGTCCTCTTCGCAACTCACTTTCCTACCTAGTTTTGTGTCATCAGCAAATTTAGCATGAAACCTTCAATCCTTTCTTCCAAATCATTCATATAAATTGTAAAGAGTTGTGGTTCCGGCATGGATTCCTGTGGACACCATTCATGACATCCTGAAAAAAACCGCTTTGTTCCTATTCTCTGCTACCTGTTAGCTAGCCAATCTTCTAGCCATACCAATATGCTACCCCCTAAGATAAGAATACAAGAAGGTGTATTTTATCTACAACACACAAGATTGACAGCAACAGGAAAATGCTGAAAGGTCAGGATATGGTTTTGAAAAAGCACAGTACATCAGATGGGAGAAGTAAGGAAGGTGCGACTATAGGAGATAGGGGTTTAGGAGGGGTAGAAAGTAAAGAAGTGAAAAAGGAAGCAAAGCCAGAAATTGAATTGATGAGTTAGGGCCTGGAGTGGTAGCCAAAATACAGGTGAATGGACATTGGTTATATAGGCCATAGGCCTAGTTTGGTAGGAATTATTAGGTTACATCTGTCATAGCACTAACTTCTTGGTTGCAAACGATTGTTGCAAACGATCATTATCCTTGCCTTCTGAATCTAAGAGTCCTTGACTACCTATTCACTTCATCACAAAGGTAACTGTCCTCATCACTGTCATAAAAATCAATAAATTCTGTTACAAGTTACATCAGTAATGATACATTTCATAAAATTTATAACTCAACTGAACATCAACAAAGGCTGTGAAGCAATTAACTTTCCTTTAACTAAGTATCCAAATGACAAATGGTGACTTTCACATAATTAACATAATGAGATGAGAGTGTTCGACAAGCTAAAATAATCTCTCTGTTCAAAAGACATTAGTGTAAGATATGAATTGAATCAAGTGTTAAAAGTTATCCTTAAAAGTTAAGAAGGTATTGATGTTACTGTGACCCAGCAAATAAAGATCTGAAATTTGACTTTGTGGGATGTCAATTAATGTCTGCGTTCTTCATTCTGATTTCAGTTCAGAGCCTTTTGCTCAAGCTGGTGTACTTTCTCTGCCCTTTGGACAGTTCTATTGCAGTCATGGGTAGTCTGTCTATTTGAGACATATTAAGTAAGTCAAGCTTGTTGGGAGAAAAACATTGATTTAGAACATATGATCAATAAACTCTCCATCCTCTGTATTTTTCTCTTGTCATTTCCGGCTCTGCTGACTATTTTTGCTTTATTAATAGGATGTGAGCTTTGCTGGCTGGGCCAATGTTTATTGCCCAGAGATCAGACTGGAGTCACATGACAAAATAAGAATGACATCTTTTCCTTCACTGAACAGCATTAGTGAACGAATGGGTTTTTACAACAATTGACAGTGGTTATATCATCACCATTGGTCCAGCCTTTCATTAAAGGCCAAATTTCACCGTCTGCCACAGTTTGATTCAAGACCATATTTCCAGAATATTAGCCTGGTTTTCTGGGCTACCAGGTCAATGATATTACCACCAACACCCTTGATTGACAAAGGTTGACTGCTCTGATTAGTCAACAAGTGCAATTACACCAGGGTGGTAGAAAACAATATGGAGCTTGAAGTTTTTAGCAATCCTTATATCCCTAATTCATGTAAAATAATGATATTTTTACCCTGCATTACAATAATTAAATCAATAGTAGCTAATGTAGGAAAGAAGATTCTGCCTGACCAATTTCCTTGACCATTTAAAGGAGATGCATTATAGAAAGTCTTGGTTTTTTAGTGGAGCTTTGACAACTTCTAAATTAATGTGTTAATCGAACTTAAAGCTGCAAGGATTTAAGGTAAAATGAGAGATGAATAAGTAATTCAGTAAAGGGGATAAGGGGGAGTACAAATGTTGTGACTCAAAAAAGGCCTCTGAAAGAAGATAACTGAAAGCTGATGTTATAAATGTTTTTAAGATAGTAAAACTGTCCTTATCAGCTCAGTGTAAGCCTCTCTCATCTGATGAGAAGGTCATATGATGGCTACTTAAAAGACCTAAGAACTTAGTTCAGTGGAGTTCTAAAGGATTGTTGCACTGTCAAAGATGCCATTTTTGGTTATAAATGTGAAACCAAATGCTGCCCTTTCAAGTGAACATTAAAAGCTCAATGGCACTTGTTACACCTCACTAGGATAGCACACTGGAAATCAAAGCCTGCTATTTTGAGAGTCGTCACAAAAGTTAAACAAAGAAAATTACAACAGAGGAACAGGCCTTTCGGCCCTCCAAGCCTGCACAGACATACTGCCAGTCACAACTAAAGCCCCCTACCCTTCCGGGGACCATATCCCTCTATTCCCACCCTTTAAAAGTCACTATTGTATCTGCTTCCACTACCTCCCCCGGCAGTGAGTTCCAGGCACCCACCACACTCTGTAAAAAACACCTTGCCTCATACGTCACCTTTAAACTTCGTTCCTCGCACCTTAAACCTATGGACCTTTGTAACTGACTCTTCCACCCTGGGAAAAAGCTTGACTGTCCACTCTGTCCATGCCCTTCATAATCTTGCAGACCTCTATCGAGTTACTCTTCAACCTCCGTCGTTCCAATGAGAACAACCCAAATTTCTCCAACCTCTCCTCGTAGCTAATGCCCTCCATACCAGGTAACATCCTAGTAAATCTTTTCTGTACCCTCTCTAAGGCCACCACATCCTTCTGGTAGTGTGGCGACCAGAATTGAACACAATATTCCAAATGTGGCCTAACTAAGGCTTTATAAAGCTGCAATATTACCTGCCAATTTTTAAACTCAATGTCTGGATTATCCCTGTCACCCTTCTTAAACAAAGGAACAACGTTGGCTATTCTCCAATCCTCTGGGACCTCCCTTGTAGCCAGTGAGGATGCAAAGATTTCCCTCAAGGCCCCAGCAATTTCCTCCCTTGCCTCTCTCAGTATTCTGGGGTATAGCCCATCAGGCCCTGGAAATATGTCCACCGTATTGTTTTTCAAGACCCCCAATACCTCCTCCCTTTTGATCTCAATATGACCTAAACTAGCCTCACACCCTTCCCCAGACTCATCATTAACCAAGTTCTTCTCTATGGTGAATACTGACGCAAAGTACTCATTTAATACCTCGCCCATTTCCTCTGGCTCCAAACATAAATTCCCTTTCCTGCCCTTGAGTGGGCCAACCCTCTCCCTGACTACCCTCTTGCTCGTTATATGTGTACAAAAAGCCTTAGGATTTTCCTTAATCCTGTTGGCCAATGACTTTTCATGACCCCTTTTAGCCCTCCTGACTCCTTGCTTAAGTTTCTTTCAACGTTCCTTGTATTTCACCATTGCTCCGTGTGTTCCCAGCCTCCTAGCCTTGACACATGCTTCCTTATTCTTTTTGATTAAGCTCACAATATCTCTCATTATCCAAGGTTCCCTAAACTTGCCATTCTTATCCTTCATCCTTACAGGAATGTGCCAGTCCTCAGTTCCCAGCAACTTACACCTGAAAGCCTCCCACATGCCATATATTGATTTGCCCTCAAACATCTGCCTCCAATCTAATTCTTCAGTTCCTGCCTAATATTGCTGTAATTAGCCTTCCCTCAATTTAGCACCTTCACCTGACAACTACACCTATCCATCAGTACCTTAAAGCTTACTGAATTGTAATCACTGTTCCCAAGCTGCCCCCCTACTGAGATGTCGACCACCTGGCCAGGCTCATTCCCCAACATTAGGTCCAGTACAGCCTCTTTTCTAGTGACACTATCTACATGCTGTTTCAAGAAGCCCCCCTGGATGCTCCTTACAAACTCTTCCCCATCCAAGCCCCACCGATGACAACAACACTGTTACTTTTACATCTTGCCAAAATTTGACTATATTTCTACTCTTCTATCTCCCACTGGCTACTGGGAGGCCTATAGTAGACCCAAACATTGTGATTGCACCCTTCCTGTTCCTGAGCTCTACCCATATTGCCTCACTGTATGAGCCATCCCAGGTGACCTCTCGCAGTACAGCTGTGATATTCTCCTAAACAAGTAGTGCAACTCCCCCCACCCTTTTACACCCCCCTCTATCCTGCTTGAAACATCTGTATCCTGGAACATTAAGCTGCCAATCCTGTCCCTCCCTTAACCAAGTTTCTGTGATAACAACAACATTATAGTTCCAAGTACTAATCCAAGCTCTAAGTTCATCTGCCTTACCTGTTACACTTTTCAAATTGAAACAGATGCATTTCAGTCCAAGAGACATGCTTTGATCAGCAACCACACCTGCCTGCTCTTCCTCTGAGTCTTACTAGCCCTATTCTCTAGCTCCCTTTCAGTCAATTCACCTTTGCTTTGGTTCTCACCCCCACTTGGCAACAGCCCCTCCACAAACTACCTTCTGGAAGCAGTGACTGCACTGATGCAGATCTTCCCCAAGTCAGCCAATCAGCATCATCACTCTGCTGCCTTCTTCCCAATAAAGATTTTATAAAAGTATGCAGAGTTTTCCAATTTACCTGTCTCTTTGACCCAGGTCAACAGAATGCATGAACCAGGTTTCTGTACTTAACAAAAACTACTTTATTACAAATAAACAGATTCTAGATATAGGTAAACAATTATAAGCCATCAACATATAATCCAAATGGTTCAAACACTAATACTTGTAACACCCTGCACACATATACAGGCAGGCATATAGAAAGACACAAAAATGGGTGTTATGGACAGATGAAAAGACTGAAAATGCAGTTCAATGATCCTTGTCTACAGGATTTTCTAAGAAGATTCTGTTAGCTTGTCAGGACTTGCTATTCCTCAGCCTTCCTTCTCCACGTACTTTTCACTTGCTTGCGGGAGGCACAGTGTGACTGGTTCACAACTTATGAAGTCTCTAACCTATTGGTTAAACATCACAGCTTACAGCAACTGATAACGGAAATTAACTGACTTTCTTCAGGCTTGAAGCGGTTTTTATTGCAGAGAAAGAATAGCTCATTTCTTTTAAATGGTCAGATGGCTTATGAACTAAATATTTACAACCACAAACTGTTCAGCTACTTGGAAGCCAATCAAATTCACAATCACAATCATATTTTTTGATAACTTGCACGAATGCACTTCATCTTTTTTCTCATCTTCTGAGAATAATGGCTCTATTTCCTTCATACAAGATGGCATCTTGGGTTACCACTTTATGTCTCAATGATCAATATCATCTGAAATAAACAAATATGTTCTTGATGTTTTCAGGCCATCCTTTTATCACTAATTCTTGCAGCTCCTGGACAGTTGCATTTTGTTGGTAGTTTACTTGTTTTAAATAAGATACTTGTCTTTCAGGTTCAATATCTCACTGGATCGATAGCTTCTAGAACATATTGAATTATTGCTGTTCATTGAATCTGGAAGAACACTGCATTCTCAACTTTCTTCATCGGGAGTGTTGCTCTTGACAGCATGTCAGTAATAAACAAAAATAGAAATTGCTGGAAAAGCTCAGCAAGTCTGGAAGCATCTGTGGAGAAAAATCAGAGTTAACGTTTCGGATCGAGTTATCCTTCCTTGTTGTGGATGCTTTGGAATAGATAGAAGCAGGTAGATCCTTTAATGTGGTTATAGTCAGATGTCACTATCAATTTGTCTCTCCCAAACAATTATGAAGGATAGAGTGGTTAAGGAAAAATTGTTTCCATTTGTGGAAAGAACAAAAATAAAAGGGCAGAGATATAAAGTAATAAACTAACACAATAAAGTAATAAGATTAATAGAGCAATAATTGGACAGTTTCAATTAGAGAAAAGGAATATTCACAGAAGGGCCAGCAGTAAGATCATGGCCAGAGGTAGGATATAAATTTTGCAGAGGACATGAAATAAAGAAGGTTAAGGCATGTTCAGTGTGGGGAAAGCAACACGTTAACTGCATGAAGCTGATTCACTTTTCACTCAAACGTTTAGCTGGAAAGAAGCAAGGCTGAGAAGGTGAAACTATCTCAGTATCTGCAAAAGAGCTACCGACAAAGAACAGAGTGAAAACTCTTTCAAACTGAATTAGCAGCATGGTAGCAGTGGAAGACCCTGGAAAGATGTGAGAATGCATCAATCTGAAGAATCTCAATTAAATCTCAAACTTTGAAAGGATTTGACTATTCAACGTCAACCATTGAAGAAATTTTCCCACAACTTGCCAAGGCAAATGTCTTTATTAGTCTCAATGCAAAGGATTGTTGCTGACAATTAAATATTGGATGTTGGATGAAAGCAGCAGTTTTCTAACTATTTTCTGGATGTCATTCAGTAGATACAAATTGATGCCCATTCTGTTTAGCATTTCCATTACTTCAGTAGAAAATCAATGTGGGGAGTACGAGATAGTCCATGATATTCCCAGAGTGGAAGCTATTGTGAATGCTTTGCTAGTCTAGAAAATGTGGAGACACAACGCAGACACTGCAGACCATGATCAGAATCTACTATGAATGTTGGAGTGAGCTCATCAGATGAACCTAAGCTGAACTGTAAAAGATGCAACTTGAAGATCCTTGAAGTCAAATATGTTATTCATATAGTGAAGATGGGAATGGACTTTCCTCAGACAAGGTGAACACCAAAGCAAAGATTCAGGGGCCAACAGATTGAAAGTAGTGTAATGGTTTGAGCTACCTAGCAAAGTTTTTACAAAGTTTGTCATCAGATTGTGAATCTCTACTCTAAATCAATGAAAGGGATGTACAGTGCTATTGAAACACAGAACAAGAAGTAGCTTTCACTCATATTAGACAACACCAGTGCTGAAGTATGATGACGTCAATGGTGCATTGTGATGCCAATGATACAGGACTTATTTTGAAAAGCTCTAACAAATCTTTTCTTAATTTTCTCTTGTCCAAGTAAAATAATCCTACCTTTTCCAACCTATCAACATAATTGATTTTTATACATCATTTCTACACTCTTTCTAATGCCTTCACATCTTTCCCAAAACTGGGCAAAATACCCTGGTTGAGGTTCAACCACATAAAGAGCTGATGAAGGTAACACTGTCAATGTTCCTGGTTTGTCCTAATTAATCCACATTCACCCAACTATTAACTTTGTTCCAAATTATTGCTTTTGAATTTTCCCGAGCACTGATATGAAACTGACTAACCTGTAGTTGCTGAGTTTATTTTATTGAGTGATAGTGCAACCTTTGCGAATTCCCCAGTCATACGCCACTGCCTCTGAGTTTCTGGAAGACTGTAAAATTATGGCTAGTGCCCTTGCTATTTCCACTCCATTCTAAAACCATGGGTGCATCTCACCCACTATCAGTGCCTTATCAACTTTAAGTACATCAGTATCCAATGCTTGCTCCTCATCAATATTGAATACTTGAATGCTTGACTTATCTTTTGTTTCACTACAACCTGAGTAGCATCTTGTCCCTTCATAAAGACAAATACAAAATATTCATTTAATACTTTGCAGTGACCTGTGGTTCAAAGGATGGAAACACAATGGCCTAGTGTTATTATCGCTGGACTGTTAATCCAGTGACCCCAGGTAATGTTGTGGGGACCTGAGTTTGAATCCCACCATGGCAGATAGTGGCATTTGAATTCATATTAAAAAAAAACAGGAATTAAGAGTCTAATAATGACCATGAATCTATTGTGGTAAAAACCCATCTGGCTCACTTAATGTCCCTCAGGGAAGGAAACTGCCATCCTTCCCTGGTCTGGCCTATATGTGACTCCAGACCAGGAGCAATGTGGTTGACTCTTAACTTCCCTCTGGGCAATTAAAGATGGGCAATAAATGCTAGCGTCATCAAAAATGCTCACATCCTGTGAATTAATAAAACAAAAATCCCCTGATCATCCCCAAGCTTCCTTTAACCACTCTTTTATTATTCATAGACCAACCAAGGTCTTTGGGATTCCCTTTTTATGTTAGCTGCCAATCTCTTTACATACTCGCTCTTTATTTTCTTGCTCTGCTTTATCGCTTTCCCTCTGAATCTGAATCTCCCATAGTTATCCTACTTCTCAGTTGCTGTATCTAAGCAACATCTGTTAAAAGCACACATTTTCTTCTTCATTTTAATTCCTATCTCTTATGTCATACAGGGAGATGTATTTTGTTGCCCTGCATTTCCCTTTCATGGGAATATATTTTTACAGTGCCCAGACAGTAGCCCATTGTTTAACAGCAGCCCACTTTTCAGTTATAGTTTTGATTGTCAACCTTTGATTCCCATACATCTGGCCGAAATCCATTTTTTCACCATCAAAGCTGGCTTTCCTCTAGTTAATTATTCTTATTCTCAATGGTGCCTTGTGTTTTTCATTAGCAACGTAATCCTTATAATACTTTCATCACTGTCCCTCAACTGCTCTCCTACTGACACTTGATCCATTTGGCCCACCTCATTCACAAGAGTCAGGTAGAGCAATGCCCCATTCACTGGAAACACAGTGCTATAGAAAAGTTTTTTGAGCACTATCTAGAAATTTTTGTCCCTCTCTTCTGCAACTACTGGTCTATTCGGTTATTTGGATAATTAAAATCCTCCATTATAACAAACCTATACCAGAATTTCCTTGGACATTTACTCTTCTCCATGCTTCCCACTAGTCGGGAACTTACAGATGATATCATAAAACATAATTGTACTTTATTTCATCCTTAATTCTATCCAAATAGATGGTCACTTTCGGGAAGAACCTTTGTGAGAGTCTGGCTTTGGTTAGAAAGTACCAAGTTAGTTGCATCTCAAAGGCGTCGTGCTGAATTACAGCTTCCAAAAATAGGTGGGTTTATGTTAACTCAGAAGTTAAAATTCAGCAGATCCAAAACAGGAACTCAACATGCTTCAAACGCACTCACATTAAACTTTAAATGAGATGGAATGAGGGATGAGCAACAAAGCAACTTGCAGAAATTTGGCTGGTTGTTCACAAGTTGTAATGAGGATGAATACCTTAATTTTAGTAGTCATTCTATCTTCAACTTATTTGACCAGGAGGGCTTGGGAAATAATGTAAAGGGAGGGTGAGAAGGCCTACCTTATCAAGTAACTGCCTTTACAACTCTGTTTGTGGGCAAGAGGGATCAGTATGAGTAAAAATAGGATCAGTTACAATGTGTTGCATTACAGGGAAAAAGCGGGAGATTGGCAGCAAGTTAAAATGCTCAGGGAGCCAGTATACATAGAGAGGACTCCTTTTACACTACAATTCTGTGATTCTTGTGGTGGATCCCATTCCACTGTTCACTCTCCCAAACAATCTGCAATACTGTCAGACATGACCGGGTCCCTTCCCCACCCAATTACCATTGGAATGGCTCTGATAATATCCCTGACCAATTTTGGATCCCCCTTCGTGATTGGACCCAACCCCACCTCCTGCAAGCTCCCTCTGCAGTCCTTTCTTTTGCTTTAGCGGGATCAAATGATAAAATAAGAAATCAGAAAATGATATTTGGAGCACATGATTTGGTGGAATAGGAAGATATAAGAGGAAAAATTTTACCAATTTGAAAACAGGAGACACAAAGATCATGAACATGAAAAGAATTTGTCAGCCTATTGTCACAATGCAGTTAACAGACTTGGAAAATGACAGAACTGTTCTGGTGCAGAAAGAGGCCATTTGGATTATATACACACTACATACATTAGAAATTTTACAGCAAAAGGAACTTTAGACCGAACATTCCTCAAAACTGCTCCCATTCTGCTGTGAGTTCACCAGAGGTGTGCCAGAAAAGTGCGAAATGGGCTTTCTAAAACACTCCTACAGAATCTGTGAACATGGAGAAGGAACAGTTCAGACGATTTCCATAGTCAGTGTTTAAAATCATAAAGTCCTCTAGAATTATCATCTTGTGATCAATAAATTCCAAAACATCAGTTTCTGAGTGAGAGAACATCTGCAGAATTATGGTGAAATCATGGCCTAAAACATAAATAGTTTCACTGCCATTTCCAATGTCACTTATAACCTACGTGTTTACTGCTCAAGTGTGTCAGTTCAGTCCCCTAATAATTGTCTTGATTGACTTAATTGTTGTGTTTAGTCAGTAGTTACAAACTCATTATAGTTAGGGAGAATTCAATGTGGAGTAGTGGTGATTATACCAAAATCAGCATTACTGCCAAAAGAAGCACACAGTTAAATAGCAAATGTGTGGGAATCCGACAACACAGGGAACTGCTGATTCAAATGTGCCAATGGGGTTCTGATGTTTATTTATTTCCAGTGAACTTTACAAAGATAATTGACAGCAAGAAGCTATTACACGAATGCAATCAGGAGTTTCAGCTCTGTTGGTCTTTGCCTCATATTATGTAAGATAACAATAATGAAATCTGCACTCAATGTGCTCTAGCTCCAGGAAGGTGCTGAACTACTTGGACCATGTGGGCAATTATGAAGCATTTATTATTCAAGTGGAGGCTACTAACTAGGCGATTGCTCCCAGCCAGTTTCAAAAGTAACCTGCCTCCTCAGCAGCCAATTAAAGCCTGTCAACAAATTAGAATGGAAATATACATGAACTATTAAATTTCTTTTCAGTTCCAGGTATTTATTTGTAAAGAAAGGCCAAGAATCTCAGCCATTTTGTAAATGTGTAATGTCTAAGCAGCAGGGAGATAGAGCATTAAACTTGCAAAAAAATTTCAGCTCTTGTTTAAAGTTAGCGACAGGATTTTGCTAATGGCTTCTCCTACTCTGCAACTGTACTTTTAAAAAAAGTTAGACATTCAAATGAGATTTTTGCCAGTTTATGTACATTAGTAGAACGTTTGTCAGACATTTTGAGTTTATAGGATTTTTATATAAGCCTGTGGTACTAGTATCATCAGAACATAAAACAGGTAAATGGGATTTCTGTCAAATGTTCAGGCATTATGTTGAATGCAATGTTTTGTAAGATGTTAAGTTTTGTGCTGTCTTTAATTCAAGGTGAAACAGAGGAACCATGTGATCTGCTGTGGTTTCTGCCTGACAACATGACTGTGTGGATTGGTTACTACGGAGTGAGGGGCTCCATAAAGAGCCTCATGAAATGCCGCTGCTTATTTCACACCTCTAAACAAAGACAAGAGCAGCTGTACTGGCTGTGGATGGACTTTTATCCTCTGAGTTTTGACAGAAAGAGAGTGAGGTCTCTGGGACTAACAAAGGGTTGCATTCTGTGTGGTCAGCAAAAGCAAATCTGCTGCATTTCTGAAAAATACCAGGCAGATGGTGGGAAGAAGGAGGGACTATCTCCTGTCGGAGAAATGTATCCTGTGACAGTCTAGCAATTCTGTCAGGGGAAATTCACTTGAGTGGATCTTAGCACTCGTAGTTAGTTCGAGAATTCTCTGAAAATTGAGGGCAATGTCTTCCAATAATTAGTCAATGTTATGAACCAGCAAAGATGTGAACTCACAGGAAAATGAAAGTGACTGTTGGCCTTGTACTTTGAAAATTGTCATTTAATCATGAAACCTGAAATCTCACTGTTTTACTGAGGGAGTGCTAGGCTCTCAGATGGCCCGACTTTCAAATGAGATGTTAGGTGAAGGCCGCAGCAGCCTTCTCAAATGGATATTCAAGATACAATGACACTATCTTGAGGAAGAGCAGGGGAGTTATCCTCCTATCTTGACCAATATTTAATTTTCAATCAACATCATAAAATATTGTCCTACCTTTTGCTATTTCTGATTAAAACAGTGATTACACTTGCAAAGTAATTAATTAGCTGTAAAATACTTTGGGACACCATATGGTCATGAAAGACACTATATAAATGTAAGTCTTCCTTTCTTTCTTTTCAATCTGAACAGAACTCTGGCCTCATGATGGAAGGAAGGTCATTGATGAAGCAGCTGAAAACGATAGGGCTTAGAAAACCAGAGGAACTCCTCCAGAGATTTCATGGGACTGAAATGATTGTCTTCAAACAACCATCTGCCTTTGTGCTAGATGTGACTTTAACCGGTGATTTGTTTTACCCCGGTTCACATTAACTTCAAATTTACAAGGCCATTTGGGTGCTCTATTTGGTCAAGGGCTGCATTAATGTCTCTCTCACCACACCTCTTGAATTTTACTCTTTTTCCACATTTTAACAAACATTTCAATAAAGTCTGATGTTGACTGATCTCGGCAGAATCCAAACTGAGCATCAGTGAACAGGTTACTGCTGAGTAATTTTCATTGGACAACACTGTCTTGACAACTTCCATCATTTTGGTGAGGATTGAGGTAGGCTAGTGCAATGGTAATTGGTCAGATTGAATTTTCTCTGATTTTGGTGGACATGATATGTCCAGACAATTTTGGCAATGTCTGTTTGCTTTGGAGTAACAGCTTGGCTGGAGATGTGGCTAGTAATAGACCATAAGTCTACAGCACTATAGCTGAAGTGTTTTTTGGTTTCATTTAGCTGTGTCTATGGTTTGCTATTTCTACAGTTCAGCATGCGTGTTGTTAAGTGGCCAGTTTGACTCAGATTGTGTGCTGCTCCTGGCAAGTTCTTCTTTTCCTCTCATAGTGTGATGGATATATTGGGGTAGGAAGGAGTAGATTTGGTGGAATGCAATTCCTGAAAACAAAATAAATAAATTAAAGTTTTTTAGACCAAAGGAATTCAGGAATGGAAGTGACCAAACCAATAAAAGCACATCAGAGGTCAGCAAAACAACTCATAACGCTAACATAGCACTATAATCTATTTTAAAGGGGAAAGAAATCAAATGTGGGTGAAGTTATTATTAATCTTTTATGTAGCTTGGTCTGGTTGCATATCAAGTACAATCAACAATTTTGGTCACTCTGTAGCTTATTGAGATTTATGAAATCATGATGATGTAACTGATCATATGACTCTGACATCAGTAAGAGACAAGATATCATTCTAGAATGAACATGTGTAGTGGGACGTTTTGACATGACACTCGAGAGCTGTATTTAACCTAATATACCCAGCTGTATACAAAGGAGCTTTGTAGTACAAGAGCATTGTATCTGTAGACACCAGCAGCCAGAGATACTCCAGATCAGTATCTCAATGAGCAGTATTGGAGAACAGTAGAGGAGAGAGTGGAACGAGAATGATTGCAGTTTTAAAATTTATATTTACTGGAGTCATGTGCAACTTGCAAAGCAAGTCATCAAGTTTCTTCCTACGATGCTGCCAGACCTGCTGAGTTTTTCCAGCAACTTTGTCTTTGTGCCTGATTTACAGCATCTACAGTTCTTTCGGTTTTTGTTTAGTATTCTTCCTACAATGTTGGGCATTCCTCAGATGTCTGAGACTGTAATGACCCAGGCATCAACATCAAACCAGGCTGGCTCTATCTGTTGTTGTGGCCTCCTCTACTTGTCCCGAGGGAAGAGGACATCCTACTTTTGCACCACTCTGTACAGCAGGACCTCCAGGTCCCTGCTCACAAAGCAAGGCACCAAGTTTCACTTCTCTATCATGTCCAGGGCAAATATCATGAACTTTGCATGGCCATTCCAGACTTACAGTGCTTGCAGAAGAGTCCTTTAAAGCTAGTGCCTGTGCCAGTTATGCCATTCCATCCAAGGAAATCCCGGCAGTGATGAATTGTTCTGGTGAGTGGTAGAATGGGGCTAGTAAAGGATTGGTTGGGTGTCATGGGGTGGATAAGGTAATAAATGAGGTGAGTTTGGTAAGCTGAGGTCACTAGGCTTGTGGAGAGAAACCTTCCATGAAAAGCTTGGAAGTTAGCCTTTTTTGATTCATGGACAAGGGCACCTAAATTGTTCTGTGCTGCAGTTTTCTTTTCTCTTTCTGTATTTAAATAACGTGCTGCTCTTCTATTTTCTTCTGCCAAAGTGCACAATCTTATATTTTCCCATGTTATACCACCATTATATTCTATCTGCCAACTTTTTTGCACATTCACTTCATCTGTATATATGCCTCAGTAGACTTTGTGTCATTCTCAACACTCACCTTCTCACCTATGTTCATGTCATCCACAAATTTTGTTATAGTTCATTCACTTTCTGCCATCCAAATCATTCATATATATTGCAAATAATCGTGGCCTTGCACTGTTCCAACATTAGTTAAGGTCAACATTCTGAAAATACCAACTTTGTTTTCTATTTTTTACTTTGAGTTTTCTGCATTCCTATGTGTCCTGACATTGGAATTTCATGTGCTATTTGCAGCTTCCCCTGATGATATCTGGGCATTACAACTGTGTTTTCCTTATCCACACTTTTGTGAGGGTGTCTTCATATACTCATCAAAACTCAGTTCTTAAAGTAATAGCATTCTGGAACTCATTCAGCCTCAACATTAAGCAAAGTCTTGGCTACTGTAACATATTCCTATGGCATTTCCTCCACCTCTAATGAGGGATTTTGTTTAGCCATTGCTCTGGGTACCCCACACGATGGAAAAAGATGTTCACCTTATTGTTCTAACTGTTCCATTTCTTTATCTTCCCTTATGTTTTCTATAATCATTAGCAAAGGTATAACCTTCATTCCAGCCAAATCATTACCCAGGTGTAAGTCCATACCGCCCAGTGGTAATTCATTAAATACCCTTACTACCACTGATCCAGATAACAAGTCACATTCCAGTTGCACTTTGTACAACGGAACTGGGATCTACATTCCACCTATCTCATTTAACAACACTGTAATTTACATTGAACTCCCTGGAGGAGAAACTAAATACTTCTCCAGCAGCAGGGTTTGACTAGCCCCTGTATCTCTCAATGCAGTTATGCATATAATGGCATAATTGGAAGAAAAAAGAATTATCATTCATTTTGGCAAATGTCCTTCATATCTCTTATCTCACCTGCACTCATGACAGTTTTTTACCCCTGAACCTTTTCTTGCTGTTGTTGAAGCAACATGGGTTCCATGGTATTTTCCTCCTGCATTTTTTTCTTTGACTCTCACTTACAAATCCTTACAAGTCCAATGGACTTATCTCACAAATTCTAGCATTCCGAATGAACATGTTCCTCTTCTTTACACGGAAACACTTAGGCCTTTGATTTTTCATTTCTTCCATCATCACCTTCCTTTCTGATCTGAGGACAAAGTCGGAAGTCACACGACACCAGGTTATAGTCCAACGGGTTTATTTGAAATCATGAGCTTTTAGAACCTGCTCCTTCATCAGGTGAAGTCACTGGCCTTTACCTGACAAAGGAGCAGTGCTCAAAAAGCTTGTGATTTCAAATAAACCTGTTGGACTATAACCTGAGATAACAAGGTGTAGAGCTGGATGAACACAGCAGGCCAAGCAGCATCAGAGGAGCAGGAAGGCTGACGTTTCAGGCCAAGACCCTTCTTCAGACTATAACCTGGTGTCATGTGACTTCGACTTTGTCTGCCCCATTCCAACACAGGCACTTCCACATCTGATCTGAGGAGGAGATCATAAGCCATTCCCAGCCATTTACTTCATGTCCTGGCTATTTGTCTTTCTTTTAGTCTTCCAACCTTATTGAATTTATGGAGATGACAGGAAAAAGGTAAAGTTTTATGGATCAGCTCATAACTATCAGCCATTTTTTGCTGGTTGGTAGCAGCTGCAACACATCTTCCACATTGGGTTCTTATTATTAAAGGTCCAGTGCTTTTAAATTCTTCCAAATGAATGACATCTTTGGGAACTTTCATATGGTTTCAAATTCTAATGCACATCTCCAAAATTACTTTGGTTAATCCTTTCAAATTCTATACATTTCAAAATGTTTGCCTGTATGCTACAATACTTCATGAATCAACTCCTATGTAGCCAGTACAATTAGTTCTGCTATAACGCGTGTTTCTTCAAAGCAAATTGGCTTTAACATGATTGGAGAATTTAGACCACTATTTGTAGAATGCAAACCTTCTTTACCTGTATTGCCAAAATGCGATTCCGGTCCCATTAGTTTAAATGGCACGGCTATTGCTCGATTTTCTTATAATGCGAGATCGCATGAGAATGGAACTATCGCGTATTATCAGAACCAACTGTGTATCTCTTTTATCCCATCTTAATCCAAACAAGGGAGTCAAAGGGCATGAGGAGAAAGCAGGAACGGTGTACTGAATGGTATGATCAGCCATGATCATGTTGGAAACTAGTGCAGGCCCGAAGGACTGTAAAGCCTACTCTTGCTTCTATTTTCTATGTTTCTATGTTTGTACAAACCTCCTGTGACAGTGAAGTGTAAATTTCCTGTGCCATGCCGTAAATTTGATCTGCACAAGAAGTGTCCAGGTTTCTTTGGCCCAATTCATTTCTTTCGCTATTTTTCAAAATGACATGAAGGGTGACTCCACATCCTTTTTCCTCAAATCTTGGTAGGGCCTGTACAAATATATATACTTCCTGACCAGACTTCAGATTATGACCAGAAGTTTCCTCATGAGAGTCTTATTCAGCTTCTGAGGTCCGCTTTCTCGACTATCTCATTTTTAGCTTAAATTCTTTTTCTTTTCTCTCCCCCTTGAACCTTAAGTTCCAACCTTCTCATTTCCATCCACAATTTTTTCAATTCCATCTCCCTTTCCTTGAATATTTCTGTCCATTGGAATTCTACCTCTAGCTTTTTTCGTTTTGAAGTTTTTTTTCATCTACAAACTGCTTTAACTGAAACTCAGCATGAATGGATTCTAATATCTCACTATTTGTTGTTCTTGTTGTCTCTTATATTTCTGCTAAACACAAATGCTGTACGAGTATTTCAATGATTTCTGTCTTTCTAGCTCTGGTGAGCAATGCTACTTCCAATTTATTTGCCAATTTAATCAACTTGGCTTTTCAGATCTCTTGTGCATTCATAAAGGGTTATCTCTTCCATTTGTAGGAACACTTTAGCAATTTCTTGTGCCATCTTTTATTTTTAGTACAAACCTGGTGTTTCCTTTTAGTTTTGATCCCCTACTAATTCCAAGCCTAATCTTACATTTCCTTTTGTCACATGAAATACAAGGTGACATGGTGTCAGAGTGATTGGCACTACCACCTCACAGCAACAGGGACCCAGGTTTGATGCCACTCTCGGGTGACTGTGTGTATGTTGTTTGCATGTTCTCCCCATGTCTGCATGGATTTCCTTCAGGTGTTCCGGTTTTCTCCCACAGTCCAAAAGATGTGCAGGCTAAATGGATTAGCCATGGAAAACCATGGTAGGGTTATGGGGGAGGGGGTTGGGTCTGGGTGGGAGGGTCAGTGCGAACTTGAGGGGCCTAATGGCCTGCTTCCACACAGTGGGGATTCTATGGTTCTATTCTAAAATGCTGGAACCAGAGCTGCAAAATTTAGTATTGGCTCGAAGTATAACACTTAAAGTAGCGTAGCAGTGAAGGGAATTAGGGATCCAGAATCAGGGTCTGAAGTTAAAATAGAATCCCAGGATGTAGCTGGAAATGGACACTCCAAAGGCAGGGAAAATACTTCTGAAGAACTTCAATTAAAAGGCTACAGAGCAGAAAGATTCCAACGGGCAGCAGAAAGATAAAAATCTTATTTAATTCTTAAACTGCACCTTCCATGTTCTGTGGATTCCTCAAATCTTTTCACAGCCAATACATTACCTTTGCTGTGTAGTTTGATGTTTGTTGGCAAATATAGCAGCACATTTACAAATGGAAATATCCCTCAAATAGCAACTGACATGCATAATCAATTGATTTGGTTGATTATTTTTCTTGAGTGAAGAATGTGAAATAAGATTTCAGGAGACTCTCCCATTCTTTGAGAAAGGGTAATCTGATCATTTTACTGCAGCCACACAAATTTACAGTTAGCCCACATTTAGTGGGCCTCACACAGTAGCAAGATCATATATGCTTTGGAAGGAATGTAGTGCAGATTCAGAAGAATGTTACCACAGGGACACGGGCTAAACTGTAAGAGGAAAGACTACAATTGCACTTACTGAAATTTCGAAGGTTTAGGGGTGATTGGCATTGAGGTTTCTTTAGGATTCTAAAAGAAATTCTTAGATAGAGTGAGATCCATTTGGAAGGCAGCCTCATTAACAAAGTGGCCTGTGGGTTAAGAAATGAGGAAAGTGCCCGCCAAATCCATTCCGGTCCAGAAAACAGGAAAGGCTGGAGTACCACAGCTGTGCAAACTGTGTCACAATAGATGCCCACTTGACCGCTTTTATTTTAGACCTTCTTTGGCTGGTGGGAACAAGGTGAGGAGTCATGTCTCACTATCTTTTGGGGCACTCAATTTCTGCCAGACAGGAAGGCTCAAAATCTCTTCAGCTGTTCTCCTGTCAAAAGGAGTATGGGACAAGGGGATGTAATGATAAAATCAGAATCCAGCCATTCAGGGAGTGAGGAAGCACTTCTTCACTTAAAGGGCACTAGAAGTGTGAAACACTCCCCCAAATAAAGCAGTAAATATCAGCTTAATGGAGCATGTTAAATATAAGATTGGAAGTTTTTTAACCATTAAAAATATTACTAATAAAGTGTCTTCACAGAATTGTATGGCACATAACGTGGCCATTCAGCCTGCTCTATTTATGATGGAGAATTTTTTCCTTTTAAAGGATCCTGAGCCCTGCAGAATGGTGATTGCAGGATTATTGAATATTTTTAAGGCAGAAGGAGAGAAACTCTTGATTAGTAAGCAAGTTAAAGGGCTTTGGGGTTAAGTGGTAATTTGGCGTTGAGAACGCAATTACATCAGCCATGAATTAATTGAATTGTACTGCAAGCTCAAGGGCCAAATGGCCTACTGCTTCTAATTTGTGTGTTTGTATTAAAAGAAAAGCAGCCAAGACAGGTAAATGGAGTTAGCATATAGATCAACATTGCTCTCATTGACTGGCAGAACAGGCTTGAAATGCTGAATGGTCCATTCCATTACCATTATGGGAAGAGACTTATTTCCTTTCTCATTAAATCAAATGGATTTCCTCAAGCCATGCAATGTAAAAATTGCAATTAAATGCCACAAGATGGCTCTTAACCCAAGTATGGTTTCATACCAACCATAAAATTAGATGCTTTGTGATAGTACATGTACAGTTCAGAGGTTTGAACAAGACTGTAAGATTGCCATTGAGTTCAATTTAAAAGCACCTCTTTATCGTTTAAGAAATGAAATAATGAGATCACAGGGGGGGTCCTGGATTTTACAGGAAGGAAAGTTGGCTAGAAGCCAACTTAGTCCTTGCAAGTCAAACTCCCCCAAGCCCCTGCAATGATGTGCTACAGGCAGCTAAGTGGATTAGCAAAGAAACTCCATCCCTCTCTCAGGAGCTATTAGTCAAGCAACTTCACCAGCCCTGGCAGGGCACAGCTCAGTAGTACTGCAGACAGTTATGGCTGCTGTAAAAAGGCAGTTTCCGGCGTTTTAGAGTGGGGAGGGAACCGACAGCCCAGGGAGCAGGGTCTGTCAGGCAGGAAGGAGGTGGGTGGTGGCATCTTGGAGGGGGAGGGGTGAGTTGCCCTGATGCCTGGGTGGCACCCCTAAATGAGGTTCCTCTCCTTTCTTCATGCCTTTATTCATTTTGACTTTTGAAATAAAACCTGCACATGCCAGTTGTATTATGGTTGCAGTAGTGTACTATTAAGGTCAATGGGCTTGTTAACAAACCTAACTGACCTTTAATTACTTAAATAAATATGATTAATAGGGCTCTATTTAAGCATCTGCTCAATTCGAATATCATACGGGTGAGTTCAAGGGATGGTGGGTGAGAAGGTGCTGAGATGGGCACTAGGGCACTAGCCTTATTTTACCAAAAACGTGCCCATGGTCCATGCAAGATATTGGAGATGAGAGTATTGAGCAGAGAATTGACCAATCCCACACTGAGTAGCTTTGTGGCAGCCAGTCCGGGGAGTTAATCAACCAAATACCCCAATCACTGACAGGAGCGAGATCCATTTGGAAGGCAGCCTCTTTAACAAAGTGGCCTGTGGGTTAAGAAATGAGGAAAGTGCCCGCCAAATCCATTCCAGTCCAGAAAACAGGAAAGGCTGGAGTACCAGAGCTGTGCAAACTGTGTCACAATAGATGCCTACTTGACCACTTTTATTTTAGACCTTCTTTGGCTGGTGGGAACAAGGTGAGGAGTCATGTCTCACTATCTTTTGGGGCATTCAATTTCCGCCAGACAGGAAGGCTCAAAATCTCTTCAGCTTTTTAACAGCCAAGAGACCAGAGCAAGTTTGCAAGAGATGTACAAACTGAATTAACTGTCCCATTTTATAATTTGTAATATATTATATTTCAGATCAGTTAGTACATAATACACAGGCTGGTCATTCATCACTTTAAGAGGGAGTATGACGTTTACTTAATCATTTTGCACAACATTTAATCCGTCATTTAATCAAATAGATTTGTCCTAAGGCCAATACCATTTAAATGGCAGGGTTAGTATTCACCGAGATAACAAGGTGTAGAGCTGGATGAACACAGCAGGCCAAGCAGCATCAGAGGAGCAGGAAGGCTGACGTTTCGGGTCTAGACCCTTTTTCAGAAATGGGGGAGGGGAAGGGGGTTCTGAAATAAATAGGGAGAGAAGAGGAGGAGAATAGAAGATGGATAGAGGAGAAGATAGGTGGAGAGGATACAGACAGGTCAAAGAGGCGGGGATGGAGCCAGTGAAGGTGAGAGTAGGTGGGGAGGTAGGGAGGAGATAGGTCAGCCCAGGGAGGACAGACAGGTCAAGGGGGCGGGAAGAGGTTAGTAGGTAGGAGATGGGGTGGAGCTTGAGGTGGGAGGAGGGGTAGGTGGGAGGAAGGACAGGTTAGGGAGGCGGGGACAAGCTGGACTGGTTTTGGAATGCGGTAGAGGGAGGGGAGATTTTGAAGCTTGTGAAGTCCACATTGATACCATTGGGCTGCAGGGTTCCCAAGCGGAATATGAGTTGCTGTTCCTGCAACCTTTGGGTGGCATCATTGTGGCACTGCAGGAGGTCCAGGATGGACATGTCGTCTGAGGAATGGGAGGGGGAGTTGAAATGGTTCGCGACTGGGGGGTGCAGTTGTTTAGTGCAAACCGAGCGTAGGTGTTCTGCAAAGCGGTCCCCAAGCCTCCGCTGGGTTTCCCCGATGTAGAGGAGGCCACAACGGGAACAGCGGATGCAGCATACCACATTAGCAGATGTGCAGGTGAATATCTGCTTGATGTGGAAAGTCTTCTTGGGGCCTGGGATGGGGGTGAGGGGGGAGGTGTAGGGGCAGGTGTAGCACTTCCTGCGGTTGCAAGGAAAAGTGCCAGGTGTGGTGGGGCTGGAGGGGAGTGTGGAACAGACAAGGGAGTCCCAGAGAGAGCGGTCCCTCTGGAAAGCAGATAAGGGTGGGGAGGGAAAAATGTCTTTGGTGGTGGGGTCAGATTGCAGATGGCAGAAGTGTCGGAGGATGATGCGTTGGATCCGGAGGTTGGTGGGGTGGTACGTGAGGACGAGGGGGATTCTGTTTTGGTTGTTATTGCGGGGAGGGGGTGTGAGGGATGAGTTGCGGGAAATGCAGGAGACACTGTTGAGAGCGTTCTCAACCACTGAGGGGGGGAAGTTGCAGTCCTTGAAAAATGAGGACATCTGAGATGTCCAGGAGTGGAATGCCTCATCCTGGGAGCAGATGTGGCAGAGGCGAAGGAATTGGGAATAGGGGATGGCATTTTTGCAGGAAGGTGTGTGGAAGGAGGTGTATTCTAGGTAGCTGTGGGAGTCGGTGGGCTTGAAATGGATATCGGTTTCTAGGTGGTTGCCAGAGATGGAAACAGACAGGTCCAGGAAGGAGAGAGAGGTATTCACCATTGCTTTTTTATTTTGCTTTGAAATATTAATTCCACTGGAAGCTTATATTGATTATAACTAGCGTTGTGACACTTTGGCTGAGATGAGCTTTGGAGGTGACAGGGATCCCATGCTGGCACTTGGAGTGGACGGCAACATTACCGGTTCAGCCAGAAAAAAGAGACACTGCGCTCCTGATTTGGAAACACATAAGAGGCCACCTGGGAGTGTCTACAGATAGTGGTGGACACCATATCTAAACTTACTGCAAGGATGGAATGAGGGACCCAATTGCCTGCTTGAGTAATTCAAATGGGTTTGAAGCAGACTGGCCATCTGTCACCTTTTCCATCACTGCCAGAAAGGCCTATTATTGGGAACACATTAGGCATGCTGCCTGACTCCTATACCTGCAAATCTAGAGCCTCCCCATATCCCAGCCCCTTCCCCAAAGGCCCCATGCTCTTACTGTCTACACACAGCTGAGGAGCAGACTTCAACTGATGTATTCATGTCAATCCAATTCCAGCCAGAGTATCTCCTGCGATAAATTTTCTTCTTAATCTTGCTCTGTTATCACTAGAGACTCTTCAGTATCTATGCTTGGTTCCCACCTATTTCTCATCCACACACTGATGCTTCATGACATTACTTGAAAACACAGCATCTGATTTCACATTTCACGCATGAGTACTCAACTCTACTTTATCACCTGCCCTTACAACCATTCCAATAACTTTGATTTGTCATATGAATTATCCAGGGCCAGATTTATGTTGTTAAAATGTGCGTGTGGAGTTGGGAATTTTTCTATTTCCACAATCCTATCTCCCTTCTGGAGGTGCCTGTCCCATTCTATCTTCATTCTGGGCAGAGAGGTACAAAATCCCCAATCCACAAATGGGCCTGGATACAGAGATGGGCAAATTGCATTGCACACCCACTATAAGGCCTACTTTTGACATTGGTGGGGGGTGAGGCAGATGTAGTCACTGCTGAACCCAGGATTGTGAAGTTATCTCAGACCTTTGATGCAGAAGGCCTGAATTTCTCTCTGACTGTCTCTTATGGTCAACAAGTTTTTAATTTGAGGAAAAGTTATTTGCACCCATTCTCTGAAAACAGTGAATGCCTCACAGGCTGCCTCCATTTCTATTGTCATTGCCACACAAAGCTTTGACTCACTGCTGGCATTTGCATCTGCTATTGTACCAAATGTCTGTACGGTGCAACAGTTATAATCAGTTGCCTAGTGTTGGATCTGCTCTCTGCACATTGTCTTCAGACTGCTAATCATGGAAGACAGTGACATAGTGGTAAGGTCACTGGACTGGTTAACCAAAGGCTCAGGCTAATGTTCTGGAGACACACGTTCATATCCCATCTTGGCAGTTAATGAAATTTTAATTAATAAAATCTGGAATTGTAATTTAGTCTCAATAGATACGATCATGAAACTATTATCAATTGACATTAAGGCAGCTCTTATGGTGCATTAGTGGTGTCTCTATCTCTGAGCCAGGATGCCCAGAGATATGTCATAACATCTCTGAATAGGGTGGTTGGAAAAAAATCAATCCACATTAAAAATTATTCTGGTTCACTCATCCCCTGTAGTAAAGAACATCTGCTTTCCTTACCTAGTATGGCTTACATATGATTCTAGATCCATGTAGTTAATTCTTAACATACCCTTTGAAATGATCTATCAAACCACTTAATTTAAGAACAATTAGGAATGGGTAGCAAATGCTAGCCTTGTCAGTGATGCCTATGTCCAATGAAAGAATAAATTTGAAATGTTTAAAGCCTGGCAGGTTCCTGAAGTTGCACAACCAAAATGCCAAGCCCAGGCACTTCAAGCTTCACACTGTTGTCAAGCTCTTGTGCACCTCATAGTCCAATGTATAAGAGTGTCATTATCACTCATTAATTGTCCCTACCATTGTGATGTACAGATAGCAACAGTGAGACTATTCACCCTGCACATAGCTAGTCTAGCATCAACAGTCAGGCAAATGAAAGATAATCTACCTGACTGCATGCAACATTGCAACAAGGTAGATGAATTGATCACATAAAAAATGTAAATGGGTATGATCTACTTGCCATTAGAGAAATGTAGCTGCAGGGTAACAAGGCTGAGAACTGAATCCTCAAGGTTTTTGACATTTCGGAGTGAAAGCCAAAGAGGAAAAGGAGTTTCACTAGTTCTGATAATAAAGGGTGTGACAAGTATTTATTGAAAGAGGATCCAAGTACTGAAGATCAAGATGTCAAATTAGTTTGGGTGGATCCAAGAAATAAGAGGGGGCAGCAAACATTTATGGGACATCAAACAGTAGCAGTAATGTAGGGCATGGTATAGATCAGGATATCGGAACTTGCAAAAAGACTTCAAGGGAGGTTAGACAGTCTTAGACAAAAGGACTGCAGGATATAAAATATCTTGGTTCAATTGTATGGTATAAAATAACTTGGTGCAGATGTATGAAGTCTTGTTGAGTTTGCACTTGGAATGTTGTATACAATTTTATTTTCCTTGCCTGAAAAACGGTATATTTGCCACAAAGAGAATGCATTGAAGACTGATTCCTAGAATGGCAGGTTTGTCTTCTGTGAATAAATTGGGTAAACTGAGTCTGTATTCCTTAGAGTTTTGAAGAGTGATAGATGATCTCATTGGAATTCAAAATTTTCTGGGGCTTGATGGTGGATACGGAAACGATATGGTTGTGGACATGCTTGCCATTTTGGTAGGCAGGCAACCCAGGACACCAAAACATCAATAAGGACACTCCCATGAAACTACTAGATCTGTATCTCACAACCCACTTCACCTTCAACAACAGCATATACAAACAAATCAACGGAACACTAATGGGATCCCCAATATCAGGACTGATTGCAGAAGCAGTAATGCAAAGGTTAGAACAGACAGCGCTCCCCACTTTCCAACCCAAACTTTGGGTCTGATATTAGATGACGCCTTCATGATTATTAAGCGCACAAAACTGGAAGAAACACACCGACACACAAGTAACATCCTTACTGGGGTAAAATTAACGAAAGAAGAAGCGAACAACAACTGACTACCCTTCCTGGACATAATGGTAGAACGCAAAAAACAACAGGGAACTCCAGACTAGCGTGTATAGAAAGAACACACATACGGACCAGATACTCAATTACATTAGCAACCACTCCAACGCCTACAAACAGAGCTGCATCAGGACGCTATTTAAATGAGCCACAACACATTGCAGCAACCCGGAATTATGCAAAGCAGAACAGGAGCATCTATACGGAGTCTTCAAAAGGAATGGATGCCCAAAAAGCACATTCTGCCATTACCTCCGAGACAGACCCCAACAGGAAGACACAACATGACCAGTTTCATTAATCACCCTTTCATACATCAAGGACATTTCAGAGATGACCACAAAATTATTCAGACCCCTAGGTATCAGAATAGCCCATAAACCGATAACCACCCTACAACAGCTACTGACGAACGTAAAGAATCCCATAGCCAAAATGAGCAAAACCGGTATAATATACAAAATACCATGCAAGAACTGTGAGAAACACTACATAGGCCAAACCAGAAGAAAACTGACATACAGATACATGAACACCAAAAGACACCAAAAGATATGACCAATTCTCACTTGTCTCACTACACATGGACAATGAGGGAGACAAATTCGACTGAGACAACACATCTGTCGTCACACAAACCAAATAGAGACACGTCAGGGAAGTCCTGGAGGCCTAGTATTCCAACTGGAAGTCCATCAACAAACACATTGAATTAAACCCTGTGTTCAAACTATTGAGAAACAGAACCGAAAGTAATACCAACCACCCAAGCAAACTGAGGCATATAAATAACAAGTGGGACAGAACACTGACATTTCACCAGAGGCGCACTGATGATGTTACCTAGCAGGGTGATGAAACGTTTTCAATCACACCCATTGGCTTGGCAAGCATGTCTACAACTTCATCCACAACGCAAGCTACAAATCTTCTCGAAAACTTTAAATGGGAAGGATATCTCCAAAGAGTTGGAGGTGGGGGAGGAGATGTGCAGCGAAGGACACAGTCTCAAAATAAACATAAGATATTAAGGATGGAGATAAGAGGGATCTTTTATTGGTAACAGATTGGTGATTCTATGGAATTTTATATCCAGAGAGGTGCATTCACTCAATCATGTTTAAGGTCGAGATTGATAGTTTCTGAGTCATTAAAGATATCAAGATATATGGGGTGAGTAGGAAAATGGTTTTTGAGCCATGATATGGTTGAATGATAGAGCAGTCTTGAAGCACTGAATGATCTACACTGGCTCCTATTTTCTATGATACTATGTACCTCCATTATCCAACCAGACTCATGAAATGATACCATGTGAGGTGAGTACACATAATTGGTGTCCGTGTCAAAAAATGACCATCAATGGACAGTCAGGCATCAACTGTATCTCAGTTTAATAACCAGGACTTGAAGCCTTAGATGCAGTTCATGGGTGGTAAAAGAACATTCAGTATCCAGGAGGTAGAAAGCTCTTCCCATCCAGAATGAAATGAAATGAATATTACTAGAGACTATAACGGTTGTGAATGCCTGAGATGAACAGTGCCCCAGCTGCTTCCATGACCTGGGTCTCACTCCCACCAAGAGATGATCATTGGCTACAAGTGGCAAGCCTATGTAGCTGGGCTGCAAATGGTACTTAATTGTTCTGGAAAAAGAACAAATGAGGGTCTGAGACAATCAGCAGAAAATCTACTCATGTTGTAAAATGTGTATCATCATTACCAATTCATGCAACATTGAATCACAGCATGCGTCCATGCAGGAGTTTAATGTTTTTCATATGCTATGTCTTTAAAGAGTATTTTGTCCTGGTTGTTTTTATGAAGAGAGGTTGAGACAGAGGTGCAAGTGGTCTGTTCCAAGCCAATAAAGTAAAATAAACAGCTTGTGATGCCTTGGGATTGTTTTTTTAAAAATTGCAACAATAGAAGCAGCATGAAGAGTTGGGGTCAAGTTCCCACAGAAACACTATTTTGGTTTAACTTTCAGCAGCTGTTGCGGTTTGGAAGCTGCTATATATCTCTCTCTGCTACAGCAAAACTTGGAATTCTCTCTCTCTATCTTTCAGAATTTTCTCTTGATATTATTTCCTCTTGAACTGGAGAATTGTATGTCAGACAATCTATTTTACTGAATTTACCTTTGCTGAGGAATTGTTTATGGGATGTTACTATATTGGAACAGTTGCACTTTAGTAGTTAAATAATCTGTTATTTCTGTTAAGTTTTCCAGTAGAGTAGTTATTCCAATTCTTTTTTTTTATGTTTTAACTATGGTACAAGAATAGAGTGTGATGTGCTTCAAATCTTGTAGTCTGACCAATTGAATTGCATCCGGAACACAATTTCTTACAATTGCCTTCAAAATTAAGAAAAGTTGGGGTCTAGGCCATCTTCTTAAAATATTTTGAGGAGGCTTGGTCGGGTCCATAACAAATTGGGGGCTCTTTTCGAGGTCAAAATCTCTAATTCCAGGTTGGGTTTAGGATTATCAGATTCAAAGACAGTGAGTGGCGACTGTTGGTGTTCTGTTTTTCGGCGTTGCATTTGGTTGGTTTAGATAGGGTGTACTTTGTGTAGTAATGTTCTTTCAGTCATTAAGAGTCACTTCGGGTGTCTTACAGAAAATGAGCAAGGCAAAGTTTTTGGAATTGGCAGACAAGATGGAGTTGGGGTTGCCTCTGTCTATGCACAAAGGGGAGGTAATTACAGCAGTAGCTTATCCTTTATGATTGCAAGAAATGCCATCAGAAACTTTGGAAATGGTTAAAACTCAATTGCAAATGAAGCAGCTTGAACCAGAGACAAAAGAAAAAGAGAAAAGGAAATGAAATGGTTTGAATTACAATTAAAAGCCAAAGAAAAGCAGAAAGAGTGATAAGGTCTAGCAGAGGAAAAAGAAAAGGAAATGAAGGCCCTAGCAAAAGAAAGGGAGGAGAGACTTTTTGAACTTCAGAGGTTGGAACTGAAATCTCAGATTTGACTTAAAATGGTGGAGGTAGAGGTGAAAAGTATGAGTAGTGATAAGGACAGTATTGGAGAGCAATCCCATCATAGCCAAAGGCCTGGTGGGGATCTGTTTAAATATGTACAAGCGTTTCCTACGTTCAATGAGAAGGACAAAGAAACCCTTTTCATCTTATTTGAGAAAATGGCTAAACCATTGAAATGGCTGGTGACTATGTGCGTATTGTTGATCTAAGCAAAGTTGCTAGGTAGTGCTGGAGAAGTGTCTGCATCACTATCAAAGGAGGTAGCTGGGCAGAATGAGAAAGTGGAAAAAACCCCTTTTACATACATATGAACTGGCACCAGAGTAGAGGGAACCTGGTTAAATGTACATTGAATTTGAAAGGATTAAACAGAGTAATTTTGACAGGTGGCTAAAGGCATTGAAAATACAACAAATTAATGGAGATCTTAGACTGATGATTATTTTCGAACAGTTAAAAAATTCACTTCCTGAAGTAGTGAGGAATCATGTGGAAGAACAGAGAGTTGAGACTGCAGGATTAGCAGCTGAAATGGCAAATGATTATGAATTGGTTGATATATCAAAATTTGGCTTCCGACATCAATTTCAATTTGTGAGGGATAGAAACTGGGGGAAAGGGAAAACCTCAGGTCTTAAGGGAAAAGGAGATCTCATTGAAGATAATAAAGATAGCTTACCACAGGGTAATAAGGAAACCCATGAGGGGGAAAGAGAAAATAAAAAAGCATAGATGTTTTCACTGTAATAAAGTAGCCACATGATGTTGCAGTGTTGCTGCAACAGAAGTTGCTGGAAAATCTCAGCAGGTCTTGCAGCATCTGTGTATAAATATCAGAGCTAACATTTAGGTTCCAGTGACCCTTCCTCAGAGGAGGGGTGAGGAAGGGTCACCGGACTCAAAATGTTAACGCTGATCTTTCAAAACTATTAGAACAAAGTTATGGATATTTCGGAATAAAAATATTTAAATCCACTGAATACAATTCGGAATTGCAGGGAGCATTAGAATGATGGCATCAAACTTGAAAGACCATGTTGAGGGCTTATAGTCAAGACTATCCAGAGGATTTGAATAAAGGAACTCCATTTGTACGTTTTGCAAATAGGGATGCACCTAATGAATCAACTAAATTTAGTCCATTTGAATTAGTTTTTGGGAATGAGATAAGAAGACCACTGAAATTAATTAAGGAGAAATTAGTGAGTTAGAGTTCAGAGACTACATATTTGGACTATGTGTCAAATTTTAGGGAAAGATTAAATAGAGCAGTTGAGTTCGCTAGACAAGTAACACAACATGTGATGAAACAGGAAACAGACAAGAGTTCAAAAATTCACAATTTTGCTAGTTGAAATAAAGTGTTCCTGCTACTCCCAGTAGTAGATGAACATTTGTAGGCAAGGTTTAGTGGGCCTTATCAAATTGAAAGGAAATTAAGTGAGGTGAATTATTTCATAAGAATGGCAGATGGAAAGAAATTTCACAGAGTGTCATGTGAATATGCTCAAAAAGCTAACTTGATAAGGAAGGGAAACAAAAGGAGAATGCTTTACTGGTTACAACACAGAGTGAAGAACCAAGTTCAGATGATTCTAAATTGGACATTCTTCAAAATAAATTGGACACTGAGTAAGTTCTCAAAAATTTGGATAAATTATTGAGTTACCTCCCAGAGGAAAATTGAAATGACTTGAAAGAGTTATTACAATCAAATGGAGAGATATGTGGCTGGAAAGTTCAAACATGATTACACATGATGTAGATATAGGAAATGTTGTTCCAATTGAGAAACATCCTTATAGGCTTAACCATCTGAAGTTGGCACAGGTTCAAAAAGAGATTGAAAGCATGCTCAAATATAATATAAACAAAGTGAGTTGCAGTGAATGGAGCTCACCAACATTAATGGTGTTAAAACCAGATGGTACCCAACAATTATGTGAGACTGTCACAACATCAATGCTGTTCTCCATTTGAAGGCTTCTTCACCCACCATATGCTGCACTATGCCAAGCTCATGGTCATTCAAGTGAATCACTGCTTTACAGGAGAATTATTGATGATGGTATCTTACATGGTAGCGATCAAGCATGCCCTCTGACAATCTTTCCCTCACCACCTGCTTCCTCTAATGGCTCACTCCCTAACCTTCCTGGCTGTTGCTCTAACTCCTAACCTCCTTCTCCTTCTCTTCCTCTAATTACATAGGTATCCAGCCTGTTGAATGTGCATCCCACCTCACATTCTGCACATATTGTGCAGGATGCAACATACAACCATCATCCAGGAAACTCTGGCAGCTGAGTATTGCAGGAGAACAGGCCAACCACCTTTTGGTGGTGATATGTGTATGAATATAGTTTGCATAGTAATGCCTTTTATCCTTATACTCAAGGAATTGAGGAGGTACTGCCTTAAAGGGTGGCCTGGTTACCATATAGTACAATGAGGATTATTAAGGCAGGCTCACTTCTGGCAGATGAAGGTAGTGTGACAACTGGGTAAGAATTAAGTGCACATTAGCAGGATTCTCCTCCTGTGATTGCACACCTTTTAAACATGAACAGTACAGAGTATTTTCCATTGATGAGTCTCTCTTCATGGTGATGTCCACATGTGTAATCCATTATTCCCTGTACTGCGGTGGGGGGGTGGTGGGGACATGGAGAGGAAGTCCGTTTTCGGTGAAGGTCATTGTCTTCTGCATTAGGAGGCTGTGTCAAAGTGAAAAGTGATGTCCACCGCAAAGCAAGACATTCATCACGGTGCTAATGCAACACTGGGCTACCACTTGTGAAATGCCACACAGGTCTTCAGCAAAGCCTGGCTTGATCAGGCCCCGGAAATATGGAGTACCATAATCTTGACTGCTATAGCTAAGGACTGTCAGCTAATGGTTTGAGGTGTCAGTTCCTCTCACATGAGGGCACAGTTGTTTGAAACAGTCTTTCTGAGCATTGTCAGCCTTCCTCTTTCCAGATCATTGCACCATAGACAATATATCCTGTGTTCAGTGTACTAACCTGTACTTCATTGCTCATATCCTTTGAGACTTTGTCTTCTGCTGTCTGGGGACTCTTGCTCTTGCAGCTCATACCAACCACCCAGTAGTCTAAGTGTGTGAGAGAGCTGCGCCCATTGTACAACTGGAGGCCTCTTTCAGAGAGACACACTTTGTGGTGAAACCCTGAAGGGACTGCTTGCTTCCCACTTTGATACCAGGTGTTATTGCAGCAATTGAGGTTACCCAGCATTACGATCCTGCCATCTGGTTGGAAGATATGGTCTTTCAAGAGTTGATGTGGAGGTAGGCTATAAACAGTCTAGAATAATTTTGGATCAGGTTTCTCCCACTGTCAGTGTGCTCTTTGTATTGATTGTAATGAGGTCAGTCAGGTGGACCTCATAGAATATGAGTTCTCTGATTGGGGCTGTTAATCGGGTCCAATCAGGGAGGCCTGGCTGACAGATAAGAAGAGAAATGTTAGACATCCTGTTCACTCGGAGAGCTGGCTCTGAAGGAACTGGATCAGTGTCAAGGAATCTCAATGTGTAATTAAAGGGTGACTTGGTGACAGGTACCGGCCTCTATGGAGTTATTTCACCCTCCAGCAGCATTCACGATCTCTTGCTGTGGAGGTGCTTCCAAAGTCCTTCACTGCAGCAACAAGAACAACAAACATGAGTCTGGAAAATTTATTCTTCAGATAAATGTCTCCTCCAACTCCTCCTTGAACTTGTGCACGAACCCCAACTTGCCCACTTTCTGGCAAAGCCAGAAACACAGGTGGAACTTCCACATCCCTGCACTTTTGTCTTTAACCCACCTCCATTCTAACATAGATATATGGATGAAAATCTAAGTTTCTACAAGGTAAGCTTCTGACCTTGTCTGGTCATCATCGCGTAGACAGTCGAATTCCATCTCTGCGACTTTGCCCATTTTCCCCTTGCATCAGATCATTCGCTGTGAAAATCCTCACCCAGGCCTTCGTGCCTCCTGGCTGAGCTCCCACTGTACATCTTCAATAAAATATCCACCTTCAGTGGATAGAAAATTGAGCTATTCATATCCGAACTTGCTTCAAAGATTAAGCCGTCACTACAGCAATCAGTGGTCCATATTGATGTTGAGTCTGGCAATCCTGTGATTTTAAACATCACATCAAAATTTTAAAACTTTTCCATGGCCACACCTATCTTCTTAACTTTCTCTAGTCCTGCAACCATTCCTCCAAATCTGGCTTCCTGCACATCCGGTATCCCATGTTTTCCTAATACCATCACTAGTATATGTGTATACGGCTGCCTAAGCCCTAACCTTTAGAATTTTGTTCCTTAGTAGCTCCTTTCTAGATCTCTCTATTCCTTTAAGCTGCACCTTAAAATCTCTTTGACCAAGCTTTTTGACACTTATCGCCTGTCCAGTATCTCCTTCTGTGGTTCAACGTCAAATTTAGTTTGATATCCCTCCTGTGAAGTGCTTTGAGATATCCTATTGCATTTAATACATAATATGAATGTAAGTTGTTATCATAACCTGTAAGCAATGAGCTCTAGCCACATAGACTGCTCTTTTAGTTGAGATCTGACCATGTATTTGCAACAACGTAAAGTCAAAAATGCAATCACCTCACCGTCAAGAGTTTAATGTTTACTGGATGTGAAAACCTCATAATTACTAACTTTTCATTTTGAAAGTAATATTGCAAGAAACACAGAGATAGATTTAAATCCAAGTTAAAATTCCAATTCAGAGGGTGTGCAAAACATTTCATGTTACCGTTTTTTTCACTTGGATGTATGATGCAAAATATACAATCTATAGGATAGGGGAAAGAAATATCTAAACGATCAGTCAATGAACAATTCTATGATCAGATGCCATTTCTGCCACCTCTAGCGAGATGCCACCACCAGACACATATTCGCCTCCCCTCCCTTGTCCGCCTTCTGCAGGGACCGTTCCTTCCGGGACACCCTGGTCCACACCTCCTTCACCCCCAACACATCCCCACAGCCCTACTGCACCTTCCCCTGTAACCAGCTAAGGTGCAACACCTGCCCATTTACCTCCTCCCTCCCCAGTATCCAAGGCCCCAAACATACCTTCCAGGTGAAGTAACACTGCTCACAATGTGGTCTCCTCTACATTGGGGAAACGAAGCGTGGACTTGGCAACCGCTTCGCAGAACATCGAAGTTCTGCTCTCAAAAAAGACCCTGAACTACCTGTTGCCTGCCACTTCGACGTACTACCCTGCTCTCTGGCCAATATCTCTGTCTCTGGCTTGCTGCAGTGTTCCAGTGAAGACCAATGCAAGCTGGAAGAACAACACCTCATTTTCCACTTGGGGGCCCTACAGCCCTCTGGACTCAACACTGAGTTCAATAATTTTAGGGCCTAAACTCTCCCATGTCCCAGCCACCTACCCCACATACCAGGCCTTGTTACCACGTAGTCTGCCATTTCACACCCCCTGTTGTTAGTCAGTAACAGTCCCCATTAAAAACTACTCACCCTCCCAGCCTGATCATTAGCAACTCCTTTGTCTGTCCAATTGTCTTTGTCCCTCTTTGGGCTCTATCCTATCATTTACTCCCTACCCCATCCACCTCTCTATTTTCTGCATCTAAACTGATGTTTTCCCAGCCACTATCAGTTCTGAGGAAGGGTCACCGGACCCGAAACATTAACTCTGTTTTTTCCTTCACAGATACTACCAGACCTGCTGAGCTTTTCCAGCAACTTTGTTTTTGCTCCTGATTTACAGCATCTGCAGTTCTTTCATTTTTTAACAATTCTATTCTGAGAGTTTTAATTTCCTACTGTAGTTACACATCAGAAGTGCTTGCACAATGTCAGTAAAACCGGAAGCTAATTCATTGAGTTTATGTATAGTTTTGGTTTTACTCACAAACAGAGATGTGAATCCATATTTTGGCAGACTGAGAATCTTCTGGTACAAAATTACTCTTTCACTATCCATGTCACTGAGGTGTTCCATTAGTCTATCAAAAGAATTCTGTGTTTTTTCCTTTCTAGCCTGGTTACACCAGGGATTGAATTCAATTTGAAATGTGATGATTTCCATTGAATTCAATCTGCCAAGTGCTGCAGTGTGCTTCATCCTGAATCAGTACAGGCATTGGACTATATCAAATTACAGTTTAGCACTCATGCTGTTGGATGCAGTACAAAGGGAGAAGAGCAGAATAGAATCAAGCCTGAATTCAGTCAGGTTGAATCAGAAGCACTGTAAAACCAAACGCAGAATATGGGTATTAACGAAAAGCTAGCATTAAGAGTATTTGAATCTGTGCTCTCAGTTAACAGAAGTGTGAAGATACAGCATGTGACACCTCTGTTTCACACTGCGGCACCATTATATTGAATCTTGAATCAGTCATCTAATTTCCTTTGTGATTGTAAGGATATTGCTCTTCATTTCTGGGAACTTGAGGTAGATGACGACTGAGCACAATGCTAATGCAAACTATTAATTGCCTGTAAACCAAGTACAAAAGTCTGGTGAAGCAAGACATTCAGAAGAAACATCTTTAGACTCAAAACATTAACTTTGTTTTCTCTCCACAAATGCTGCCAGACCTGCTGAGTTTCTGCAGCCATTTCTGTTTTTGTGTGTTTAAAACTTCACTCGTGCCTACTTCCATCAGGTCTCCATCACATGTGGCCTGACATCGTCAGCACATAACTCCTTACCCATATGCTCAGTAGCTTTTACCAGAGAATTGCTACCTTACTTGCAGTGATTAACCATTCTGAATACTTCCTGATTTCAACAGGCCCATCAATAAAAGCAAACAGCAACAGAGAGCAGAACTTCTGCTCAACTCGGACAATTGGCAGAAGTGGAGATCATGCAGATGAACACCATTAAGGTTGACAAGCTTCCTCCACAGTTAAACGGCCAGGGGAAAAGGCACTTTAATCACCTAACTGCTTAAAAATCAAGTGAAAAGAAATAAATATTTATGAACAGGATAAACTGTTCAAATAAATGGTGTACATCTCCTGTAATGATATTGGTATTTCATACATACAGCCATTACAAATGTGTGTGTTTAAATCTCTGTGATCAAAAAGCATATTCTAGTAAAATTGACAAATGGCCTGTATTATTGACACAATAATGAGAAAAGAGCTCAAAGAAATAAGTACAGTGTCTGAGTTAGCTTTGAGACTAAGCTGTTTCTAAATTACTTTGTTTCTAAAGGTCACAACAAAAAAAAACTGGCAGATTGCACAATCTAATGATGGTTCATCTCCTGATTTCCCCCAAAACACTCAGCCATCTACAAGGCACAGGTCAAGAGTACAATGGAATAGCTCCGGAAACTCAACACCGTCCAATGCAAAGAAATCAGTTTGACCAGCACTCAGTTACTGGCTTTAACTTCCATTCCCTCCACTGTGAGTTTGTCACATCTGCAATATGGTCTATGTGCAGGTTACGTTGCAGCAAATTATCAAACATCAGCATCTTCACTCCATAACTCCATCTGCAAGAAGGATAATCAACAGACCCATTGCCTCCAAGTTCCCCAACAAGTCACACACAATCTCAATCTGGAAATATATCACCATTCCCCTCATCGTTGCTGGGTCAAATTCCTATAGCTTCCTGCCTAACACCACTGTGAAAGTGCCTTTACCAAATGATACAAGAAGAAGCACCATTACCAACTTCTCAGGCTAATTAGGGATATGCAAGAAATGCCCTTGTCCTAAAAAGAATTTAAAAACTAATATTTCTAGCCAGGTTCACTAACCCTTGAAGATCTGGACAGGATTTTCCTAGAAATTAATCATGCTTAAATGCTAAAACGATACACAGAACTTCCATACTGACATGAAAAATAGTTTTGTCCTTTTGTAGGCCCATTCTAATGCCTTATTGATGAATACATTCTCAAAGAAATAGACCTAAGTTTGTGAAAATTACATTTTCTATTTACAGCAATTCCAACATCCTCTGGTTTTGCATGTAGTGCTACTATAATATTTGTTTGTATTTGTGCTGCTAATGAATATTTACAGTGTCTGCTCAGGTAAGGAAAATTTAAAATACATCTTACTGGCTTCATCTTTTTATGAGGATATAAGGAAGACCAAGACTATTGGGAAGTAGTGGTCTAGTGGTAATGTCATTGGACTAGGACCAGAATCTGGGCAAATGGTCTGGGGGCATGAATTCAAATTTTGCCACCATGGCAGATGGTGAAATTTGAGCTCAATAAAAAAATCTGGAATTAAATAAAACTGGCCTAATAGTGACCATAAATCCATCTGGTTCCCTAATGTACTTTACGGAATGAAGTCTGTCATCCTCCCCTGATCTGGCCTACATGTAGAATGTGACTGACTCCTAACTGGTCTCTGAAATGGCCCTAGCAAGACATTGCACAACCAGTAATGCCCACATTTCACCCCATGTACAAATGAAGAAAGAAAGTTGTAACACTTTCTATCATTATGTATACTGAAACTCATTAGCCAATCACATAGTCAGACCTACAGCTAAGTGGTTCATCTGTAAGTTGTAGGTTCAAGTCCTTCTCCAGAAATCTGTGCACACAGTCACAGGCTGACAAATTGCAGTAGTACTGAGAGAGTGCTGTACTTTTACAGGTGCTATCTTTCAGATGAGGCATTAGGTCAAGGTCCTGTCAGCTCTATGTGGGTTTAAATGATTCACAGCACTCTTTTTATCACAGACAATTCTGCTTGGTATTCTAAGCCATCATTCTCTCACTAAACCAACACAGGAACAGGTTATCTCATTGGTCTATATCTTATTGCTGTTTGTGGACCTGTGTTATACTGAAATTAGCTGCTGTGATTCTCATGTTATAAAGGGAACATCATTTCATGGGTTCTAAGGTCCAGAGCTTATGGAGAGCACAATTATTAATGCAAGTGTTGTCCATACTTTGAACACTTCAACCAGTTTCTATGTAAACTCATTTTAATCTGGTGATATGCTTGTGAAATGAACAAGGGGGTCAGAGTCAACTTGCAATTCAATGGAATTTAATATTCATGATAAAACTATCAATTCTTACATTAATTTCTCAACCAGTTACAACTTTAAGTTTTTGTTGCAATTCTTATCTAAACTACTACAAGTTACCTGATGAGGACCAGGTACTACCTGTGTAGTTAAATTTGGCCAGGCTGGAAATTGGCTCATATGAATTTGGTAAAGGTTGGTCTTGCACATGGTCATCTTCTCTCTCTCTCCAGGTGGTTGGAGCTCCACTGTTGGGCCAGTTTGAATCTTCATTGAAGGAATGGCCACCACGTGTCCCTTCTTATCCCTCCTTGCTGCATCCTTCCAGAATGTTCTCTAGCACTCAGTTTATTGATCTTCCAGGTCAAAGTCACAGTGTCCAAGAAGTCACCCTCAGCCCCCATCTTCAGATGTGTCAAAGACACATTCCCTTCTCCATACATGGTCATGGTGGGAACCTGGAGTGCCAGCATATCTGCTCACTGTATCCCCAATTCACAAACCAGCATTGATTTTCATGGCAAGTCTGGGCTTTTCCTTGCCTACTTTTATTTTGTGCATTTGCTCTGTGCTTTATTTGTCCTGCAAATCCCATTAGGCCAGGCTGCTCAAAGGTTGCCGATTTTGGTTTCAGGCCTAGCCATTCAGGCTGTGGGCTGTCTGGCTTACTAATCTTTTGCCATGTTGGAGCTGGGTCTTTCCCAAAATCAATGCAACAGAAAGCCATTTTGCTGACATTGAGAAATATTATGGAGTAAACTAGATTGCGAGAAGGAATTGCTTGAAATACGAGCACCTCAATCATATGGCACAGGGCGTTAATAAATCTTAATCCTGTGCCAATACCTGCAATTAGCATTCAGTTTTGGGGAGTTTATTTGTGAAGGTCAGAGATAGTAGGAACTGCCGATGCTGGAGAATCTGAGATAATAAGATGTGGAGCTGGATGAACACAGCAGGCTAAGCAGCATCAGAGGAGCAGGAAAGCTGATGTTTCGGGTCTGGACCCTTCTTCAGAAATGGGGGAGGGGAAGGGGGCCCTGAAATAAATAGAGAGAGGGGGAGGCGATCATAGAAGGTGGATAGAGGAGCAGATAGGTGGAGAAAAGACGGACAGGTCAAGGAGGCAGGGATGAAGCCAGTACAGGTGAGTGTAGGTGGGGAGTTGGGATGGGGATTGGTCAGTGAGGAGGGAGGGGCAGGTAGGTGGGAGGGAAAATGGACAGGTCAAGGAGGTGGCGTTGAGGCTAGTAGGTAGGAAGTGGGGGTGTGAGTTGGTCAGTGAGGTGGGAAGAGCGGATAGGTGGGAGAAAAGAGGGACAGGTCAAGGAGGCGGGGACGAGATGGGCTGGTCTTGGGATGAGGCCGGGGGTGGGAGATTTTGAAATTTGTAAAGTCCACATTGAGACCATTGGGCTGCGGGGTTCCCAGGCGGAATATGAGGTGCTGTTCCTCCAGCCTTTGGGTGGCATCGTTGTGGAAATCTCCTTCCCAAAATCCACAAACCCGATTGCCCTGGTCAACCCATTGTCTCCGCCTGCTCCTGCCCGACTGAACTTGTCTCCACTTATCTCAACTCCATTTTCTCCCCCCTAGTCCAGGAACTCCCCACCTATGCCCGGGACACCACCCATGCCCTCCACTCCCTCCAAAACTTCCAATTCCCTGGCCCTCTACACTTTACCTTCACCATGGATGTCCAGTCCCTATATACTTGCATTCCCCATGCAGATGGCCTAAAAGCCCTCCGCTTCTTCCTCTCCCGCAGGCCCGACCAGTCCCCCTCCACCGACACCCTTATTCGCTTAGCCGAACTCATCCTCACCATTAACAACTTCTCCTTCAACTCCTCCCACTTCCTACTGACAAAAGGGGGTGGCCATGCGTACCCGCATGGGCCCAAGCTATGCCTGCCTCTTTGTAGGTTACGTGGAACAGTCCCTCTTCCGCAGCTACACTGGCCCTAAACCCCACCTCTTCCTCCATTACATCGATGACTGTATCAGCGCCGCCTCGTGCTCCCACGAGGAGCTCGAACAGTTCATCTACTTTACTAACACCTTCCACCCCAACTTTAAGTTCACCTGGACCATCTCTGATACCTCTCTCTCCTTCCTGGATCTCTGTCTCCATCTCTGGTAACCACCTGGAAACATATCTATTTCAAGCCCACCACAGCTACCTTGAATACACCTCCTCTCACTTACCTTCCTGCAAGAACGCCATCCCTTATTCCCAATTCCTTCGCCTCCACCGCATCAGCTCCCAAGATGAGGCGTTCCACTCCCGGACATCCCAGATGTCCTCATTTTTCAAGAACCGCAACATCCCCTCCACAGTGGTCAAAAATGCCCTTGACCACATCTCTCACGTTTCCCGCACCTCAGCCCTCACACCCCCTCCCTGCAATAACAACAAAAACAAAATTCCCCTTGTCCTCACGTATCACCCCATCAACAACCAGATTCAATGCATCATTCTCCGCCACTTCGGCAACCTTCAATCTGGCCCCATTACCAAGGATATATTTCCCTCGATACCCTTATCTGCCTTCCATTGGGACCGCTCTGCCTGCAACTCCCTCGTCCGCTCCACACTCCCCACCACCCCCGGCACCTTTCCCTGCAACTGCAGGAAGTGCTACACCTGCCCCTACACCTCCCCTCTCACCTCCATCCCAGGCCCCAAGAAAACCTTCCACATTAAACAGATGTTCACCCGCACATCTGCTAATGTGGTCTATTGTGGCCGCTGTTCCCAATGTGGCCTCCTCTACATTGGGGAAACCAAGCGGAGGCTTGGAGACCGCTTTGTCGAACACCTACGCTCGTTTCGTGACAATTGACAACACCTCCCAGTTGCGAACCACTTCAACTCCCCCTCCCACTCCTTGGATGACATTCCATCCTGGGCATCTTCCAGTGTCACAACGATGCCACCCGAAGACTGGAGGAACAGCACCTCATATTCTGCCTCAGAACCCTGCAGCCCAATGGTCTCAATGTGGACTTTACAAGTTTCAAAATCTCCCCACCCCCAGCCTCATCCCAAGACCAGCCCATCTCGTCCCCGCCTCCTTGACCTGTCCCTCTTTTCTCCCACCTATCCCCTCCTCCCACCTCACTGACCAACCCACGCCCCCACTTCCTACCTACCAGCCTCATCCCCACCTCCTTGACCTGTTCATCTTCCCTCCCACCTATCCGCCCCTCCCTCCTCACTGATCAACCCCCATCCCAACTCCCCACCTACACTCATCTGTACTGGCTTCATCGCCGCCTCCTTGACCTGTCCGTCTCCTCTCCACCTATCTGCTCCTTTATCCACCTTCCATCTGCCTCCCCCTCTCTCTCTATTTATTTCAGAATCCCCTTCCCCTCCCCCATTTCTGAAGAAGGGTCCAGACCCAAAACGTCAGCTTTCCTGCTCCTCTGATGCTGCTTGGCCTGCTGTGTTCATCCAGCTCCATACCTTGTTGCCTCAGATTCTCCAGCATCGGCAGTTCCTACTATCTCTCTCCAGACCCGAAATGTCAGCTTTCCTGCTCCTCTGATGCTGCCTGGCCTGCTGTGTTCATCCAGCTCTATGCCTTGTTACCTTATTAGTGAAGGTGTTGTGAAATGCAATCTACAGTATGTGGCAAATATGGTTTTTGACAATCACTTTTCCAATTCCTGTTTGTTTTCTTTCAGCTTACTGCGTTATATTTCACCAAGTCTATCTTCCTTTTCATTAATCTCAACTGATCCTTATAGGTTAGAAGCAATTTCATAGTCAACTGCTTCATCTTCTCCAAGTCCACTCTAATTCTAGGGTCAGCAAATTTAATAATGAGTCAATTTTAATACAATTTAGTCAAATCTGAAAAATATAAGAGCTGCTAATCATACGCAATAATAAAAAAAGACAGATGCAAACAACGTTTAAACCTTCTTCCAAAAATAGTAATTGATTAGATGATGCTTTCTTATAAGTGCAATGTTAATAACAGTTTTAAAACATGGAACAAGCTATTTAAAATGGCTTCATCAGTTGAGGTTAACAGCAGCACATTAGACTTTCATGATCCACACACACAGATATGGAGCTGTGTGTTCATTTCTAGTTCATTTGTCAATGCCTAATGTTAAATGCCTGTATAAACTATTTTGACAGAAGTGTGATTTTAGAGCAAATTTGTTGATTGTTGGATGATCAAAAAACTGATTAAATAACTCTATACACCTGTCATTGAACAGTCGTTAACTTCTTGGTTTTGTGAAATGTTAAATAAGACCTGAAAGGAGTAGGTTAAAACTATAAAACCCTTCAAGCCTGCTCGGCTATTAAGTACTCTCACGGCTGATTTTTAGCTTCAGATCCATTTTTCTGCCTGTTCCCCATATTCCTTTATTTGCTCAGAATCGAAAAAAATCTGGCCATCTCAGCCTTGTATATTTTCAATTCTGCCATTCTTATAATCCAGGCTAGAGCTTTCCAAATATTCACAATCCTTCAAATGATGAAATTTCTCCTCATCTCAGTCCCAAATAATTAGACCCTTACCCTGAAACTTTGCCCCTCCCTATTTGATACATCCCAGCCAATACCATTCATGATCTTAAATGTTCAATGAAATTACCTTTAATTCTTCTAAATTTCCAGAGCATTTTGAGCCCAGTTTATTCAGCGCCTCAAAATTGGATAACTGTTTTTACCTAACTTGGTACCAATCCAGTGAACCTTTGCTGTACTGTCTCTCAATGCAAGTATATCCTTCCTTAAATATGGAGACTAAAATTTCATATGCTATTCCAGGTGTGCTCTCCCCATAGCTCTGTGCAACTGAAGCAAGACTTCATTATTCTTGTATTCCAATCTTCTTGTGATGTAGGCCATACTCTTTGATTCCTTTGGACCGAAGAACTATTTCCAACTCCTTCCTGAAAACATTTAATGTTTTGTCCTCAACTGCTTTCTGAGGCAGAAAATTCCACAAGGTCACCATTCTCTCGTGAAGAAATTTATCTTTATCTCAGTCCTCAATGGCCCACCCTGTATCCTTAGGTGGTGACCCTCACTGAACTTTTGTTTTTCAATGAAGTGTATTTTTGTTAAACATTTTGAATTGAAAGTTAAGTTCTAAAAATGAAGTGATGAATTACTAACATTTCAGTCATGCAGTAAAGAGAGTTAACAAGGCTGAATCTTGATGTACAATAACAACCTAAAATTAGAGGTACAGGGCACAATCTCCAAGCCTGCATATGACACAAATATAGTAAACTATCAACAGTACCTGTAACGGATACGTTTCCAATATCATTTCCCTAACACTTTTAGTTTCTAAGAGGACATAAATATTTCACTGATTTTGAGAGTGGCAGTAAACATTGTACTGGAAGATTCTCCCAAAGAATAGCCTTACGTAAAAGCCTGGCAAGTTACAGACTCATTTTAGATTAACACAGGGATTTTATTTAATAATGTAGATTAATCAGCTCCCATACAGTCAGAGTTATAGAGATCTACAGCATAGAAAAGGGCTATTTGGCTCATCACACCACGTCAATTAAATAGGTGTTGTGGTGGCTCAGAGTTTAGCAGTGTTGCCTAACAGCAGCAGGGACTTGGGTTCAATTCCACCCTCGGGTGACTGTCTGTATAGAGTTTACATGTTGTCCTCATGTCTGCGTGGGTTTCCTTTAGGTTCTTCAGTTTCCACCCATAATTCAAAGATATACAGGTTAAGTGGATTGGCCATGCTATATTGCATGTAGTGTCCAGGGATGTGGAGGTTAGGTAGATTATCCATGGGAAATGCAGGATTATAGGGTAGGTGGGTGGGATGCCTTTCAGAGGGTCATTGTGGACTTGATGGGTGGAATAGCCTACTTCCACACTGTAGGGATTCTATGAAGTACAACCACCTGATTATTCTAATCACATTTTCTAGCACTTAGCTGTGCAATGGAAGGAGAACCCTTGCAATGAATTAATCTGTTAAGGGTTGAGGTTTTTGTATGGTAGAACATTTGAACCCTTGGCATCTTCCTTGCTACTTCACCCGGCATCAGCCTCTGAACAGTGAAGAAATGGGTGCGCCCATCCCCTTTAGCTGAATTAGCAATGATGTTACTGTTGACTCCGTACACAACAGGCTAATGTTTGGCCTTTTACATTGGCAATCTGTATCCCAGAGCAACACCATGCGTATACAGCAGAATTCGACCAAAACATGTTAAACTACACATAACTCATAGTTCATTGATTTTAACCCAGAGAGTCCAAGGCAAGAGTAGACAAAAGATAAAAGCAGCATTATTGATATGTTTCCTGATGCGAGAGATGCACTTGCTTTTGGGCACTATATGAGATCTTTATTTTACATTGGTTCCAGTAAAATGCTATTCTATCACAATAATAGCAGCTTGAGCAAATCCTAATGACAATGCCATCAGAGGGTTGGGCAAACAGCACCTGCGCAGTTCCATTCTGAACGAGTACATCGATGTTCGTGATACCAAATTATCGGAGAATTAGATTTGCTTTTGTTTCAGTATGTTAATTGAATTTTTAACAATGAAGCATTTTAGCAGAACTCAAGAAGATTCACAGCAAAACAACTTGAACGAAAGCAAGCAGGAAATGTTGAGTGAAACAGGATTTGCAGGCCCTGTGCCACAGTTGACAATAGTTTAATTCTAAGGAGCAAATGGAGAGCTTTGAGAAATAAAAATTGAGAGGTTATTTTCTGTAATTAAATTACAAGCAACTTAACTTACCCCAGCATTGTTTCATTAAATATTATCAGCCACAGCATTCTCTGAATTGACATTTTACAAATAAATGGGCATGGGTACATCAGTAACCAGGGAGTACAGTCTTAAAAAGTAGGAGCAGAAGTTTTGAAGGGGATTTTAGGAAAATGCTTTTTCACCCAGAAAGTGGTGGATTTCTAGAATTCACTGCCTTAAATGTAGTAAAGGCTGCAACTCTAATTAAATTTATGCAGTATTTAGATGAGAACTTGAAACGCTACAGCATTCCAGAGGATTAGATAGGGTGGACAGTGGGAGCCTTTTTCCTCAGATCGTGGTGGCTAGCACGAGGGGACATAGCTTTAAATTGAACGGTGATAGATACAAGACAGATGTCAGAGGTAGGTTCTTTACTCAGAGAGTAGTAAGGGCGTGGAATGCCCTGCCTGCAAAAGTAGTAGACTCGCCAACTTTAAGGGCATTTAAATGGTCATTGGATAAACATATGGATGATAATGGAATAGTTTAGGTTAGATGGGCTTCAGATTGGTTTCACAGGTCGGCGCAACATCGAGGGCCGAAGGGCCTGTACTGCGCTGTAATGTTCTATGTTCTATGTTCTATATAAAGCTATGGGAGAAGGGCTGGAAAATGTGTTTACAGTAGATAGATGCTTGATGACTGGTACAGACATGATGGGTTGAAGGGCCTCTTTCCATGTTGTAAAAACACTATAATTCTACAGTCTCTATGATCAGACAGAATCAGTCACCAAGGCATGGAGTAGCCCATTAATGGCATTACATCAAATCCCACTCCTAGCTTATCCAAATCACAAGGGGAAAAGATCTGCGTGTAGAGGCATTGTAAAAATATCCTGAGAAAATCAAGTAGAATTTTGATATCGGGAGGAAGTAAATGAAGTTAAAACTCAAGTTCATATTTAGAATGAGGGATTGCCACATCCCAAGACTTCACATTAGCGCTATCCAAATTTTACATTGAGCCATGTGAGGAACGTTATGGTGCTGCAGGAGATTATGGAGTGACTGAGGGGTGAGGCCATGGAAGAAATTGAAAACAAAGATGAGGATTTTAAAATCAGACAGTTGTCAAACCAGAATTATGTTTATCAGTGAGTGCTGAGGTGATGGATGAATGGAAATTGGTACAAGTTAAAACATCAGCAGCAACACTTGGATAAGCTCAAGTTTCTAAAAAGTGAGAAGTAGGAGGCCAGATAGGAGAACATTGGAGTAGATAAGTTTGGAAATGACAAAGAAATGTTGAGGGTTTCAGCAGCAGATGAGCTGAAGCCGTCCAAGTTTGCAAGAGTGGAAGTAAATGGACTCAATGATACAGAAGATATAGGGGCAGAAGATTAACATGAGGTAAAGTATTGGGGTCAGTCCTGCTCAGCTGCAGAGAGTGGCCAGTGAGCAGAGTTTGTAATAGTAGCCAACAACAATTGGCTTTAATCCTCCCAATATTTAACAAAACAAAATTTCCTTTCAGTCAATACTGGACATCACGCCCTCAGAGATCAATAAACCACAGGCTATACAAAAAGAGTGAGACGGGATGGCAAGATCGATTTTTGTGTCATTAAGATACATTTGTTATATTGCGAAAGGTTATTGTTTCTTTACTAAGGGGATTTCACATATAATCAAGAAATGGTTATACACATGTAACAGTCATGTAACAGTCAACTCCCAACTTCTGAGTGAAAAATCATTAATTTTTCATGCATTTTGTGTATAGGTGGACCCTTGATTTTTAGGTTAAAAAAATTACAAATTCTTTGTAATTATCACTTGCTGCCTTGGTCAAACTCATCCTGGATGGAATTATTGGGTTGAATTTTATCAGAAATCGGCAAGATATTAAATTTTGTTGAGTTGCATGGATGGCTTTTTTCTGTGGACCTGAATAAGATTTCTAACCCAATTCTCCAAAGCTCACATCACTAGTTATGCACGTTGCCTCAGCAGCTCATCGTACCTTCCCTTTCACATGGGTAGAGTTACTTATCACTGTCAGGATTCCCAGAGCCGGAGCTATATTTAAAGAACAGTTACACATCAGCGTAAGTGCAGTCAGTCCAGAGCTGCTCTGTATGGTACCTTCAAGATTTTCCCCAGACATTGGCAGATAGAGGAAATTTTACACTCCACTTTGCCACCAGGGACATCAAGATCTTGGTGAACGGTGTGGTACAGAGGATACCATGGTCTTCCCATAGGACTGGCAGAGGACACCACACCCAACGAGATGCTATCAGGTTGGTCCAAGGTTGCAAACCAGTTCAGTACTGCTACACAGTCTGGAAGAACATGCAACAAAGCCAAGATCAATGAGTTTCTGTGCTCAACAAGGGTAAGTTTCACCATCTCCTCTCCAATACCTCACTGTATCTCTGCAACTGCATTCATCTCCCTCTAAGACTCAACCACTCTAACCATTGCATCAACATCTTTCCTCACTCTCGCTCCTCTCCTCCAACTATAAAAATTACTTTACCTTGCATGTCCTCCATGCAGCATACTCGATCAATTGGGACATCAACCTACTTTTCCCTCAGCTGCAACAGCACTAACAGTTGTGCCAGGCACTTTCGTTACAACCAATCCCTCACTTTGTCTCATTACAGGAGAAAACAGCCTAAAAAAGGGCAGAAAAAAACCAAGACAGAAAGTGGGATGCCCAACATGGATCACCTTGTGGAGAAGATTCTAACTCTAGCCCAGTGAGAACTATGCGCATTCCTACAATGATGATGCTAAAACCTCGATGTCTTGACAACCAACTAAGAATCACTATCTGATGCTGTGCTCCTTTTCCATTACCCTCATTGTGAATGGCTTCTTAACACCTCAGAACTTCTACCCCTTGTTCATGATGCATTCTGTCTTTTGCCTCTTGCAAACGTCATTTGAATCTGCAAAGTCTCTGTCGTCAAGAGAGCAGTCCCAAAAGATGTCTGCTACTCCACCAGCCCAGACAATGATATCTTGGTAGGTATTTCAGCTAGCTTAAAGTCAGGAGCATCAACTGGTGGACACATCACTGCCACATCTCTTCAGGTGGCAAAGAAAATTCTCCCCAGGGTGCTGGCACTCAAAGGATTTCCAGAGACCAAGCACCTGGCAGGAGATGACACCCAAGAGTTCGGCATTTGCGAGCAGCAGGCAGGTTTGTTGGAGGCACTGGGTAAACTGACCGAAGTTTGAAAGATACCACCAACACTGCTGACACCATTCTGCCTCAGGCATGCGAGCGTCTGGTTTCCTCAATTGACAAGTTTATAGCTACCATAGAGAACTGGGCCCAGCAGTCTCAATGCCTGCTGGAAATGCACATAGAGCCTCACTCCGTCATTGATGGTCATTGCAAACA
>NC_063334.1:40051574-40063425 GCF_021869965.1 Rhincodon typus
CATTCAATCCATTATCTACGCTGCTATCTCTTTTAGAACCTGAGGATGGAAACCATCAGCTCTTGGAGATTTGTTGAATTTTAGTCCCCAAAGTTTCTCCAGTACTTTCATCCTGCAGATATTCATTATGTTAAGTTCTGAAGCCTCATTAGCCCTTTGGTTACTTTCTATTATGGTATGTGATTTGTTTCTTCTGTGGTAAAGACAGACCTCAAAGTATTATCTGAATATTTATGCCATTTTCTTATTTCCCTTTAATACGTATTTTGTACAAAAACAAAGTTGCTAGAAAAGCTCAGCAGGTCTGGCAGCATCTGTGTCTGTCTCTAAAGGGTAAATATTTTGTTACTCACCTGTTTATATTCTGGTTAGAAGTCATACATACTGTAATTTAAAAAAAAATTAATACTGTTCAGATGATAATTGTTTGAATGAGATCAACTCTCATTCAATTAACCTCCAGTGAGTGTTGGCTCAATTTGCTAAACCTCTTAATTATCAAACGATATTCATTGTAACTAATGCGGTGGACTTCACTATCCAATCTCAAAGCTAGCTTTTCCATGGACTCAATTTCATCTTTAATTATTAACATGCTGGTGGGCTTTAGCTGGTTCCTAAAACACTCACAATCACTATGCACTAGTGTGAGTCACTATTCAGTAGTCACTATTCTTATCATTATAAGCCTTTTTTTAAATCTTAACTTCCTGACTATGCCACAGATAGAATATTTGGCTGAGTTTTTGTTTTTTAATGGAATTCATTTTTGCTAAACATTTCGAATCGTTTCTTTAAATGTTTCCCTCTATTTATTTATTGCCATATCTTTTAGTCTATTTATACAATCAACCTTAGTTAGATCTCCCCCATAATTATTAATTGACTTTATTTACATTCAAGATTCATGTCTGCTGCTTTTATAATTAATATGCAACTTAATTTCATCATGATCATGTTTCAAATTTTATTTTGCTGTGAGATTAATGCTGCCTCATTGCACAATGCTAGATTTAATACAAATTTCTCTCTCATTGGTTCCACAGTTATTGTTCCAGGAAACTGTCATGAATTAATATTACAGACTCATCTTACAGCTCATCTCTGACAATTTTGTTGGTCCAGCCTCTATGAAGATTGAAGTCCTCAATAATTATTACATTGCCTTTGTTGTCAGTTTCAATTACATTTTTGTTTAAGCCCATCCAATAATATAATCGTTTGGCGACCTATAAGCCCAGTGGTTAGCACTGCTGCCTCAGCCACAGAGACCCTGGTTCAATTTCACATTTGGGTGACTGTCTGTGTGGAGTTTGCTCATTCTCCCCATGATCTGCATGGGTTTCTTATGGGTGCTCCGATTTCCTTCCACAGTTAAAAGACATGCAGGGTACGTGGACTGGCCATGGTAATTTACCCATAGCCTTGGGGAATTTAGAGGGTTACAAGGATAGTGTAGGGGGTTGAGTCTGGCTGGGATGCTCTTCAGAGGGTCGGTGCGGACTTGATGGGCCGAGTGGCCTGCTTCGACACTGTAGGGATTCTATGATTCTATGATACACCCTCCTACATATCCTGATCCTTACTATTCCTCATCTTCACTGATATTGATTCTACTTCCTGATCTTCTAAGCCAAGATCTTTTCTCACTAATTGTGCTGAAGTCAAAGTTTAGTATCAGGGTTACCTTTCTTCCTTTTCCCTTCCATTCGCTTTTTCAAACTGTTGTGTGCTTGGGAATATTTACTTCCCTAATCTTGATCCACTTTTCTATAAATGCTTGAATTAGGCTTCCAAAGTGGGCTGAGAGGCATGAAGGCATACTATTGGACAGGCTAGTGCAATGTGAAAGCAGTTCCTGTGCCTTATTTTCCCAGGCCACTGGCATTTTCCAGCAGCAGGGTAGCTGATAGAAGTCCTCTCATCTTTAAGCCAACTGAGTTGCTTATATGACCAATTACTTCAGAGCTACTTAGAACAAAGAACTGTACAGCACATGTATGGGCCCTTTGGCCCACAAAGTTGTGCCGAACATGATGCCAAATTAAACTAATCTCTTCCACCTGCCCTTTGTCCATATCTCTCCATTCCTTGCATATTCATCTACTTATCTATCTTATCTGCCTCCACTACCATCCTGGCAGCATGTTCCAGACTCCTACCAGTCTCTGTGTAAAAAGTTTGCTCCTCACGTCTCCTTTGAACTCCCCCCCCTCCCCCACCTCGCTTTAAATACATGGCCCCCATAGTATTGGACATTTGAACTCTGGGAAAAAGATTCTGACTATCAACCCTATCTACGCATCTCATAATTTTATTGACTTCTATCAAATTTCCCCTCAGCCTCCGCACTCCAGAAAAAACAACCCAAATTTTTCTAGGAGATAGTAGGAACTGCCGATGCTGGAGTCTGAGATAACAGGGTGTGGAGCTGGATGAACACAGCAGGCCAAGCAGGATCAGAGGAGCAGGAAAGCTGATGTTTCAGGTCTGGACCCTTCTTCAGAAATGGGGGAGGGGAAGGGGGCTCTGAAATAAATAGAGAGAGGGGGAGGCGATGATAGAAGGTGGATAGTGGAGCAGATAGGTGGAGAGAAGATGGACAGATCAAGGAGGCGGGGTCGAGCTGGGCTGGTCTTGGGATGAGGTCGGGGATGGAGAGATTTTGAAGCTTGTAAAGTCCACATTGAGACCATTGGGCTGCAGGGTTCCCAAGCAGAATATGAGGTGCTGTTCCTCCAGCCTTCAGGTGGCATCGTTGTGGCACTGGAGGATGCCCAGGATGGAATATCATCCAAGGAGTGGGGGTGGGAGTTGAAGTGGTTCGTGACTGGGAGGTGCCGGCACTTTTCCCTGCAACGGCAGGAAGTGCTACACCTTCCCCTACACGCCATCCCAGGCCCCAAGAAAACCTTCCACATTAAGCAGATGTTCACCTGCGCATCCACTAATATGGTATACTGTATCCACTATTCCCGATATGGCCTCCTCTACATTGGGGAAACCAAGTGGAGGCTTGGAGACAGTTTTGTGGAACACCTACGCTCAGTTCGTGACAAACGACAACACCTCCCAGTCGCAAGCCACTTCAACTCCCCCTCCCACTCCTTGGACAACAGGTCCATCCTGGGCATCCTCCAGTGCCACAACGATGACACCCGAAGACTGGAGGAACAGCACCTCATATTCCACCTGGGAAACCCTGCAGCCCAATGGTCTCAATATGGATTGTACAAGCTTCAAAATCTCCCCACCCCGACCTCATCCCAAGACCAGCACCCCCTCTCGTCTCCGCCTTCTTGACCTGTCTGTCTCTTCTCCCACCTATCCGCCCCTCCCTCCTCACTGACCAACCCCCATCCCAACTCCCTACCTACACTCACCTGTACTGGCTTCATCCCCGCCTCCTTGACCTGTCCGTCTTCTCACCACCTATCTGCTCCACTATCCACCTTCTATCATTGCCTCCCCCTCTCTCTATTTATTTCAGAGCCCCCTTCCCCTCCCCCATTTCTGAAGAAGGGTCCCGACCTGAAACATCAGCTTTCCTGCTCCTCTGATGCTGCCTGGCCTGCTGTGTTCATCCAGCTCCACACCTTGTTATCCAAGTTTTTCTAGCCTCTCCATACAACTCATACCCTTTAATTCAGGCAACATCCTGGTAAACCTCTTCTGCATTCTCTCCAAAGCCTCCACATCTTTCATGTAATGTAGTGACCAGAATTGAACACAATACTCTATGTGAGGCCTAACCAAAGTCTTATAAAGCTGCAATATGACATCCTGATTCTCGTACTCAATTCCTGAAGGCAAGCAAGCCATATGCCTTCTTTACCATGCTATCTACTTGTGTGGCCACTTTCAGGGAGCTATGGACTTGAACCCCAAGGTCTCTCTGTACATCAATGCTGTTCAGGGTCCTGCCATTAACTGCACACTTTTCCTTACAATTTGATCTCCCAAAGTGCAGCTCCTCGCACTTACACAAATTAAACTCCATCTGCCATTTCTCCACCCATATCTGCAACTGATCTATATCCTGCTGTATCCTTTGACAACATTCTACACTATCCACAACTCCACCGATCGTTGTATCCTGCAAACTTACTAACTCACTCAGCTACATTTTCATCCAGGTCATTTATATATGTCACAAATAGCAGAGGTCCCAGTATGGATCCCTGTGGAACATCGCTAGTCACGGACCTCCAGCCAGAGAAACAACCTTCCCTCATTACCCTCTGCCCTCTATGGGCAAGCCAATTCTGAATCCATGTGGCCAAGTCACCTTGGATCCCATGCATCCTAATCTTCTAGATCAGCCTGCCATGAGGGACCTTGTCAAAAGCCTTACTCAAATCCATGTAAACAACATCTACTGTTCTACCCTAACCGATCACATCTGTCACCTCCTCAAAAAATTCAAAAGACATGATGTTCCCTGCACAAAGCCATGTAGACTGTTCCTAATTAGGCAATGCCTTTACAAATATGCATTAATCCTATCCCTACGAATTCTCTCCAATGTTTCCAAACCACTGATGTAAGACTCACCAGTCTATAGCTTCCTAGATATCCCTATTTGACTTCTTGAACAAAGGAACAACAATAGCTACTCACCAGTCTTCCAGGATCTCTCCAGTGGCTAGCGAGGATACAAAAATCTTGGTAAAGGCTTTAGCAATTGCCTCTCTTGCCCCTCTCAATAACCTGGTGTAGATACTATTGACCTCTGGAGACTTATCTACCTTAACACACTTCAAGAGACCCAACACCACTTCTTACATAATCTCAAAATGCTCCAGCATATTAGCATGTTCCACACAAATCTCACTGTCCTCCATATCCTTTTTCTGGGTCAATACCAATACAAAGTATTCATTTAGGATCTCACCAACATCCTCTGCCTCCAAGCACAAGTTCCCTCCTTTATCCTTGAGTGATCCTATCTTCTCTCTAGTTATCCTCTTGTTTTTAATGTATGTATAGCATGCCTTGGGGATCTCTTTAACCCTACTTGCCAAGATTATTTCATGGACCCTTCTTGCTTTCCTCATTCCCTGTTTTGAGTTCTTTCCCACTTTCTTTGTATTTCTCACGCGTCCTGTTCAAATTTAGCTTTCTAAACCTTACATATGCTTCTTTTTTCCTTTTGACTAAATTCACAAGCTCCCTCGTTATCCAAGGGTCCCTTAACCTGTCATCCTTGTCTTTCCTCCTTACTGGAACATGCTGTTCCTGAAGTCTGGTCAGCAGGTCCTTAAACAATTCCCACATGTCAAATGTGGACTTGCCTGATAACAGCTTCTCCCAATTAATACTCCCCCAATTTGGTAACTTACCACAAGGTCCTGACTTATCCTTTTTCATAGCTATCTTAAAACTTAAGGAGTTGTAATCACGATTTCCAAAATGCTCTCCCACTGAAAGGTCAGTCGCCTGGCCAGGCTCATTAGCCAATACAAGGTCCAGTATGGTCTGTCCTCTGGTTGGACTATCCACATATTATTTCAAGAAACTCTCTTGGATGCACTTAACAAATTCTGCCTTGTCTAAGCCACTTGCTGTAAGGGACTCCCAGTCAATACTGGAGAAGCTAAAGGCCTCTTCCTGCCACCCGATATATTGCCTGTTCTGGGTGGGGCTCCTAGCCTTTTAGCAAGGCCATCAGGTATTTTGTTGTCTTCTCTCCAAGAATGGGTGAGAGTCATCTGTGATTGGCGCTCTGATTCCACAGAGGGCTCTACCTTCCAATCCCCCTCCAAAGTCAAGGCTTGGTGCTGTTGGAAATGAAGATCTGCTCTGGTTGGCCCGTCTTGAGTGTTAGACATATTACCTTAGAGGGGAGAATCCATGACATTAAACATTTAACCACTTGTGAGCATTAATTTCAGTCGGGAATCTTACGACCAAAGGGAGTAGAGTTACCCCTATTATTCTGGTTGGAGGATACTGTCCTTGCCAGCCCATCAAGTCCAGCTAGATAATGCCTGAAAAGGCAATTAGATTTAAACCATCTATGTTTATTCAAGCTCCAAAAAGGAATACTATCGGACTCAAAGCAATAACTGTTTGTTTCTCCACAGATGCTGCCAGACGTACTGTATTTTTCCACCCCACCCTGTTTTTATTTTTATCTCTTTTTATGTCAGCAGTTTATCTATTTTATTGGGAAGGATTTGCATAAATAGACTAAGAGACTTTCATTTGTTTCTCAACTATTATTTGTAAGGACCTTAGCTACTGATGGTGTATTAGTTTCAAACATTCTCACCCTTTCTGTTCAAGCCTGCTTGTCTTCCCTAGTATTTCAGCACTCCCCTTTAGATTTCTAAATCTCCCTTTACCTGAACCAGGTATCGGGCAGTCAACACAACTGCTGGAGTTCCTAATTGTGGCTTCTGAGAAACTAACCCCCTGATCATACTGTCCTTAATCATCACTATATTCCATTTTAATTGGCCAATTAAATGGCATCCTGTATCATTATGCCATGGTCAGTTTGTTCTTCTAGATTGCAATTTTTTTTCTCACTCACACAGGTAGTAAGCACCTTGTATCTGTTGGCGCAAGTCAAGGCCTGAATTTCCTGCACTATGACTATTATGATCCAAGACTGGAGAAGTCAAATCCCAGACTGAAAACTAGTTTGATAGGTCACATTATAACTTGGTTGGTTTTAATGGGATGGTCTCTCACTGAAATATAAGTACACAAGGATGAAGATTTTATTTTATCAATAGAACAGAAATGTATTAAGCAGAGAAATTAAAAAGAGAGAATAAAGCAGTTTATCTTCATAAACACAACTTCAAAGAGTTTGAACACATTGGATAAGTATAATCCCAATAATCCTAAAACATTACTTTACAAGGTTCAAGAAATCCTTTGTACAATACTCATACCAGAATTTTTTCTAACACCTTGATAGTTTTAAATTAATTGTGACTTTGACTCCAAGACCGCAACATCTGATACTTTACTCCTGGAGCTGTCATTCCTCTAAGTTTAAACAAATTCAGTTTCAAGTCCTCATCAGGATTTATTGCAATACTTCTGATCCGCGAATATCACTACTTTCTTACAGTAAGGTAATCTTTTTTATCATCTTCTCTCCTAAACAAGTCCATTATCCTATGCATATATCTCCAAGCAGCGACTTCACAGAACTGTCCAAAGCAAAATAAAACTAATAGAAAAATCCATCTACTGTGGGTGATACCCTTAAACTTAAATTAAAAAAACTTCCAAGTCCAGAAATTTCTAACAGAATTCTCGAGGTACAGTTGTTTATCTTGCTAATCGCAGAATCAAAAAAGTAAACAAGAACCCATTAGTTTGCCCAAGTACCCCTCATGTACAGTTTTAAATTAAATCAGCATGGCTACAGAAATAATTAGAAGTTAATTATCAACTTCAGACACACAGAAAACCCATGTATTACTAACTGAAAATTAAGTTTGGGTTAAACTTAAAATGAAAATTTAAAATATGCATAAATCAGACTGTTTCAGTTGAATCTTATTTTGTCTTGAATAAGTCCAAGTAGCATTGAATTTATTCGGAGGGATGTTAACTTCAAGGCCTAATGAGATTTCATGCTCTATCTTACCAAACACAGCTTATAGGTTACGTACTATGTCTTTATGACATCTGTCACATCTGATTTCTGCTCCATCTTACCAAGTTCCATTCCCTGAACAACTCAGCAATTAGTAGATATCCACCAAAACACCAGCGTATTGAGATGCGTGCCATCTTTAAAAGCCCATTGTATCCACAGATGAGCAAACATTTGAACAAGGAACAACAGTAGGCCACTAGCCCCTTCAATTTCCGTCTTAAATAGTCGACCCCTTACTTTTTAAACTTTGATCACTATTCTGCAACAAAAGAAAATATCCTTTCCACACCCACCTAGTTATGTCACCTGGCGATCTTATATATTTCAATTAAGCCACCTCTGACTGTTTGAAAGTCCAGAGGATACAGACCTGGCCTTTCCTCATAAGGCAAGCTGCTCTTACCAGGTATTAATCCAGTAAACTTTCTCTGAACTGCTTCTAATGCATCAACATCCTTCCATAAGTACAGTGACCAGTACTGTACACAGTACCCAGATGTGGTCTTACCAAGGCTTTGTATAACTGAAGCATAAGCCGCCTATTTTTGCATTCAATTCCAGTCACCATAAATCATAACATCTTATTAGCTTTCCTGATTACTTGCTATTACTCAAGGATAAAAGAAGGAACTTGTGATTGGAGGGAGAGGATAGGGGCAAGATTTTAAATGAATACTTTGCATCGGTATTCACCAAGATGAAGGATATGGAGGATAGTGATATTAGTATGGGGTGTGCTAATATGCTAGGGCATTGTGAGTTCAAGAAAGAATTGGTGTCAGTTCTTTTGAAGGCCATTAAAGTAGATAAGTACCCAGGGCCTGATGGGATCTGCCCTAGGTTATTGAAAGAGGCAAGAGAGGAGATTGCTAGGGCCTTGACCAAGATGTTTGTATTCTCTCTAGCCACTGGAGAGGTCCCTGAGCACTGGCAAGTCACTAATGCTGTTCCTCTGCTCGAGAAGAAAATAGGCATAATCCAGGAAATTATAGAACGGTGAGTCTCACATTGGTGATCGGGAAGCTATTAAAGGGAATTCTTCAGGATGGGATTTATGCACATTTGGAAAGCCATGGTCCAAATAAGGACAGTCAGCCTAGCTTTGTGCAGGGTATGTCTTCCATCTTACTTTTTTGAGGAGGTGATGAGGGTGATCAATGACGATAGAGCAGCGGATGTTATTTACACAGATTTTAGTGAGGCTTTCAACAACATCCCTCATGGTGGGCTCATTGAGAAGATTAAGATGCATGGGATCCACTGTAACTTAGACATTTGGTTGAAGTAGGTGCAATGTGTTTGTTGCATAAGCTGCTGGCATTTGCTGCAGATATGACATTGAAATGGTACAGTCATTTACAGCAACATGTTCATTCCCCTTACTGATCACAGCTGGAAAACCTGACAAGATGCCTGGCATGATGTCTGCACTAAAGAGCAAGGCAAGATAGTGTCTGAAGTTGACTGTCATCATGATTCAGAAAGAAAAGGACAAATTGTCAAAAAGGGCGCTAAGAAAGCAGTGAAGAGCATGTCAGTGAAGATTAGCAAGAAGTGGAGTTATCCCAGAAAAGAAAGTTATGTCATCAACATTTACAAAGTGATAAAGCAAGTCCACCCCAACGCTGGCATCTCCTCCAATGCCATGAAGATCATGAACATGCTCCTCAATGATATTTTAAAGTGTATGATTGAGATAGTTCCTGCCTGGCCCACGACAACAAGCTCAGCAACATCAGCTCCCGAAAGACCCAGACCGCCAATGTGCGTACAGTTGCCTGTGGAGCTAGCCAAGTACATTGTGTCAAGAGGTCATAATCACGATGACCAAAGACACTAGCTCCAAATGAAACATAACATTGAACAGAGAAAAAAGACAGAATCACTATGAACCTTCAAGCTCACAATGAGATTCCAATGAGCAAAATGGCACAACGAGGCAGAAATGCAATGAACATCCATGTAAGTTTGTAACAAGTGAATGAAAAGAAAGCAAACTAAGAACATAGAATGTACTGTCTATCAATTCATAAGATGAGTTCCTGCCTGTGTGTGCAGGGTGGGCAGACAGCAATGTTGAAATAAAGGGTGTCAGTGAGTGCAAGGTGCAGCATTAAGATGGTGAACTTATCATAACTGAGCTGTGCCATGAATGATGTGGTGAGGGTTGTGCATGTTGAGTACCATGAATGATTGACAAAGGACACAGGCAGTCGCTGCCTGTGGAGGATGCCCTAAGACATTGGGTAATGCTGGCCAAGATGTGTGACTTCAGAAGATGCCAGCAAGTTGCTGCTGCCAGGTACCCCCATGACTTCATGTTGGGATTTGTCACCATCTAGTTTATTTCCACTGCCTGCAAAATTGCAAATTGTATATAAATGAGATGAGGCAATCCAGCTCAACGGACTCCTGAGTTTAAAAACCAGGCGGGAAAACACACTGGCATTTCATCGGAGGCTGCACTGATGATGTTACCCAGCAGGGTAATGAAACATCTGCAGAACAACAAGCCAGCTTGGCAAGCCAACCAACCTCAATACCCACAACCCGAGTTACAAATCTACTCCAAAACCTTATAAATGAGGTGAGATTAGATAATAATAAGATGCATGTATGAAAACCTGCTTTTCACCATTCACTGATGAGATTTCCAAGTGGCCATATGTGCAAAGTCAGGCTATTTTTCTCAACATTGAAAATCTCATTTTTCTATTCTCACAGTATTTTCCCAACTGACTCACCATTGCCCACATCATTCAGTGCTCTGAAAATTCTGCCTGTGGATAATAAAAATCTGGGAGCAATCTTTAATAATGCCACTAATTGTAACTGCAGTGAACGGAATTAGATTTTGCATCATTCAAGCAACATAATGTTGGACAAAAGTGCCTGTGGAGATCATGAGAAACAACAGAGAGAAAGGCATCAAAATAGTTGCAGGTATTGGCTACAGAGAGCAGTAATGGCAGCCATAATTTGATTGTTTTTATTGAATTTGTCTTTTTTTTTATTCGCAGGATGTGGGCATTGCTAACAAGATCAGTATTTATTGATCATACCTAATTTCCCTTGGGAAGGTTATGGTGAATGCCTTCTTCAACCACTGCAGTCTGTATGGTGTCAGAGCACCCACAGCAACAGGAAGAAGGACATTTTCCTCAGCCACAGTGAAGGAACAGCAATAAAGTTGCAAGCCAGGATGATCTGTGAAGGGAAATGTCACTGCCCTTGTTCTTCAAGGTGGTTGAGGTCAGGGTCTGGAAAGTGCTATCAAAATAACCTTGGTGGGTTGCTGCAGTTTATCTTGTAGATAGTACATGCTACATTTAAATACTACATTACCACTGTGCACTGATGGTGGCCAGAATGAATGTTGAAGATGATGGATTTCATACTGATAATTCTAGCAAACAATTATAAATCTGGCATTGATTAACTCAGTGGGTTAGTTCATTTAAAACAGTAAAACGTATTCCAATCTATGAAACAGACAATATAACAAACTAACGGATTTCTGTGTTTACAGCTTGCAGACCCATGGCGTACTAACTGGCAGATAGAGACAGAATGTTGTGTACACACAGTATATGGAGTCCATCAACCTGAACTCTCTTAAAGATAAGGTACACACCTACAACATAGTTGAAATGTCAGCCAAGCAGACTGCATTGTCCTTTATGGTGTTAAGCTTCTTGAGTTTTGAGAGATCTGATGTTACAGACAGGTAGAGTAAGAACATTCGAACATAAGAAACTGGAGCAGGAGGAGACCATACACCTCGTAAACTCTTCATCTCCCATTCAGTACAATTATGGTTGATTTTCTGCCTCAACTCTTTTTCCTACCTCCTACCCATATCACTTGACCCACCAAAAGATGAAAAGCCTGAACTATGCAATGCATCATATTCAGCCCTCTGTGTTAAGGAGTCCCAACAATTCACAACCCTTTATTTCTTCAGTTTCAGAATTGACACTTTAATCTGAGGTTGTGTTCTCATCCCCCGATGTTCTAGAGTTCCCAATCAACAGTAAAAGCCTATCAATATCTACCCTTTCACGTCTGTTCAGGACAATAATTGTTTCAATGAGATCAACTGTCATTCTTTTAAACTCCAGAGAGTGTTGGCTCAGTTTTTTTTTCAACTTCTTAATTACCAGAAGGTATTCACAGTAACTAATGCAGTGAACTTCACTATCCAGTCTCAAAGACAAGAAACCAGAC
>NC_063334.1:40063925-40147832 GCF_021869965.1 Rhincodon typus
CCCACCCCACACACCAGGCCTTGTTACCACATAGCCTGCCATTACAACACCCCCTGTTGTTAGTCACTAACAGTCCCCATTAACAACTATTCACCCTCCCAGCCTGATCGTTAGCAATTCCTTTGTCTGTCCAACTGTCTTTCTCTCTCTTTGGCCTGTATCCTATCATTTACTCCCTACCCCACCCACCTCCCTATTTTCTGCATATAAACTGACGTTTTCCCAGCCACCATCAGTTCTGAGGAAGGGTCACCGGACCCGAAACGTTAACTCTGTTTTCTCCTCCACAGATGTTGCCAGACCTGCTGAGCTTTTCCAGCAACTTTGTTTTTGTTCCTGATTTACAGCATCTGCAGTTCTTTTGGTTTTTATTTGAAATATATCAGCTTAAGCCTGGATGTTTTCCAGGTCTTGCTGTATTTGGACCTCATTATCTGAGGAGTTGTGAATGGTGCTGAACATTGTGTAATCATCAGTGGATATCCCCACTTCTGACTTTATGATGGAGGGAAGGTCATTGATGAAGCAGCAGAAGATGGTTGGGCCTTGCACAACTAGCCTGGGGAACTGCAGAAGAGATGTCTTGGGGCTGAACTGATTGACCTTCAATAACCACAACTTCCTTTGTACTAGACATCACTTAAACCAGCTGATGGTTTTGTTGCAATCCTAATTAACTCCTGTTTTGTACAGGTTTCTTAATGCCACATTCAGTCAATTGCTGGCTTGATGCCAAGGGTAATCATTGTCACATTCCCATGTGAGTTCAGTTATTTTGTGCATGTTTGGACAAAGGCTATAAATGGGCAGAAACTGAAAAGTGTGGAAGAAATCAAACTAAGTGTTATTGATGAGCTCTTTCCTTGTCATGGCCATTTGTTAGCAGTGTTGACATCATTTTCCAGCACTTATGGTGACTGGGAGTAGACTGATAAGGTAGTAATTAGTTAGGGTGGATTTGTCAGATGTCTTATGGACAGGATATACCTGGGTAGTTTTCGATATTGCTGAATAGATGTCAGCATTGTAGCTGTACTGAAACAGCTCGAGTATGGGCACAGCTGGATCTGAAGCACAAGTTGTCAGGATTATTGGAGGTATGTTATCAGGACCAATAGCCTTTGTAGTTTTTCCAGTGCTTTCCGCATTTCTTCTTGTCACAAGGAGTGAGTTGAATTTGTTGAAGACTGGTGTCTGTGATGCTGGGGACCTCTGGAGGAGGCACACATGAATCACCTACTCAAAACTCCTGGCTAAAGAATGTTGTGAATACTTCACCCTTATCTTTTACACTGATGTGTGGGGATCCCACATTAATGAAGATTGGGATATTTGTGAAGCATTCTTCTGCTGTTAATTGGTGAACTGTCCACCATGACTCACAAAAGATGTAGCAGGACTGCAGAACTTAGATTTGATTGGTTGTGGGATCTCTTAACTCTCGCTAATGGATGCTGCTTCACTTGTTGGGCATACAAACAGTCCTGTGTTGTAACTTCACCATGCTGAGACCTCATTTTTACATATGCCTATTGCCTCTACTAGTACGTCCTTCTTCACTCGTCACTGAAGCAGGGTTGAGTCAAATGTTAGTGCAAATTCTGCACTGCTTCATTTCCTGTTTCCTGTAGTTTTCAATTTTGTATCGCTGCCTTCAATTTTTAGGAAATATCACTGAGGTTCACCATATCATATCCTTGTGTTTGTCCCTTAACATAGAATTTTCACTCAATTAGACTGGTAGTGGCAGAGTTTCAATTTACTTGAAATGCATTTCTGACTCTTCTGATTGGTCTAACGAGTGTCAAGTAACATTCAAAGCACATAAATGCAAGGCAATTACCATTGCTAAACCTCTTACTATCAACATTATGAACAATGCTTTCCTTCATTGGGTGAGGTATTAGTCACAGGAGCAGGGATGTAATGTTGGAACCATATGAAACAACATTCAGGCCACAACTGGAGTTATGTCTACAGTTTTGATTACCATATTACAGGAACGATATTATTACACTAAAGGCAGTACAGAGGACATTTACAAGAATATTGTCAATCGAAAATTTACAGGTATGAGGAAAGATTGAATAGACTACTTTTTTTTCCCTTAAAACAAAGCAGGATCAGGGGATACTTAATTCAGGTTCACAAAATAATGAGGGGCTTGAATAAAGTGTACAGGGAAGACCCAGAGAGGTCAATTATCAGGTGGCATGGATTTAAGGGGATTAGTAGAAGGATTGGAGACGATATGAGGGAAAACATTTCTATATGGTGTACAGTGGGCATCCGGACTTCACTGCTCAGTTTGAAGATCAAATCAGAATCCCTTAACCCATTTGTTTGTGTGAGCCTATGGACCAGGAGCTGGTAAATGGGATTAGAATAGGTAGCTGGGAATTCTGAGATGCGTAAATCACCTTCTGTCTCCCAAGAGTCTATCCACCAACTACAAGACAAAAATATGAAGAGTGATGGAATGCTCTCCACTTACCTGGATGGGTACAGCTCCAAGACATTCAGGAAGCTCAACATCTTCCAGGGTGAAGCATTCCACTGGTTGGTACCCATCCACCACCTTGAACATTCACCCCCTTCACCACCAGGCAGTGGTAGCTCTGTGGAGCATCTACAAGATGCATTACAGTAACATGCATAGGGCACCATTACCTCCAAGTTCTCCTCTAAGCCAAATATAATCCTGTGTCTGAATTATGTCACTGTTTCTTCATTGTTGGTGGGTCAAAATCCTGGAACTTTCTCCCTAATAACATTGGTTTTACTTACATCACATGAACTGCAGGAGATCAAGAAGGCATTAATCTCTAAACAGCAATTAGCGATGGGCAATAAACGTTAGCCCATCCAGCAATGTCCGCATGGTAATCAAGGAATTATAAGGCGTAGGAGCAAAAGTAGGCCATTCAGTCCATCAAGTTGGCTCTATCATTCAATGAGATCATGGCTAATCTGATAATGCTCAACTCCACTTTCCTGCCTTTTCCCCATAACCCTGAAACCTCTTACTATTAAAAATCTGTTGATCTCAGCTTTGAAAATACTTAAGGATCCAGTCTCCCCTTTCCTCTGTTGTAAATAATTCCACAGATTCACTAGCCCCTAACTGAGCAAATACCTCCTCATCTGTCTTAAATGTGTGACCCCTTATTCCGATGTTATGTCCTCTGGTTCTCAACTCTCCCACAAGTGGAAACAACCGTTTCCCATCTATCTTGTCAAATTCTCTAAGAATCTTATGTGTTTTGATAAGGTCGCCACTCATTTGTCTGTGTTCCAACAAGTATAAGCCCAATTTGTTCAACATTTCCTCATAAAACCATGTTTCTGTTCATATGATCTGCCTAGTTACCATCTTCTGGACTGCCTCCGAAGCCAGTATTCCTTTCATTAGACAAGGAGCCTTATACTGTGCTCAGTATTCCAGGTGTAGCCTGACTAGTGCCTTGTATATTTTTAGCAAAATCACTTTTTTATTCCATTCTCATTGAAATAAATGTCAATATAATTTACCTTATCTTTACCCTGCATGAATTTGGATGCTAGATTTTTATGATTTATACATGAGGATTCCCAAATGCCTGTGTTTGGTAGCTTTCCACTGTAATTCACCATTTAAATAATAGTCAGCTCCTCTATTCTTCATGCCAAAGTATAACCTCACATTTCTGAACATTTAACAAAAAACTCAAGTAAGTTTACTTAACGAACTGATAACTTGTAGTTTCAGAGCAACTTGTGCACAAAGCCTGATTCTAGCCTACTGCTGCCTGGACTCCTCATGGCTGCAGGTCATGTGGTAAGATGTTGATCCTTGGATCATTAGAATGATTAAAGCAGTAACGCATAGGAGTTGTTCTCATTAATTTTCTGTGTGTATGGCTTCAATGCTTTTGCATAATCTTTACTTTCTATCACTTTTTTCTAATATGGAGTCCAGGAGTAGGATTTTGTACCCGTGTTCTGGCTCCTTCTTCTTTCAATTTTCCTACTTTACTTGGGATCCCCTTTATGTGGGTGGTCACCCATCTCCTGTCACCCACCCTTCTTCCAATTCCACTGTGTCACTCACCACTGCATTTTTCCATGATCTCAAGCTTTCTTCTCCTTGCTAACAGTCCTTTGAGCATCGATCACTCACTTCAACTCATGTCTTCTGCAATCCCAAAATGAGTGGCCATGGCCATCCATCTGAAACCCTGTTCAGTTACAGATGGCAAGCACTATTCCAAGTCTGGAGGATGAATGGGAGGGCCTCTCACCCCAACATCAGGGAAAAGCATTGCTGATGCATTCAGGAGCCTTTATTCACAGTGGACAGTCACACATAGGCAGCAAAGAGGATCAAAAGGGTTAGTACCATCAGACATAAGAGTGAGAGGAATGGGCTCTGGTGTGGTTGCAGCTGACCTCTAGACTGGCATTGTCCATATTGGGAGGAGCTTCCCAGTTTGGTCCTGGGAAGGTGCTGCAATGTTGTAGACTGCCTCCTGACTCAATGCGTATCTCGTGCCCTGGTGGAAAATCTCGCAACATCAAGAAAATGACTTCAATACTGCTCTCAGGTTATCACAACTGGCTGCGGCAGAATATTGGGATTGTGATGACCAATGGAACAAAGTGGCAAGGGGAAAGTCAAGGCAGGGCTGCTGTGGGCATCATAGAAGAAACAAAGTGAGGGGGTGCTAAGAGAGTGAATGAGCAGCCCTGAGATGCACCATGCTCTAATCCATGAATTAGGTGCCGATCCCTCAGTACAAATTGGCTTGTCAGAAGTATTCCAATCAAAGTTTCCTGTTTAACATGAAAGTGCAGGACCAGACTTTAAGTAGCTTAGAGATGAGCTATGGTGAAGCAGCAGAATTCCTCAGTTCTGAGGAAGGGTCACCAGACCCGAAATGTTAACTCTGATTTTTTCTTCACAGATGGAGCCAGACCTGCTGAGCTTCCAGCAACTTCTGTTTTTGTTCCTGATTTACAGCATCCACAGTTCTTTTGATTTTTATTTAGAATTGAAGCAGTGTTGGATACCAAAATCCAGGTATCAGGGATCATTCCCTGGGGTGTTGGAGACTGATGTAGGTCAGGAGGAGCAAGTGGTGAGCCAAAGTTACCAGGTAACCACTCTGACTTTCATGTCAGGAATTGTCACTATCTAGCCTCTGTCCAGCATGTAGGAGAATGGGAAACTGTAGATGAGTAAGGGGAGGTGACATAATAATGAGATATTAATGTATGCTAATGCATGCAGATAGACCTTTCACTGCTCATGAGTGAGAAACTCACCTCACCATTTATCATTTGGTTAGAAAACAGAACCTTTTGCTCTTGATGTCAAGAAGGTCCTTATTGGACCTCTCACATGAATTTCCCAACTTTCTTGCCAGGGTACACATCATCCTGGAGCTGAGAAGATTCCACCCAATGCTTTTACAAGATATAAAGATTTTCCAATAGAGAACTGATGTGATAATCAAAAACATATAGAAAATGTGTGACAATAACCTTAATATGGGGTGAAGTTGGCAAACTATAAGTTATTCCACTCTACAATGTTCTGGGCCCACATACTATTGGAGATTGATGGACAGGTAGAACTGAAAATAGAGTGCAGTTCATCATCAACGTGTCTGCACAGGAGATCTTTTTCAGGGGTTTTTACATTTCTATTTTATTTTTATGGCCATTTTTCCATTGTGCTTTGCATCCCAGTATCATTTATAAGGGGACATTGACAACACAATCAGCAATACTGTGTATAGATTGAAAAGCACAGATAAGCAAATTCATGAATGATGAATATGTAAACAGTGAAAGTTCACTGAACTACAAGCAAAATTGCCTTCATGTATGCATTGGGCACTTGCTTTGATTAACATCTTGCCGTAGATAGTGAACTGAATGATTACACACTCAATTCTACTCAAATGTACATTTCCTTAAAATGAGTGTACAACTTAGACAACTTAGCTTAATAATATTGCCTGAAGTCATCCTCAAAGTATACCCTGTTATTGGCCAGTTTGGATAAGGCAAACTATTGAATTTTAAATAGAGGTAAGTTCCAGTCTTATATATTTCAATACAATGAAGTGCAACCAAATTTGAATGGTAAAAGCAAATTCACACACAGATATTGCTTAAGTGTGTGGACTGAGATACAGCTAAATATTGTTTTTGAGTTGAGAATTCATGGCTTCTACATAATGTAGTCATGAAAGATTGATAGCAAGTGCCTTTGAATGAGAAATACACAGGCGTTTAGAAAGAGGGGATAACACATTGTGCTTCACCATCACTGCAAATTGTCCCAACCTATCAATCTGGGGAACTTTGGATTCATTGGCCTGTAGCCTCTGGTTTAAAATAGAAACATGAACCACATCTGCGTGCAGCAATGGCAATGCAAATCACTGAGACTGTGACATTAGCTTTATGTTAGACACTGGCACGGAAAGGAGAAATGAACTGTGACTAATGATACTAGGTTGCACAGTAGGAAACTAAAAGCACTGAAAACGTAACCTTAAAGCAAGGATTAGTTTAATTAGCTCGGTTCCATTGATAACCTTTTGCATTTGGTGTGTGCTCATTAATTTAATGGTCTAGATGAGTGAATTCATTGTTCACACAGAGAGCACAGCGGTTAAAAAGAAATGACAGACGTATTTTTAAATTGTCACATCTTTTCAATTTGGGAGTCAAAGAGTTCACAACTATTATTTTCCCATGCTTTGATATACATGTGTAAAGAAGATTAGAGTTCAGAATGAGGAAAATTCAAATATCACAGACAAAGATTTGGAATGAAAACATTGACTGAGATGTATAAAAATGCTGTAGGTGCTCTCTTTAATGTCGAAAATCATCAGATCTTGGCAATGTAAGGACTCTTAACATTTTGTCTTCACATTCAGTACAAGTTTCATGGAAGTGTAACTCACTCAATACCACATGGCATAGGATTAGCAAGAGCCGACAACTGGAGGAAGCAGTAAAGGTTGAGATATGTGGCTTCAGTGAATGAGGAAATGAAAGAATGCAGAAGATGGTGGCAGGCCAGCCATTCCAACTATAGATGTTCTTTTCCTGTATGTATGTTTTGTAATATTGCTTTTTCAGGCCCAACACCTTCAGCTTGTCGATTTAGTAATCTATTTCTCTATCTTGCAGCATCGATTTATTTTTGCCACAACTTGTTCTGTCACTTTCTTCCAGACAATTGCAGCTTTTCGATGCCTATACCTATTTATCAAAATCATTTTTGTAAGTACAATTTGCGCATTGAAGATTTGCTTCATGGTGCTACCACCATGCTGAGTGAGATAGACATTGAACAGATTGAGCAATTCAAGAGTTGGCACTGTGGACCATTGGCAGGGGCAGAATCATACTCCAAAACTATCTGCAACCTCAAGGCCTGGCATTTCCACACTCTATCGTTACCATCAAGCCTGGGGTTCAACCTTGGTTCAATAGAGAGTGCAGGTGGTCATGTCAGAAGTTGCACCAGGACTAACTAAGGTGTCAACCTAGTGAAGCCACAACATAGGACTACTTGCATACTAAACAATGGACACAACATCTATTAGACAAGATAAAATGATTCCAAAATCAACAGATCAGCTCTAAGTTCTGCAGTCCTGCCATATCCAGTCCTGAATGGTGATGGGCAAGTAAATCATTCACTGGAGGAGACAGCTCTACAAATATCTACATCCTCAATGATGAGGAGCCCCACACATCACTGCAAAAGACAAGACTGAAGCATTCACAAACTTCAGCCAGAAGTGCCAAGACATTGCCAGCATCACAGATGCCAGTATTCAGCCAATTCACTCCACATGATGTCAAGAAATGGCTGAAGGCCCTGGAAACTGCAAAGGCTGTAGGCCCTGACAATAATCTGGCATTGTACTGAAGACCTGTGCACCAGAACTAGCCATGGCCCCAGCTGAACTGTTCCAGTGCATTACAACATGGCATCTACCTAATAATGTGAAAAATTGACCAGGCATGCCCTGTTCATGAAAAGTCGCCAAATATGTTTGGACCTAGGATAATATTCTTAACTCCCACAGTGATGTTCTAACGCTAAGATGGTTGTGATTGTCTGATGATAATCATCTCAGTCCCAAGGCATCACTGCAGGACCTCCTTAAGCTAGTGTCCTCAGCTCAACCATTTTCAGTTGTTTCAATTACCTTCCCCTCATCATAAGGTCAAAAGTAGAAGTGTTCAACTAAGGATGCACAATATTCAGCACCATTCACAGATACTGAAGCACTATATCCAAATGCAGCAAGACCTGGGCAGTATTCAGACTCAGGCTGATAAGTGGCAAATGACGTCCATGTCACACAAATGCCAGTCAACAATCATCTCGAATAAGGGAGAATTTAATTATCACAGTTCACATTCAAAGGCATTACCATCACTGAATCTCTAACTATCAACATCCTGGGGGGGGGACTACCAATTACAATAAACTGAATTATATCAGCCATATAAATACCGTGACTACAAGAACAAGTCAGAAACTATGAATTCTCCATACTCCAACTCACTTTCTGACTTCCCAAAGTCTGTTCATCATCTACACAGGTCAGGAGTGTGATGGAACACTCCCCATTTGCCTGAACGGGTGCAGCTCAAAAAATACTGAAGAAGCTTGACATCATCCAGAACAAAGCAACCTGCTTGATTATCACCCCATCCAGTACCTTCAACATCCAATTCCTCCACCACTGACACACAGTGGCAGTGGTGTGCACCATCTACAAGGCTACAAGATGCCTTGCAACAACTCACCAAGCCTCCTTCAAACTTTCAAATCTGTGACCTCTGCCTATAAGGCCAAGGGTAGCAGTTGCATGGGAACACTACCAACTGCAAACTCCCCTCCAAGTCATATACCATCTTGATTTGTAAATATATCAGTGCTCCTTCACTGTTGTTGTGTCAAAATCCTGGAACTCCTTTCCTATTGGTAATCTGTTAGTTGGCATATAGACCAATGGTGAAAGCAAGCAACTAACCACAAACCTTTCATGGATGGCCAGTAAGTACTGGCCCTGTCAGTGATACGCATGTCCCATGTATGAATAAAAATATTTCATAGAGCAGATTCATCCATACTTCTTATGTTCATTGTTATAATTTTGATTTTATCTCGCGAAATTTTTCAGACAACTACATTATACTTGAAATACTTAGATGATATTTACTCAAATCGCTGAAAACTCATGTTGAACTATTCAGTGAGCACAAATGATCAGGTTTTGACATGCCTTAAAAAGTAAATCATGAAAACGAATAGACAGAAAAGGCATTATATCTGACGATCATGGTGATAGATTCTAGCTCCCTGTGACAGGTGTTGCAGTATTAGCAATGGTTCATTTCAGCATCTTATCGGCTAATTATTTTTTCTTGTAGGTTTGTCAAGCTGAAATGTGTTATGGTGAAGACTTGCAGTCTTTTTCTGCTTCAAGCAATGATCATCAACGTCAAACATTCTTAGGTCAGGTAAAAAGAGAGCTGCATGCACAGAATGAAGAACCTTCTACTTCAGCATTGCTTTCTCACTCAGTAAAGGTCATGTTCCACTAGCATATCTTCTGTTGAATGTCGATCAAACTAATAGGCTGTTGGAAGAGGCTGTCAATTTTGGTGCCAAAAACTGGCTGTGTGTATCAGGTCCAAGCTCGTTGTTATCAGTGAAAAAAACAGAACTCCATCTTATTGGTCTTTGCTTAATCTGAAGAGCCCTTTATCAAGGTTTCCAATTCAAATAATTTTCTTGCTCTCTTTTAGCCAACACACGTAATATGCACTATTCCCTGATCAAGAGGGTGATCTGATAACCTTTAGCATGGCTAATCGGCTCATAGAAGCATAAAGGAATTGCAATGTATCAGCAGTATTAAAGTTGTATTTCTTTCCAGCCCTTGAGAAATTAGATTTCTTTCACTCTATAATGGACTCACACAGCATAGTTGCAAACGGAATCTCACTCTTTGGGCCACAATATGGATGAAAGATTAATATGAGTCCACACTGTTTTTTAATTCTCTCCATTTGTTCAAATGTTTTCTTTCCAGATCACATTCAGTTTGTTTAACAAGTAGAAACTACATTCTTTTGCTGATACCTGGACGCAGCAGTTTGTTTTATGAGGAAAAGCTCAACAAGCTGGTCGTATTTCCTCTTGCATTTAGATGAAGGAAAGAGTGACTGAACACAACTGTGTGAGATACTGAATGGTCTTGACAAGATGGATGTGAAAAAGTTGTTTTCTCCTATGTGTAAGTTCAGAATTATGGAGCATTATTTTAAAATTAGGAGTCATATTTTTAGGACAGAAATGAGGAGAATTTCTTTTCTGTCAGAGAGTTGGCAACTTTGAGACTCTGCTTCGGAAGGTGGAGGAGGCAGGAACATTGATTTTTTTTGAAGACACACGGTAGATAGATTCTTGTTAGGCAAGGGAATCAAACGTGATTGGGATGAATAGGAAGGTGGAATTTACTGAATAACAAAACAGGCTCAAGGGGCTAAATACTCTGCTTCTGCACCTGTTTTGAATGTTCATAAGATCACTTCTCTTAGGTCTTTACAAATCCCCCCGTGCAGTCACCTGTTAGGGCAGTACAGTAGCTCAGTGGTTAGCACTGCTGCCTCAGGGATCTGGGTTTGATTCCAGCCTTGGGTGACTGTGTGGAATTTGCATATTCTCCCCATGAGTGTCCTCTGGGTGCTCTAGTTTCCTCCCACAGTCCAAAGTTGTGCAGATTAGGTGTATTGGCCCCGCTAATATGCCCATAGTGCCAGGGAGTGCAGGTTAAGTGGGCTAGCTAATGGGAAATATAGGGTAGGTGGGTGGGTCTGGTGGGAAGGTCCTTGGAGGGACTCAATGGCCGAATGGCCAGCTTCCACATTCTGGGATTCTATGATTCTATTAATGCACAAAATCTTCTTGATACGCCCTTTCCTTTCATTGGATAATAGTAGTTTGTTCTCAGCAAACCTTTTGTGATAACGGTTGTGATATTTGCTTTGTGTACATATCATTTAACATACTGATTAACACACGATTGAATAGGTATGTAGTTTGGGCTACATCATTGTAGAGAGTGATACAAGTTTAACAGTGGTTGAAGAAGTATTGATCGGTAGTAATGTGCAGAAGGAGCTCTCCTATAATTTTGTTAGATAAGGAGCCTATATTTAGATTACCATTGCAATAATGTTTGGTACATTTGGATCATGTACCAATAACAAAATAACAGCATGTGCAGGCTTAGTTTGACGAGCAACATCCACATCCTGTTAGCAAATAATAAGAAATAAGCAATTACTGTATCATAGGAATCTTGAGGCTGATAAAAGGTCCCTAATTCTTCATGTGCCAAGGCTCTTCCATTTGGTTAGTTTCTATTTTAATTTGCAGGACAGCAATTTGAAAGCCTGCCTGTTTTTCTAAATGTTCTGCTCAAAAGCTAACTAATACATTACCAATGGAAGAGTCAAGTGGGTTGTAGTTTAGTCACGCATCTGTGGTTTTGATAACCTGGAGTTAAAAGAAGAAAAGATAATGTCAGCTATGGCAAGCAGTAAGTGTCCAAGCTTTGAGGTTCAATACAAATTTAAGCTCGAGCCTGTAATTGTTGCTTCTTGGATAAATCAATTAATTGCCTGTTTTTATGCTCATAGTTTACTTTATCTCAGTGAAGGAAATCACAGAGTTGTTGAACTGACATTTCAATACACCACACACACACACACACACACACCTTCAATGATGACAAGTATGCCTAAATCTGAGTTCCATAATATTCATGTTTGTGTGGTGATAAGGTATTGTACAAGTATTTTGGGGCACTGAAGCAATCTTGCAACCTCACTGTGCATAAATAACATAGTGTGGGTGGAGTTAGACAGGAACAACAGAAACATAGGGAGAATGAAGCAGAACCCTGACTCTATCCATCTGAATGTCAGGAGCACTCGCAGAGAAGCATGTGGTATAGACCAACCGGAACTAAATAGTAGGATTTATGGAATAGTCTGCCCATAATGAGGCAGTAGAATTAGAGGCCAGTATATCTCTGAATGCCATGTACTGTAGTATTTAGTCCTAATATCTAATAAACAGTGTTACAAGGAAGCACAAGTCTGAAGACAGTTCTTGACTTTGCCTTCCCTTTGAGCCTTCCAATTTGGAACCAAAGCTAAAGGGTGTGGCCATAAAACAAAACAAAAAGTGTCACCAATGCAAGGAATAAATACATACCAAATTGAAGTTAGTACTGAATGTCAAGGCAATTTGTTTTTCAATAAGCAAAAAGGATGAAATAAAACAATTTGCTATTTTGTTATAGTGTTTTGGGTTGATGTTATTATTCTGACCTATTCTTAATGCCCCAGCCCTCAGATAGGTTCACCATCTTAGAACAGTCAAAAATGAGATCAGCCATCAAGCAAAATAAGTATGTCCAGTCTGGGTTGAAAATGGGTTTGGACCCAAATAAGATAAATTCATTGGCCAGTCTGAAAATAATGGAGCACAACTTTATAATGTTCTGAACAGGGCAAAATATTTACTTCAATGTACTAGCTGCAGCAAATTCCTGGTGAACAGCAAGTTTGAATATCTGTTCCAGAATAACCAACATTAAGTTCAGACAGAAAAAGCTTCAGTTATATGCTGTTGAAGAATGCCTGAAAGCAACACAAATGTTTTTATACAAAGTGCTGGAGAAGCAACACCTGTGGAGAGATAGCAAGAGAGAGATAGAAAGAAAGACACAAGAGTTAACATTTTGAGTTCAATACAACTCCTCTTCGGAACTCAATCATTAGTCTTGCAATGTTAACTCTTTTTCTCTCTCCACAGGTGCCACCAGTCCTGCTGAGCTTTTCTAGTACTTTCTGTTCTTATTTGAGATCACCAGCAACTGCAGTATTTTACTTTTATTTAGAAACTTTAATGCTCCCTTGAGACTGTTTTTAAACTGTCCTGACTGGCCACAGGATATCTCAGAAATTGATTGCGGCCAAATAAGATGAAAAAAAATACAGTTCACATGGAGTAGTGTGACCAGATTTGTAGGGGCTGGCTGAATGGTTAAGTGAATGTGAAGGTTGGGGATATAGTGGCTGATGGCTTGGGATTTGCACTGGTATGAGTGGGAACGTTTAAGAATGATTGGAAATTAGGTGTTGTCAGGTTTTGTGATACAAAATTGTTTCTTCCCATTAAGTACTTGACAGCATCACTTGAAAAAAAAAGCAGGGCCTTCTAAAACTTTTTCCTACCGTAAACCCAATTTAAAGCTTGGGAATTATGATACCTGAGCAGGAACTGTGAGAGCAAAAAGGGGATGTGGAGATGGGCAGTGGGGGAAATGGTAAGGTGGGGTCCTGTTCAGGTGGGAGCACAGTGTCAGAACTTGGTTATGGTGGATTACTATACGAATGGTGATAGATTGGGAAAGAGGGCAGTGCAGCAAAACCTGGATGTCCTTTTACACCTGCGCTGAAGTTAGGCATGCAGTACAGCAGGCAGTGATGAAAGAAAATGGTATGTTGGCCTTCATAGCAAGAAGATTCAAGTACAGGAGCAGGGATGCCTTGCTGCAATTGTACAGGGTCTTGATGAGACCACACTTGAAGTATTGTGTGCAGAAAGCAGTTGAGGCCAAAACATTGACTATTTTCGAGAAAGACTTAGATACAATTCTTAAGTCTGAAGGGATCAAAAGGTATGGGGAGAAAGTGGGAAAAGAGTACTGAGTTGGATGATTACCCATGATCATATTGAATGATGGAGCATGTTTAGAGGGCTGAATGACCTACTCCTGTGCTTACTTTCTACATTCATACAGAGATTTGTGTCCTCATGACCCTAAATATTAAAGCTCACGTTCCCAACTGGAGTCCTGAACACTCATACCTCCAGCTAATTTGGGAATGTCTGTATTATTGTCTGTAGGCTAAGTGGAAAACAAAGTTAGAATAAAACTTAATAAAGAGGTAGCATAGTCAGACTGAGGCAAATCCTCGTCAATTTGAGCAGATTTCACCATTTGGTAAGTGAGACTAATTCCTCCAGTGGATTATGAAAGCGATTCTGCATTGTAAATCATATGCCAATCAACAATCAGTTATAAGTGAGCTGTGCTGAGGGTATCATGCAAATTGCTAACATTATGCACTAAATTTCAAAAAATGAGAATAAACCACTCTCCATCATTGTGAGTAGGTTGAGTGACAGTTCAATAAAAGATCTTGAAGAGCACAAAAAAAAATTGAGAAACAGGGAAAGAACTTGAATAAAGGACTTTCATTTTAACCTCAGACGCAAGACCAGAATTCAAATGAAGCAGACTCAAAAAAATAGAAAAGGAATGTACAATTCTGAAGTCATTTTCAAGCATTTACTCACAGTCAACACATTTACAGGAGAATCGGCTTTGTGGGAACAATCGGTTGGCCTTTTCATTTCGTGACTGGGGAACAGCAGATTCAGAAAAGTGGAGAGACAGTGGACTTGACTTTGAGGTTCAGGTGAATGACTAACAAAACATAAGTGGGGCAGTAAACAGTGGGAAACCAAAATGAGTACTCAGTGCAGCTCACTAGACTGAGTTCACTAACTATGGCAATCCCATGTCCAAGGGATCACAACCACAGGCAAGAGAGATTATGCAGTAATGGCCTAGACTATGCTTCCAAGACATGGAGGACTATTCAGAGAAGACAAATTCTGGAGGATTGTTCCTGGAGAACTGTCCTTGAACGATTGTTCACAGTGAACAGTTCCTGGATGTTTGCTCCTAGATAACTGCTAATAATAGACTGCTCCTAGAGGACTATTCAGAATGGACCATTTGTAATGGAACATGAAGATGTATACATGTCCAAGAGTGGTGCCAGCCCTACATTTGTTTAGGTGCTTTGGTTCAATTACTCATGAAAGTGATTGAAGCCTCCAACCAGTTCAAACATAAAATAGTGGTCCTATTTACATCATAGAATCTCAATTTTCCCAGTAAAAGAAGGCTGTATCTAAAACAGGCAGGTGTTTTGGAAATAAAGCAGTAGAATGTTCTCAAAATGGAACAAGCCACATTCTCAAAGCCAATGAGATGGAACAGTAGCAATCCGATCATGAGGTGCTTATACCCAGTTAACACCAAGCAAAACAACTGACAATCAATACTTTATGTCCTAATAAACTTACCCACAAATGAAACAATCGCAAAAATCATGTCAAAACACTATGGGATGGATATAGTGCATCCTATTGCCATGGAAAACATACAACTGGGCTTATTGAATCAGCAGAATGGATGTGTGTCAGTCTCTGGGAAAGGGAAAACATTTGTCATTTGATTTGGAACTCAGAACAGCACCATTTGGGAAAGGCACCCACTCATAGCAGGTTGCCAATTGGGATCATTATTGACACTTGCTGAACCAATTGAGACTTATTATCCTGAGCCCACTGGAATTTATTGGTGTCTCAGGGATTAAATAGGAATGGTTCAGCTCTTCTGAGCCTCCATTACACCACCAGTCCTTCTTTCAAGCAAGGATTTAGTGCCCCATCAAGAGACCTAGCATCAGACACAGGCAGTGCCCTTTGAAAATTACCCTCCACTACGCCTTTATCTCTGACCAATCATGCCCGCTCCTGCGAGCTGCTAAACTATGGTCTGCTTCCCTCAGTGATGTTAAACCTCACCTTTACTTCTTTACCAATAGTGGTCATTGCTCCCAGTACCAGTGTTTGCAATGGAGAAGTGCCCTCTCTCATTTGCTGTCATCAATCAGTAGGTGGCACTTCCAATCTCCCCATACCAGCAAGTCCTCAATACTTTGAAGATCCAAAACTGAACAGGTTACAATGCACCCAAAACCGGCCTGAGAGAGATTTAGTTCTGTTGGACCTCCCTCTGCAGAACCAATGAAAAACTTGCATTGCTTCTGAAATCAGTGAGCTATATCAGTCTCATTAAATTCCATGAAGTGAAGTCAATATGAACTGGGAGGTGAAACGTGTGCAGCCTGATGTTTGTCAGTGGGCAAAGAAATAGGTGAAGCAGGAAGTATGGAGAGCAAGATGGTTTTCATATCAGTAATGCACTGCAGATTCTTTTCTGAATCAGCCAGCAGTTGATAGGAGAAGCAGCTTCCAGAAAGATGTAGATGTAGAACTGAGGGAAGATTCCTAATAGATTGGGCCATAATAAGAGATGCACGGGCCAAAGGCTTGCTTGTCAGGTCAAGGTGGAGGCTGTGCCTGGCACATAAGTAACTACAAACCTTGTCTGGTCCTTTTCTGAACACTCAGCTTCTCTTGCCATACTGTAGTTGCCAGGCAATAATCAGCATGGAACACCTCTACTTGAGGAGGTTTAAAATAAGCCACATCACCAGGTCTGCACTGCTGTCAGTGAAAACCTCATCAAAAGCCTGAATTTTTACCTTTAATGTAATAAAATCCATGGGGTACTTCCAAGACTGTTATACAACCTAGGCACTTTAAAACACATTAATCAGATGACCAAAACCTTGGTCAAAGATCTGGCTTTTGAGTGCACCTTAAACAAGGAAACAAAGCAGTGAGAGATATCCAGAGAGAGAGAGAAAGAGATTTCAAGATGATATTCCAGAGGCTTTTGTTTTCTATTTATCTGTGGGATATGAGCATCACTAGTTGGCCAGATTTTCTTGCCCATCCCTAGTTGCCCTTGAGAAGATGGTGGTGAGCTGTCTTCTAGAACTACCGTAGTCCACCTGCTGTCGGTTGACCCAAAATGCCATTAGGGAGGGAATTCTGGGATTTTGACCCACCGACAGTGAAGGAACGGTGATATATTTCCAATTCAGGATGGTGAGTGGCTTGGAGGCGAACTTGGAGATGGTGGTGTTCCCATATGTCTGCTGCCCTTGTCCTTCTAGATGGAAGTGGTCGTGGATTTGGAAGGTGCTATCTGAGGATCTTTGGTGAATTTCTGCAGTGCATCTTGTAGATAGTACACACTGCTGCTACTGAGTGTCGGTGGCAGAGGGAGTGGATGCTTGTGGATGTAGTGTCAATCAAGCGGGCTGCTTTGTCCTGGATGGTGTCAAGCTTCTTGAATGCTGTTGGGGCTGCACTCATCCAGGCAAGCGGGGAGTATTCCATCTCGCTCCTGACTTGTGCCTTGTAGATGGTGGACAGGCTTTGAGGAGTCAGGAGGTGAGTTATTTGCCGCAGTATTCCTAGTTTCTGACCTGCTCTTGAAGTCAATGCATTTATGTAGTGAGTCCAGTTGAGTCTCTGGTCAATGATAAACCCCAGGATGTTGATAGTGGGGGATTCAGTGATGGTAACACCATTGAAAGTCAAGAGGCGGTGGTTAGATTGTCTCTTGTTGGTGATGGTCATAGCCTGGTATTTGTGTGACATGAATGTCACTTGCCACTTGTCAGCCCAAACCTGGATATTGTCCAGATCTTGTTGCATTTGAACACGGACTGCTTCAGAATCTGAGGAGTCACGAATGGTGCTGAACATTGTGCAATCATCGGCGAAAGTCCCCACTTCAGACCTTATGATGGAGGAAAGGTCATTGATAAAGCAGCTGAAGATGATTGGACCTATGACACTACCCTGAGGAACTCCTGCAGAGAAGTCCAACAACCACAACCATCTTCCTATGTGTCAGGTATGACTCCAACCATCAGAGAGTTTTCTCCCTGATGCCCATTGATTCCAGTTTTGCTAGGGCTCCTTGATGCCACACTCGGTCGAGTGCAGCCTTGATATCAAGGGCTGTCACTCTCACCTCACCTCTGGGATTCAACTCTTTGTTCCATGTTTGAACCAAGGCTGTAATGAGATCAGGAGCTGAGTGGCTCTGGTGGAACCCAAACTGGGCGTCACTGAGCAGGTTATTGTTGAGCTGGTGCTGCTTGATAGCACTGCTGATGACACCTTCCATCACTTTCCTGATGATTGAAACTGGACTGATAGGGCGGTAATTGGCCAGGTTGGATTAAGGCTTAGGCAACTACAATGTAGAAGCTAATTCAAGGTTTCAAGAAGGAGTTAGATATAGTGTTTTTGGGTTAAAGAGATCAAAGAGTATGGGAGAAAGCAGGAGCAGGGAACTGAGTTGGACGATCAGCCATGATGAAATTGAATGATACGGAAGGTTTGAAGGGCCAAGTGACCTACTCCTGCTCATACGTTCTACATTTCTATGTTTCTACAACAATTCAAATCAGAGATGTGCAATAGGAGAGAATTAAGTGACAACTGGCATCTCAGACAGTTGTGGCACTAAAGGGTTTGATGGAAATAATGAGACGAGTTCATGGATAGATTTGAAAGAAAGGATAAGAATTCTAAAATCAAGATATAGTTTGACTAGAAACCAATGTAGGACTTCAAGGACATGGGCAAAAGCTGGTGAATGGGATGACTATCGCATGATGGCAGCCAGTTCAGTTTGGGATTGGTTAGATCATTTGATCCAAATTCATTAACTCACACCCCAAACTTTCCCTGCCATTTGGCAAGTTGGTGTCCACACAGATGACTTTCTTGAATGAGGATGGATGTTTCTGATTGAGGTGTCAGGGTCCTGATTACTTTGAGACAGCCACACTGCTTCTCACATGGAAGGCCTGCTGAATCATAAGGCAATCAGACAGTGGCACGGCCAACATGGAGACTTTGTCTGGAATCAAGACGCCAGGAAGGGACTCCCACCCCTCCCAGCATGATCTGCCAGCCAACCGGAAGCCAGCAACTCTTGAGCTGACAGAGTTCACCATGGCAACTGGTGGAAGTGTGCTCCTGAAGTCCCTGGATCATGAAAGACCCAGGGACTAAGGTAAATAGTTGGGCAGGAAAGGTCATAGGAAAAGGGGGCCAGAGGGTTAGCGGTGACCATATTATGGTGAAGTGGGATCAAGAGACTGAGCGGCCTGCTCCTGCTCCTATCTTCCATGTTTCTATCTTAAAAGCCTGAATCAGCCACAAGGCAGGACGACTGACCATGGGCTTTCCCAACTAGAATTTAATTCCGATATAGGTGGGAAGGCATAGAGGATTGTGTTTTGTCTGTGTGCGTGTGTGTATGTATGCGCACATGTGAGCACACGTGCGTGGGTGGGCATCAGTGGATGTGTCTTTCCCTCAGCTTCTCTTAAACAGTGCCTGGTGACATCAAATTAGAGAAGCATGGGCACTCTCCCTTCTTAAAATTTACACTGATGTTGGCATTGTGTTTTATTATTTTTCTAAGGATTAATAAATTTTAAAAATCCTTTCTCTTTCACTCAAGCAAGTCGAGTAATTAGCTTCTTGAATGTGGAGTCATACTATGTTTTAGTTTCAGTATGATATACTTGTATGCTAAATGGAAATAAATATCTTTATTGTAGCTGACTGAAGGTGGTAAAAAGAGAGGAGGTGATTCACTTAGTTGTAACAATATACTGCTTGAAATTAGTCCATTTTACTTCTTTGTTACACTTGAGCATTGGAGACCACTGATACTAATTCATCTGTTCTTGAAATCTGGGCTGATTTCCAAGAAAAAGAATAAATGTTAACTTGGCTTTCATTAATTTACTCACTGCAATCTTTATCCTCTTCAAATCAAACGATCAATTTTCCGAATGATATCGGCAGCATGTCTATAGACATCATCCAGCCAACATGTTGCGATCTGCATTTCATTTGAATTTCAGCAGAAGCTGGGTTAACTAGATATTAAATATTAGCCCTTATGACTGTAAATTTTGCTGACTTGAGGTTTCAAAGTCTACAACAAAACAATCGGATCTTAACAGGTCAGTTAAGTAAACCTCATTACCCTGGCAATCACTGGGGAATGGAACTGATATGCCACTATGACATGGTTTCTTGGGAAAAGCATGATTGACAATATGAATGCTGCCTTATATGTTAGCTCATGTAACATACACTGCAAGGATCAGTTCTTGTTGAGACAGATGTCATGTCGTACATTAAGAACATTATAAGGGTCACTGGACTTGAAACATTAACTCTCTTTTCTCTCCTTAGATGCTGCCAAACCTCAGTGTTGCCAGCAAGTTCTGTTTTTGTTTGTTTCTGATTCTCCAAAATCCATAATTCTTTCTTTTATTTCACAAACTACTTACATTGCTGTATATCACAGACTGAAACCATTGAGGGTGACAGCATATTTTCACACAACCAACATCTCCATGTCCACTTGTCCCCCACCCCACACTGTCTTCTGACATACAAGGTGAAGATGGTGGAAGCATGCCACTTTGACATTCCGCCTCACCACCACATTATCCTCACATTACAAATCTAACATCCTACATTTGTCATTCATAAGGTGCAACCAGGTCAGACAGTGACGGACCGTAAGCAAGAAGGCTGAATGGATAAAGTCACTTAATTTCATAGCCACAGCCATCATCTCGGATATTGACATTGCATGTGTCTTAAAGGCTACATGACACTAAATGGAGGTGACAGAAAAGAAGTGGAGAAAATACAATTTCAGGCAATTGTCCACCCTTATTAAAAGAATGAGGTGTGACCTGGGAAGGTCTTGGAGGCTTAATAATTCCTGTCTCTGAGTGGTGTAAGCACTGGAGTTCATATTGTTCAGCAATCCTGTTTTTTGAGTATGTGCTATAGGCACAATAAATGTTCTCTGGTTCTTGTTGATCTGATGACTAGCTAACATCAAACTCTCACATCAAATATAAAAATGAAAACCTTGCTTCCAAGTCAAGCTTGGCTTCTGACTGAGAGAAATTTACCTCAAAACTGAAGTTCATACTGACCTGTCATCCCTAGTGCAGAGAACCACATGACAGTAATTGGCCATGGTGATGGAGGAGAAGAGTATTGCCTCAAAGGTAAGAAAAAAGGACGCATGAGCTGCTGAACATATTAATGCATAGGATGGACTAGACAGACTGTGATGAAAGCAGTATACTGTCATACCATCGCTCACTCACAGTTATTATCCCAACAGGGTGTAGATTTCTGTATAGACAGCGGGTGACTAATTGGTTAGCCCACTAGAAGAGGCAAGGCCATCACAATCCGCAATTTTTTTTACCCTAAATACTTCTGGTTAAACAGCAAGCAGAGAGTGCCAACTTTGCCTTCTTATTAAGATTTCTTCGTGCAGCTGCTATTCTCTAGTGCAGACATCAGCAAGTAGCTGAATATCAGCCTGTACCACTTATAAAACAGGCATATGGTGCAAACTTTGCCCGCTGTCACTCTGCCTGTGGTTAACACAATGGAAAGAAACTTCCAGCGCACATTCAACTGCAGATTGCCAGGGTAAGATTTACATTGGGGTAGTAACAGTGCCACCACTGGATATAGACATCCTGTTCACACTCCAGAAAACAGCATTAATATTCCCTTTCCCCTCTTTTTCTTCAATGCCCTCGGTGTTTCCTGTTGGTCAGAAAGTCTGCACTGGGTGCTGTCCACACTAGTGGTGTCCATTCTTGGGCTGCTGCTATTGCGCACACTGGGGCTTTCCACATTGCTGCTACCGAGACTGAGTGATATAGTCGGAAGCTGGGACTCTCTGGACCAGAACTGCTGCACGTTGCTCTCAAAGGTCATCTGCCATCTCCTCTACTGAAAGCCCATGATCTTCTACCAGCCATTCTGCAGCTACTGGATAACAATGGTGAAACCTATATATCATTGTACCATTGTGTAGGAGCACATGGACAAGCAAGGTACATGGAAGGCAGCTCACTTCCCTCCCTCCACCTTCAGGCCTAACTAAAAGGCCCCACCATACCATCAACTCAATACTAGGAGACTATTTAACTCTGCCCCATGATTTCAAACTGGCCAAGTCCCAGAGCTGCACAGATACCTTTCCAAATGACACTGCTTCATTTTCACTGTCATCCGGTCATAGTCAGCAGAAGTGTTAATTCCGGAAAGAAAACAATCACAAAATAACAGCGCTACACAATTATTGCTAACACTCAAAGGGATAAATAGGAAATAAAACAAAACCAGGTTAATTCTGATTGATTTAATGTTCATTAAAGCGTAAAGGTGTGCAAAATGGTGAAGGAAAAATGCATGGGCAATAAAATAAAGAAAGACGGTCATGATTGCTCAATGTCAGTGTCTGACGGCAGACATCATTAACCACTGAACCAACTCAATTTTCAAGACGTTTTGGAAATCAGAATGGCGTATTCAATGAAAGGGCATTTATGGCTTCATTGGAAGGATTGCTACTAGTTATTATGATATGTTAAGAAGACAGAGAAAAAGCACTTTCTGACCCCTCTGAACTCTTTACTTGCTAATAACCTACATTCCATTTTATGCTGGAATATTTTCAGGTTGGTAATTTCTATGGACTGAGCTTCATATACTTATTAGTCATTAGTGACCAGAACAATGTCTAAATTTATTCATTCATTGATTTGGGATATATTGATAAGGTCAGCATAGACAGTCCATCTGTACCTGTCCTTGAGAAGGTGGCAGCATCCTGTTTTATTGAACAAAGAATCTAAAAGTTAAGCAAGTGGGCAAAAGCTTGGCAGGTGGAATCTAATGTGGGAAAATGTGAGGTTAGGAATTTTGGTAAGAAAATAGAGGAAAAGAATATTACTTAGATGGAGAATGATTTCAAAAAGCTACAGAATGGACAGATTTGGGAGTCTTTGACCATGAATCACAAAAAGCTAGTATCTAAGTTCAATGGGTAAGAAAGAAGACAAATGGGATGATGGCTTTATTTCAAATTAAATGGAGCCTAAAAGTCAAAATGTTTTGCTAAAATAATACGAGTCAGTGGTTAGACTGGAACACAGTGAACAGTTTTGGGCTCCTTATCTAAACAGAGAAATGTTGGCATTAGGGGCAATCAGAGAATGTTCACTAGACGGATATTATGTATGGAGAGACTGTATTATGAAGAGAGTTTGAGTAGATTGGCTCTGTACTCGTTGAAATTTAGAAGAAAGAGAGGTGACCTCATTGAAACATACAAAATTCTTAGAGGACTTGACAGGTTAGATGAAGAAATGCTGTTTTCACTTGTGTGAGGGTCCATGGCCAGAGGGCATAATCTCAGAACAAGGGATCACACATTTATGACAGAGATGAGGAAGAATTTAGTCTCTCAGAGGATAGTGAATCTTTACCACAGAGGGCTGTTAGGGCTGAGTCATGAACTATATTCAAGGCTAAGACAGACAGGTTTTTAATCAGTAAAGGAATTAATGATTATGGAGAAAAGGAAAGGAAAATGGAGTTGATCAGATCAGCCAAGATCTCATGGAATGGCAAAGAAGACTCGATGAGCTGCATGTCCAACTTCTGCTTCTATGTTTAATTGTCTTATTATTGTTTTATGATCACTGCAGTGCATATGATGTTGGTGTATAAAGTGAATTCTAGTATTTGATCCAGTGACGGTGAAGAAATGACAATATAGTTCCAGGTGAGGATTGTATGTTACTTGGAGGGCAACTTGGAGGATGGTTGTAGGGTGACAGATTAATACCCTTTTACACAACTTGATGTAACAAATTATTTAATGATAGAGAGATGCTGTAGGGAGATGTGAACCTCATGTGAAGTGTGATTGCAGGTTGTTGAAAAGACCTTAAATTCCAACAACCTTTCTTCATATTGTATATTATCTTTCAAGCTGACCTCCTCAATAATATTTGGTGATAGCATGCAAGAAACCCAGCAGTAAGACAATACAGCCAGAGAAGCCCAGAGGAAATTCCAGCATCAGAACAGTAGTGTGAAAGTCACAACGTATCAGCCCAGTGACTAAGAAACAATTGGGAGCATAGAGACGGAAAATGCAGGATGCTAGCTTCAATAGGAGAAACCTCAGAACCTACCCTACCACTTATAGAAGCTTCTGAGCATGATGAAGACCATGACTAGCAACGAAATAGCAGGACTGATGCCGAAAATTCACACAGAGCACTTCATGATGAGCAGCCAAATCAAATTAAGTAAAAGCTAATGACTGCACTCAATACAATTAGCAGCATTCAGGGTAATGTTTTAAAAAGGCTGGTAGTAAATGAACAGACTTTACAATGAGGTTATCAGAGCTTTCAACATATCTTCAGCATTAGGCAAAATATAATTGCAACTACTGTAAAATTTTAGAAACGGGACCAAAGGCACAGAGCAAGCACGAATTAATTAACAATGACATATCAATTAGCAGGTAACTGTGAATACAAGACAGTAAAAGATTATCTGATTCGAGATTGGATCGCAGTCAGTATTTTGGATGTAAGCCTATCGGATTTCAACAGCCCAAGGAAAAGTTAAGTTTAACAAAAGTGGCGAAATTTGTGAGGCAATCTGAAGTAAAGAAACAGAAGAGCTCTTATTCCAGATGGTAGTGTGGTCTCATAACTAAACACATTTGAGAGCACAAAAATGAAAGTGCATTAAAGGTGAAGCCAGAAAAGCATGAAAGGGCGATTAGGCAGTGTCCTTACTGTGGCAGGAAGGGGCTGCTTTGACCTGGATGGTGGAGCATCGAGGATAAACTGTGAAAAACCAAAATTTCCTTCCATGTTTTCAAAGTCAAATATTTATTCTATCCTTATTGGTGCAGTTGTCTTAGGTAATAGTGCTGTTCCCATTGGGCCAAAAGATTCAGGTTCCAATTGGAGAACCAACTCATGTCTAATACAGACACTCCAGACATTGTGTTCAAAACATGAATGTTGCTGTTGCGGTTGTTCCTGCAAATATTTGTAAACTAACGTCTCTTCACTGCTGGGAAGGAGGAGGTTCAGTGAAAAGAGAAACCTATAATGATAAAATCTCAAATAAACATAGAGAATGCACAATGGATCCATCACACCTGAGAACAGAAATCACAGAATAATACTTCAGATTGAGACTCATCAACACAAAGAAAAGCATGCTTTAGAAATATAACAGCTTAATTTTTTCCTATCTTCAAAATGATAATAATTCTGCGATACTAATCACAAAGAGTTCAGTATAATCCTGCTAAAGAAAGATTGGTATTTATCATGAAAAATATGTTCCACAAGAAATTGCTAAGGGGCTAAATGTATTTCACTAGTTTGAGCCTTCAGAGAATCCTAGCCTTAAATCTTTTAACAGAGGTTGGTATGCAGTCCAACTACTCAAGGACATGATGAGTACAGTACATTAACAATGTTTGACTGGGATTTAAAGCCAATCAACTAAGTGTTTACATTGCAAGTAAAGCTCCAAATTGCAAATGATTCATGATAAATCAATACAGTTCACTTCATTCAGTTGTAACAAGCTCTGAATGTCTTTTAGTCTGGTTGTTGCCACCAATTTGAAAACTGTCAGAAAGACAACAAAGTATTGATTTCCATGATTCTTCTGAAATGAAATGAAACAAATCAATCCTTTATTATGAATTTAGCAGAGAAAAGTGGCAATTTTACCAAATCTTTGAAGTATGAAATAATGGAATGAGAATAACAAAATGAAACAAATTCTTCATTTTTGCATTGTAGTAATAAATTGCCCATTCATTAAAAACTGATTACTGTCTGAGAATTTTTCTTCAAACACTGAATAGATTCTGCTTGGAAAGTACGAGTTAAATCTTAGAACTTTAAAAAAAACCAAAATGAAGCCGCCAAACCTGTGACTATTTTGTCTGTCATAATAGTGAAAGGTAGACTTATTTTTGCCTGTCGCTGATACAAAAATCTCTCAAGTGTGAAAAAGTTTAATCAGTTGTATTCTGACATTATTCCTGTAAGCACAATACCTATAATTTCAGTGATTTTTCAAAACCAAGACATCAAACAGTATTACAGCATTTCTCTTATATTGGCACTGTCTTGACAAGGTATCAAAAGAGTTGGTCACCATTCCCACCATTACAAAACCATTTGCAATTGTCATGAAAAATCATTTCAAAGTGATTTTAACTGACTCCAGCAAAATAAAGTACAAAGTAATGCCTTATGCACGTATTCAGCAAACAGATGCCAATATTATAAACTGTCACTTTTTATGACTCACGGTTTGTTCATTGTTTCTTGAAGATTCATACTTTGAAAATAATTCATTAATAATGCAATATACATTCGTTTATCTTTGCTATCGCGAACACGTGATGAAATATTTACTTCTTTCATTGATTAAAAATGATGTTCCCTTCACTATTCTGCTGATTTATGCTTTAGTTTACAATCTAGCAAACATTACTAATGTGTTTGTCTGGTCAATTTTAGTAGACTATTTTTTCCAAGGAAGGATCAGAACTGAGCTTAGTCCTGGCACATATAATATCAACATACCCACAGTAAGCTCATGAGCAGAAACACTTGACCAATCTCTTCTTCATAATCCAGAAAAGCTAAGGATTACTATGCTTCATCAACTATTATACTGCTTGCGATCAGCTAACTCACCATAAATGGGAATCATAAACTAGACTGACATGGCTCAGTTAACAAATGGATAAGATGGCCAGATCATTGATGAAGATTATGATTCATTTCCTCTCGTTAAGATTCCCATGAGAAGTTTAATTTGGCTTTAAAAGCATCACATACTTGGCACATCAAACCTACACTCAATTGCTGTAGCTTTTTTCATCCCATTTTTTTCTCTTCAGTAATGCAAACTCAAGACAATGAAATCTTGTGAAATGTATTAATCAAGAGAAGCTGTTGGTGGTAGGACTTCAATGAGAGTTTTTCAGAATCCCTGCTGAAATCTTACTCTCAGAATATTAATGCAACCTTACATCTGGCACTTAAAATTAAAGCAGTTGCATGCTAAATGTGACTCATCTGTAGTGACAGTAATGTGTGAGGTGTTATAGAATTAATCACCTGGATCTATCCTAATTCACATATCACCTTTTCAATACGTTACCTATCCAGCCCTTTCCTGATGGAGTTAACTTATACACTATCCAAGCTGTTATTACTCTGTTATCCATGTAGTCTTTACTGGGTCTGAGATTTGATACAGTAGCCAAATATGAGATCCTGATAACATCAGCTTACAAACTCTGGAACTGTTCCCTTTCAGCGTAATTCACCATGTGATTTCCTTTATTATTAATGCTCTGCGTAAATATTCTATGGACCAATTTCCTCATGCATTTTATAATATAACTGTTTAAGGGATGGTAGTAGAAATGGATTGCTGGATGGTGCCATTGGGGATGACAGAGAGGCCCCAAATATTCTCAGTACAAAGGGAGACAAAATTTGTTCATCAGTTCTTTGAGTTTCCTCCTGAAAACCACAATTTGAATAGACTGCCATAAGTTTTTTAAATCTAGTGCAGAAACAACAATAATGACATCAAGTAGAAAGCAAATCCAGAGGAAATATTCCATTAAGCATATTTAAGAAAAACAGGCTCCATTGATGCCTTCAGAGATAGTAAGAACTGCCGATGCTGGAGTCAGAAATAACACAGTGTGGAGCTGGAGGAGCACAGTGGGCCAGACAGCATCAGAGGAGCAGGAAAGGTAATGTTTTGGATCAGGACCCTTCTTCAGAACGCCTTCATCCTGTTAGATGAGAAGTGAGTTTGAGGCCCAATTTACTTCACGTGATATTGAGAAACAGCTGAAGACACTGGACATTGCAAAGGTTATGGACCTTGACAATGTTCCAGCAATAGTAGTAAAGGTTTGGGTTCCAGAAATAGCTGCACCCTTAGCCAAACTGCTCCAGTTTATCTACAATTTTAGCATCTATGCAGCAATGGTCTCTGCAGGAGTTCTTCAGAGTAATGTCCTACGCCCAACCATCTTCAGCTTCTTCATCAATGATTTTTCCTCCATCATAAGATCAGAAGTGGGGATGATCGCTGATGATTGCACACTGTTCAGCATAATTTGTGACTCCTAAGATACTGAAGTAGTTCATGTCCAAATGAAACAAAAATTGGACAATATCCAAGTTTGGGCTGAAAAATGGCAAGTGAAAAATACCAAGTAATGACCATCTCCAAAAGGAGAGAATCTAACCATCACCCTTTGACATTCAATGGCATTTCCATTGCTGAATACCCCACTATCAACATCCTTGACGTTACCACTGACTATAAACTATACTTATAAATACTATGGTTACAAGTTTAGGTCAGAGGCTAAGAATCCTGCAGTGAGTAACTCACTGCCGACTCCCCAAAGTCTGTCCGCTATCTTCAAAGTAAGAGTCAGCAGTGTGATGGAGTACTCCCCACTTGCCTGGATGAGTGCAGCTCTAACAACACTCAAAAAGTTTTGCACCATCCAAGCAAAGCAGCCTACTTGATTGGTACCACATCAATAAAAAATCTATTTCCTTATAACATATTTCTCCTCTACTACCACATTCCACTTTTGAACAACCTTGTGCTCCATGGTACCATGGCCAATTTTACAGCTTCTTCTTGATGTTAATGAGGCAATTGTGCACAAGGATTGGTGGAACAATAAATTAAATGGAAGAATGGGTTCTCCATTTGAAGACAAGACTATATACAGACAATGTTCACTGGGAGCTGTGTATAGTACATCTGACATCTACCATTGCTTCTCAAAAGCTGATTGTATTTATTGGAACGAATACATTATATTGGGTCAAGGGGGTGTTGCATTGTCAGTAGTTTTAGCTACACCTTCTTAAAGGTGTATACACATCATATCACAACTGCTGTGGCTATCCCTCTGACAGTCTTCATCATTATTCAAACAGGTAGCAAATAATTATTTTTGCTCATCCTATTTGCTATCCAATCTTTATTTCTCCTACTGTGAACATCCAATGAATGAAGGTTGTTCTGATCCTTCACATTTTTACCATGTGTAACTTTGTTCCCAGTGGATCAGATGAGCAGGCAATGCTGTTTGGATATACATGTGCCTGCTACTGGAGAACCTGCTGTGTGTATCTTACTGACTTATCCCATAGCCTTGTGATTAACTTTACATCTTTTTGTTTAAATTCACAGAAATATTTCCAGAATTCTGTCCTAGTTCCAGAAGTAGTGACACAATGTTGTGCCAGTTCTGAAGACAGGTCACAGAAATATTAACTCTGTTCTATCTCACACACACATGCTGTCATAATTGCTGATTTTTCTCCAGATTTTCTGTTCCCATTCACGTTTTCCAACATCTAAAGTATTCTGCTGTTTGATAACACTTAAGTTGTCTGCTGCAATGCATCTCTTTAGCATTAGCCCAGCGTGCTCAATATTACTTCGAGAAGTGCCTTTGGAAGTTGCAGTGCTTAATCCCAATGGATATTCCACATGATTTGGAAGATTTGTAATGTCAGTGATCTGTGGATGACTGAAAAATAACAGTGTTCAGAGAAAAATCATAAGCAATACTTCTCAGACTTCAGAACAAAATCTCAGTATGAGTTATGATAGACATAAGTAGACATACATTGAGATAAATAGACTGAGATGCAGTGGTGAACAGGGTTGTAGGATGTAGAAGAGTTGTGCCCAAGACTGAATAACGAATACAGTGTGAAGAATTGGGTTCAGATTGTTCATCTTTGATTACTCAAGGGCTTTTGTGCAAAACCATCCCTTCAGAGCTTCAATTATCAAATAGAATCTCAAGTCTTGGATTTGATCGGGTCAAAGGAAGGGGATGAATTTTGCTTTTAAACATTCCAGGATGCGGACACAGCTATGTCATGAGTTAAATATAACTCAGAGGACATTGGTTAGGCTGCTTTTGGAATACTGTGTTCAATTCTTGTCTCCCTGTTATAGGAAAATTGTTGTTAAACTTGAAAGGATGCAGAAAAGATTTACAAGGATGTTGCCAGGGTTAGAAGGTTTAAACTACAGGGAGAGGCTGAATAGGCTGGGGCTATGTTCCCAGGAGTGCCAGAGACTGAGGGATGAACTTAATGGAGGTTTATAAAATTATGATGGGTATGGATAGGGTGAATAACTAAGGTCTTTTCCCAGGGTAGGGAAGTCCACAATTAGAGGGCATAGGTTTAAGGTGAGAAGGGAAAGATATAAAAGTGACCCAAGGGCCAACTTTTTTGCGCAGAGGGCAGTGAGACTATGGAATGAACTGTCAGAGGAATTGGTGGAGACTGGTACAATTACTCATTTAAAAGGCATCTGAATGAGAACATGAACAGGAAGGGTTTAGAGGGATATGGGCCAAATGCTGGCAAATAGGACTAGATTAATTTAGGATAACTGGTCGGCATGGATGGGTTGAACTGAAAGGTCTATTTCCGTGCTGTAAAACTCTATGACTGTAAGACAGTCCTATAGCCTGATGGTCTCTGCCTCAGGCAAGCTTGACAAAGGTTGCTTAAAGTTGCAAGCCACCTGTTGAGCCAGGAAGTTCGCATAAATGAAATTGATTACACTTTATACAAGCAAATTGTCTTACAACGTTGCCTTTATAAATGAGACAACATTGTATTCTGATTGAGTACATAAATCTCCAAATATGTTCATTTAAACATTCCCAATTCACACAGAAGAAAACATTGCTCTGCTGAGATATGTTGCTGTTACCTTCTCTGATTTATGTTTACTTTGGAAACAGTTGAATCTGGAACCTTTCATTAACGCTGCATTTGAGACCTGGTTACAGTTTGACATTGTGAACTACAGGATGCCAGTGTAATCACTCCCTGGTGCCTGGAAGCAGTCAACAGGCATAGAAATTCATGGCCACTGTTACCTCCATAAGTATAGATAATGTAGCAGCTGTCAAAGAAGGTGATTCCAAATCAGGATTTAACAGGTTATATATATCAATGGGAATGGCTCTCTTGTGTTAAAAGCAATGCAGACAATGCTACCAAATCATTGACAAATAGCTGTTCCTTGGATCGTAAATTAGCTAAAAAGGATAATCCTCCCTGAAATCCTCCTCCCTTTGTTCTTTTCACTGCTGTAAATTTCTATGACCAAAATTTAATTTCTATCACGAGATATTTCCGCTTCTCAAAATTCAAGCTAAAGTTGTCAAAATATGAGGTACTTAAGCCTGCTATGAATGCCAATTTCTGTACATGGCATGATACTATTCAACTGAGCTTCTCTCATTTTAGTTAAGCTCCCTCTTTAATAATCCACTTAATTGGTGATTTAGTCATCATGCTATGTTAATTCATTGTGGAAAATACAAAGCTGTGATAACCAGACCAACAGAGTGCTCAATGACAAAAATTTGCAACAAAACGGGAATGTCATTACAGAATTTTAATTTACAATGAATGTTAACTTCATTTTAAAATACTCAGTTGTAATATATAATAAAATTTGAATAGACAACATATTCCATGTTGTGACACCCTTACCCTGTTCAGCGCTTTCCTTCCATCCTTTACAGATAACTCTCAATGGGTCAGAAAATAGCTCATCACCTAGTGTTCAATAGCAGATCTGCTCATAATCTATTAAAGTCATCCGTATAGTGCTTTCTATTTGTGTTCCAGTTACTTCCACGACACATGATTCTCCCATGATATTTCAGACCTATTCCTCTTTCTTATACCCAGCAAAATTAATTTAGCCCTTGGAACTGATCATCCAAGCTGGAGAGTGTATGGCAGTCACCTATAAATTGGATTTATTTGGATTGGTTGGAATTGGCAATGCAATTAACACCAGACTCCATTCATCTTCCCAAGCCATTGGGCCCTCCTCTCTTGTGGTCTCTGCTGCTATTCAACACATTGGTCTCTCCTTCCTCTTGCCTATCAACATTTCCTTGTCTTCATATTATTGCCTCTGCCCCAATTCGAGGGTTTCATAGTTAAAGTGAAAAAGAAGATTAAAATTGAACAAAAATACTCCCTGCAATCAGTGGAAAAAAATATAGCTAAGGATTTGGATCGCATCTGAAGCAACTGAGGAAACTAAGGAAGAATGAGGAAACATATGACATGGTGTAATAAGTAGGAATCATAGGTACCTTCCAACAGTGTTAATAAGATTCTGAGGGACAAAAAACACATGGAGCTGTTGAAACAGAAATTAGTAAAACTGTAACAGATGGTAGAAGAGGCTGAAAAAGCTGAGGGTCTTTGCTTTAGAAAATGAGAACTCAGAGAGATGTAAAAGTCATTGAGGAGTTCAATAAAGCATACAGAGAAACTATATCCCGACACTGGTATGTATAATGCATGTGACTGCTATTAAATAGGACACATTTAGAAGCGCTATTATATTTACCATTGACATCAAACTCTTACATAGGAAAAAAACTAATATCATTAATTTGTACTCGAGATGTAAGTAAACTGAACCAGACCAGCTGGATTTTAATGTGTATAAGCATAGGATCAAACATATAGGAAAGTACACGATACAAAGGGAATACAGGATTATAAAAATAGTGATTCTACATTTGCATTCATCAGAGTCACTTTATGCCCATTCACTAAATGAAATCACAGGATGGCTGTTGCAATAACTGAATGTCAACTCCATTGTACTCTACAATTAGTACAATTATATAATTCTCAGCAGAGAAAGAGGCCATTCTACTTCTCCAGCCTACATCAACTCTCTGAAATACTTAACCACTTTTCTCTTTAAACTGCTTTCACAGTTATATCGAATAGGGTATTCCACTTCCATACTGAACCATGAACAAAGAAAATTGCCTATATCTCAGTTTTCCTTTTTTGTGATGGCGATTTTAAATTTATATCTTTCTGATTTACCAAAGTCCTCAATAGTTTTGACACCTCTGCTAGCCCTTGTTTTCATTTCTTGTCTTCAAAGTAAAGACCTTCAGAAAATTTAGCCTCTCCTCAAAGGAGGAATATGTTTTATTCTTTGTGTTGACTCAGTCAATCTCTCCTGCACAATTTGCAATGACTTAACACCCTTTCCAAAGTAAAGTAACTATTGTAATTAAGCAACAATAAAAATAAACATATGCTGCATTTACTAATGCAAAAAAAGATAATGGACTTAAAAGTATTAAAAAAAAGTATCAAAAGAAGTTTAAAGCACAGGAGGCCTTTGGTCTATATGTCTAGACTGAATCTTTGGTAAAGCAACTCGAAGTTATTTCCTCTGTTTGACTCTCTCCACGTGTGCTTTAAATATTTATCCAGCGTAATGATTTATGCCTGAACCTCTCCCTATGACAAAGCAAACCACACTCCAAGAACTCTACGTTTCAAGAAATTGCTCTTAAGCTCTTCGCCCGTTCTGAACAAAAATGGAAAATTTATCATTGGTCACGACCAGCTACTCAAACTAATGAAATAGTATTTCCTCATTCATTCATTCAATATCTGTGCAGATTCATTATTAGAACATTACTCGATATCCAAATAATGAAATTCACAATAGGAACTATATTCATTAATGTAATTCAATCTCTTTTCATATTTCAAAATCAATGACATTACCCTTTTCAATACTAAATATTTAGTTTTGGTGATACTCACACATACCATTTTACCTACTACTCCTAGAAACCTTTTATAGCCCCTTTCTATTTTATTTTATATCATTGGTAAATGCTTATATCAACTGTATACGGAGGGCAAAAGTCAACCTAGCACTGGTCCCTAGGTTAAACTACTTCAAGGTTTTACCATCTCAATATCCTCCATTTGCCCAAAATTATCATTTCCTGTCAGTTAAATAGCCTTATATTTCTTCATGTATCACCAACTAGAATTCTGACCTCCTGTTTTGATGAGATTGGGTGGGAATGCACTTCAAAAATAGCATTCCATTTGGCACATTGGAGTTTATGACATCTTCAGGACATGTGGCTATTTCCAAAGTGAAGACTGAGTAGCATGGTACAGAACCAGCAAGTCACATACCTCCAACTGACCGCCTGTTAAACCCCGTTGTGGATTTCTGAAAGGATTGATGAGGACCAAAAGGCAATCTTCAAATTGCCAATTGGTAAAACAGAACAGTCCAGTCAACTTTGGTGCTCAGCTGTATATAGTTCCTTTTCAGTGATTGCTCAATCTCTTGTCTTCAAGGTGAGGTTTCTGGCCTGTTGATCAGTGTTCATCAGATAACCTGAATGCCTACTGTTTATTCTGCATTTTCCAAAATTCTTAATGTTGCATGGGTAGTCAAACATAATCTGCACCTCACCATGTCATAAGTTGCTGTCATCATCCTCTTTAACTGTGAGAATTTACAGGGCCTGTTTGGCCTAGTGTGGTTGAGAAAAACACATTGATCTAACTAGAGGAGAGTTTTATATTGAACAAGAGCAATTTATTGCATGCTAGCCACAAGGTACAGATAACATTGATAGGATATACATTGTTTGAGTGACAATGAGAAGGACCAGGATATTAAATTTGAATCCTCCAATATCTTAAATTGTTTTGTTCACAGTTACATGTGATGTCATTATACTAAGAGATGTAGGTCCTCTATCCACCTTCTATCATCACCTCCCCCTCTCTCTATTTATTTCTGAGCCCCCTTCCCTCCCCCATTTCTGAAGAAGGGTCCAGGCCCGAAACATCAGCTTTCCTGCACCTCTGATGCTGCCTGGCCTGCTGTGTTCATCAGCTCTACATCTTGGTATGTCATTATACTAGATGGTCCTTAAGACATTTCTTATTGTTAACCCTTTCAGGCCTTATACACCCTTATACAAAAACGCATAATATGCACAGAAAAATGTAATTAAAGGTCAATCGCATTGCTAAACATCTGCACACGCAGACCAGACCAGACAGGAAACGTAGATTTCCTTCTCCACATAGCATTAGTGAAATGAATGGGTTTCACTGGTCATCTGGATGTCATTAGACCAGCTTTTTAATTCTACACGTTTTTATTGAATTCAAATTTCACCACCTTTCGTGGTACTATTCAAACTCACATTCCTAGAGCATTAGCTTGGAACTGTTGATTTCTACTCCAGTAGCAATACCACCATGTCACCACTTCCCTGGTCTCACCCATTCAACTTGAATTATTGCACCATTTAATGTTTCCCTTTGTACCATGGATTCTTGCTTTGACATTATAATCTACTTACCTTCCAACAGATGTCATCAGTACTGTTTTTCCCTACAGCACTGATATGCAGATCTGAAGTTGACTAAAGCCATTCCTGCCAATACATTAAGATATAAAGCAGCTCTTTATAGATTCTTGCTTATTAATAACCAGACATAATACTCTCTAACTTTGAAAAAGTTAACTGACACCGCAATAGCAGGTACTTGAGATGGTAGCTTCTAAACTTAATGGGGAATAACTCATTTTGACAACGGTTGGGGTCTATCTATCATGACAGCTTTCTGCACGCCCAGATAATATCTTGCTTAAACTAGTGTTGGCCCCATGACTATTTTATTTCTGTGAAGATTCCATTTTCATCCTTTATCAGAAAAATGCAGAATTGCAAAACACATAGTTTTCCCTAAAGTGTTTTCTCTCCCTTCAAATTTCTACCAGGAGCAAAGAGAAGTACAGAGAAGTAGCAGAACCTTTATCTTCTCAAAATAAAGCTTGATAATCAACATTTGACATTTTCAAGAAGAGGCCAAAGCCACATGTTCCAATCGGAAGTCAAGAGATTAGGCGTTGACAGTTTCAAGATAATCACAAGGACCTGAAAGAGTCCAAAAATACTCTCGTCTCTTCCAGAAAAGAGATAGCCATAATCATGTTTGCTCAAAAATAGCCTCTGCTATTTGATACGTGATGTGATAATACTTTACAACGTAGAGATCAGAGAGGTTTTAAGCAGACATTTAATAACCCGTCTCATGTATTTAATAAACAACAGAATGTAAAAGCTATTTTCTCATGTGTTAAAAGCCAAAATGAAATTATTTCTGATATGAGTCAAGTGCAGTTATTTAGCTGAGATGCTGTTGTTAACTGTTGTTCTGGTTAGCTGCAGATTTGTAATAAAACAAAAAGCCAATGATAATGAACAGTAAAAACATGTAACTGTAAATAGTACTTGACTGTTACTTAGCAGCAGGAAACATATGGTGCATATCTGCTCACTGACCATGTTTACAGTCCACACACCAGCCCTTCAATCACCTCTGGTCAAACAGAAGGAGTATATGAGTTGTAGGCAATGATCTGGAGGTGCAATGGATGATGATAAGCCTCTGGAAAAAAGATACCTCTTTGCTCCTGTCAGACTATCTGGTGTTCAGATGGAGGTACTGAGAAGGGATAAACTTTACTTCTTCAGCTTGAGAATGTATGGCCAATTTCTTGCACTGTCATTGTCTCCTGAATTTTCCTTTTGGGTTTTGATTCCTTTTTTTCAGGACATCCTAGAGCAATCAATGTAACAAGAAGGAGGATCACCACAACCACAAGAAAACTCCAGCAAGGTTATATCACACAGCGCTACTCGTCACTTGTCTGCTTCATTTCACCTACATATTATTTAATGGAGAAGCCTTTGTCACCTTTCTTTTTTCCTGCCTATTGACCACCAACAATAGCAAATGCCTCAAAGGAAGTAGCACTGGGGGCCACTTATATCAGAAAAGCATTGGATGGTACCAAATGCAGCAAAAATTATCTCCAAAAGAGTCAGAAGTTATTTCTATTGTCCTTTCATACAGTATGAATTCTCTTCACATTGGTATTTCTTGCCAATTGTGCTGATGAGTACAAGATGAAAGCGGTTGACAAAATGTGTGCTTTTATTCATCAAACCTCAAGTTAGAAATCAGCAAAAACTTAAAACACCTTTTCAACTATAGACTTCAGGAACAACAATTTACCATGCCCCACCAGCCAGTTGAACATGGGGTTGGGATGTTGGGAGGGTATTCAAAATGAAGTATGTGGCTTGCCAGCTGCCTACCTGCCCAGCCCAATTGGTCTCTCATTTTCAGAGAGCAACGAGAAATCAGGCAGCCAATGGTAACAATTATCTCACCCTCCCCACCTCTCTTCCCCACACTAGGTAGACAACAAGACAGCTTTTACTGTAGGCTGGTGTGAGGCAAGAAAGGTGTGCCCTTTGACCATAGGCGGCACTTTCCCACAAGGTTATACCCCTTAGACACTCATCTTCGCCCATTCTTTCAAACCCAGGCCCCCACACCTACATCCTTCACTGGGTGCTAACAGGCAGATCATCTCAATCTCCCAAAATGGCCTGATGTCTGACATCCAGTGCATCCTATTTTTGGGAGACTGTCTGTAGTCCCAGCAGTAGCCACTTCTCAAACTTGTCACAGTCAGGACCACAAACTCTAAACTGGGACATCCTCCTGAGCTCAGGACAGAAGTTTCAGCATAAGCAATGAGCACTGTGTTCCCCATTGACTTTTCAGGTGGCAAGTGGCCCCTGAACCTCAAACAATTGAGTTCTCCCGCTGTCTCTTTTTGTTTCTCTGCTTTGAAAATGGCCAGGTTGATCACAATGAACATTGGAGTGAGGCTAAACTGACCAGCTACCTTGGAAAACTTTACTTTTCCATGAGATGTTAGCACTGTTGGCATCTGTTACCCATCCCTAGTTACCATCAAACTGATCAGCTTTCCAGGCCATTTCAGAGGCCAGCTAAGAATCAACCACATTGTCGTGGATCTGAAGTCACATGTAGGTGAGATCCTTCTTTAAAGGACATTAGTGAGCCAGATGGATTTTTAGAAATGATAGCCATTCAATGAATTATTTTTCATTTCAGATTTTACTGAATTCAAATTTCACTATCTGTCCTGGTGGGATTCAAATTGATGATCCCCGAAGATTAGCCTGGATCTTTGACTTATTAGTCATATTATTTTTAAAAATTAGGACTTGATGGTCGGAAAAGTCTACTCCTGCTCTTATTTTCTACATTCCTATGTTTCTGGAACCGCTATGCCCTTTTTGAAAGGGCAGCAAGAGGAAACAGTGCCACAAAAAATGACCAAGCTCTTTTCATGTAAACATCTCATTGGAGATTTACCTAACTATTTGGGTACAGCTTCCATGAAAATAGTAGGAGATTTTTTAGGTTCATTGTTCGTTGTAGTGGAGAGCTGCATGGCTACAATAGAAGAACTTACTTTGTGTTCTAACACTCTATGGTAAAGTTTACAGTTCATTGTTCAAAATGAATCTTATGGTTTTTGTCAACAAGTAACTTACCACCTGACTCCGCAAAGCCTGTCCACCACCTACAAGGCACAAGTTAGCAGTTGAAGGTACACTCCCTGCTTGGTTATATGTGTGCAGTTCCAACAACGAAGCTTGACTCCACCAGGTAAAGCAGCCTGCTTGATTGGCATCACATCCATAAGCATCCATTCCTTCCACCATGGATACCCAGTAGCAGCAGCGTGTACTGTCAACAAGATGCACGCAGAAATTCACCAAAGATCCTTACACCACACTTGCCAAATTTACAAATGCTTCCATCTAGAAAGGCAAGGACAACAGATACATGGGAACACCACCACCCACACATTCCCCTGCAAGTCACGCTGATTTGGAAATATATCACCGTTCCTTCATTGTCACTGGGTCCCTCAGGGCATTGTGGGTCTACCCAAATCACATCGACTGCAGTGGTTTAAGAAGACAGCTCACCACCACTTTCTCAAGGGCAACTAGGGGCAGGCAATAAATGCTGGTTCAGCCAGCAACGCTCACATCCCATGAGAGAACTAAAATAAAACCCTCAAGATCTTAAACTTCGTCTACTTTTAAAATATGTTTACATGTCCCTAGCCAGATTGTAACATCATTTAGCAGTCTCATCTGGGATTGTAACAAATAACTCCTTGTAATTCTGGTTAATCTACACTGCACTCCCTGGAAGACAATATATCCTTCATAACGTATGAAGCTCATAACTTCTCACATTAAGTCCATATGTAGTCCAAATCAGATTTTGAACAGCTAAAGAATGAGTTCTACACCTTGCGTTTGAGTCTTTCAGAAAACGGTCACCTTTTCAGTTGGACTTTCAGAAATTTCTGAAGAGGGGTCCAGACCCGAAACGTCAGCTTTCCTGCTCCTCTGATGCTGCTTGGCCTGTTGTGTTCATTCACCTCTACACCTTGTTATCTCAGATTCTCCAGCATTGGCAGTTCCTACTATCTCCATAAGGTTTTTCAAAGTTCTGTTCAGCCTCTAAAATGTTGCTAAGGGAAGCAATCATCATTTTATCAAATGGCAGAAGAGGCTTGAGGGGTTAACTGGCCTATTCCTGTTCTTAATTTGTATGCTGTTGCATATGCATTAAGTACAACACCAACCAAAATTTCACACAAATAACAATGGAATAAGTAACCAGTCATGTTCTGGATGTTGGTTGGAGACGAAGGAGGTTCCAATGGTCCAGCTCAAAGACATGGATCATTGCAGGTAATATTCTTTCTCAGGTGGATAGAGCTAGATAAAGAGCAAATAACATGGAAATTTGGTAAACCCTCATGTGGTTTTTAAGGAATTTTTAAAAATAAAATTGAGTTGAAACGCAAACCAAATTCTGTGTCCTTTTGATTGCCTAATGAACAAGACGGCTGGGGAAAAGTGTTTTTAATACATAAATCGGTCAAAGTGTCCAAAGTACAGACAACAACAGGGGTTTAAATTAAGACAGTGTCATGAGGATAAATTTAGGAAAGCAGCCATCAGCTTTCATCCTGTGTGAATAAGTGGACAGCATTGGTGTGCGGTGGTGCTACAATAGGATGCTTCAGAAGTTAGTGCTCCAAATGTGGACTGTTTTCTTCAGTATTCATTCATGGGATGTGGGCGTCATTGGCCAGGCTAGTATTTATTATGCGTCCCTAATTACCCATATGGATCAACCACATTTCTGTGAGTCTGGAGTCACATGTAGGCCAGGCAAGTTAAGGACGACAGTTTCTTTTCCTAAAGGACATTAGTGAACCAGGTGGGTTTATCCTGACAATAAACAATGGTTTCATGATTATCATTAGACTCCTAATTACAGATATGTATTGAATTTAAATTTCACCATCTACCATGGCAGGATTCAAACCCATGTCCCCAGAATATTACCAGGGTCTCTGGATTATTAGCCTTATGATAATACCACTCAACCAACACTTCCCCCAGCAGTAACCAACAGGTATATGGAGAGCTTGGATCATTAGGGGTAAATTGAAATGTTCCAGACGCACAGTTAAAGTTACATTCAGATTTGTAGGTAGCATAGATGCCCATTGTGGGTATAATTTTTTTTATTTACTTGCAGGATCTGGGTGTCACAGACTGGGCCAGCATTTTATTGCCCATCCCTAGTAGGCCTTGAGAAGGTGGTGATAAGCTGCCTTTTTGAACCACTGCAGTCCATTTAATGTAGGCAAACCCACAATGTGAGGTTGCAAGGTCCAGAATTTTGACTGGAGTTGGTGGGGGGGGAGCAATATATAGAAAATGAATGCTATGAGTAGAAAAATTGCAGTGTGTACAGGAAATAAACGGGCTCTGTGGAGGGGTGGTCAGGGACTGGGGGATTTAAACAGAATTAGTGGGTCAGCAGGGAGGAAGTTCAGGGATCGGGATTGGGACCTGGGCCTGGAGGTGAGGGATCTCATAACCATTAGTGATAACAGTCAACATGCTCATTGTGTAAGTGCTTAACTTTTTTGCCTCTTATGAGAGGATTCGGGTTGGTTTAAGCACAGATCTGAAATAGGAGTTAGGTCTATGCAAAGAAATTACTGTCTGCCCAAGACATGAGAAAATGATACACCTTGTTTGTCTTTATTCTACCATTTGGGGACTTTAACAGGCATACAAATGGTTATCATTTGACCCATTTAACCTCCATAGGCTGTTCAGAATCCAACTAGATAATGAGTAATAAGCTGTTAAACAGAGTTGTTCAGAGACAAAATTCATAGAATTGTGTTTGTCAGAGGTTAGCAGAGTTTTGGAAATGCATGTTTTCTATGTAATGAATAATCTTTACAGTCAAGGGAATCTTAGGCAGACTTGTGTAAAATAAATGTTGACTTTTACATTTAGACCACAGTAAGAATGAATAACAAATTGATATCTTAATCGGAACCATATGTGAATGTCAATTTGCCAAAATGTTGAAACTGGAATGGATTTTTTTTCGCACATTTACATGTGGTTCTCTAAAGAAGTGGTAGTTTCCTACATGCAGGGAGACAGAAGGGATGCTCATCGTTACTAATATCTACTATCTCATTTTTTTCTGGTATAAGAACATTTGATGAGGCAAGGAGCAACTATCTTTACCTGAACCACAATAAAGAAGGGAAGCCCTTTTATCATCTTATGAGAAGCGCTAATTTATTGAATACCAGTTTGTATAATATTTGAGTCCGAGCATATAATTTGATAAATTTCTCACACTGAATTGCATCATTGTTTCATTGTAAATGGCATCACGTTGCTTTATGTCAAAAATGGTGCACAGCTCTTTCCTGCCATATTCCTTTCCTACGGGTGAAACTATTGTCTTAGAACAAAAGGCACAAGCACGTTACCATTCTGAAACCACCAAATTCACATTGAGATATTGAAACTAACCAAGGTTGAATGTGAACCGAAGACTTGTTTTTTCTTAAGCAGAGCCTCCTTATAAAATGAAGGAATGATGAGAGACGATTCATTGGACACTACTTGATTAATAATGAAGACAGATGCTTTTGAGCCTACTTTTCAATCAATACTAAAGTACTTTCACTATTAGTTTATGCACAGTTAGTAAAACATTGTGTGTTTTGTTACAAGGTGCCATTGAGATAGAGATCATTGTCACTTTTAAGGCAATAGTTGAAAATATTTGAAGCAGAACAAACGCAAGGCCACAGGGAGAATATGGGGTAAAGGAATACGTTACGGATTACTTTGCCTAAAAAAAAATGCCAACACAATCTGATCCGGTCTCCTTCTGTGCTATAGGCTTGTATGTTTCTAAAATATAAACTCTTTTTAATCTCAAACCTGTATTTGATTTTGTTTAGCTTACCTTCAATCTTGATTATGTCTCCAAATCTCCTTCAGCTGATCGAAGAGCTGAGCATTTTTGTTCAGTAACCCTAGGGCACACAGATGGTCAAAATTAAAGTTTTGTTCAATTCTTTAAACATACTGGCTCTTACTCTTCCCGTGTCAAAGCTGTAGTAGTGTATGTCTCTCATAATTCCTTGCATTTCACAAGAAGCTAATGCTTAAGACAAAATAGATTTTTGGTTCAAATTCAAACTTTGTAGCAGTGCCACACTTAGTTCACACTTCTTTATCTTGATGTAATGATGTAATGCACATTACTTTTTGATTTGTTACACTTTAGTTACTGAGGGGCACTTTTGAATGCCCTGAAGTGATGAAAGATCTTAAATTATTGCAAAATTTGTTACAGCATTGAATCTCCATGCAGAGAAAATGCAGTGAATTTACTTCAAGAGACTAATCAATCCTTTTTTTAACTCATACACAAGTCGATCTTAATCACAACCTACTGCTTACACAAGAAGACATAGCAAGGTCTGGTTACACAGTTTGCAAATCAATCACAGTTTTTAAATGTTCACGCAGATCTTGGTTCTGGCTCTTTATTCTTCATCCCTTCTTTTTATTTTAGATTTAATAAAAGGAAAATGTGAGGTCTGTCACACTCCCTCTATGATTGAAGTTCATTTTCTTCCCCATGGCATCCCAGAGAAACATGCTCCTTCAACACCTGTATTCCTGTACGTTGAATTAATTGTTGCTGGATTCTTGCGACAGCAGCCATTCTTTGAATCAATTTAGTTTCCATTTCTTCTAGGCTCAGCGTTATACATCAAATAGGTATAAAACTGAATGGAATAGACTAGTGGACACAATAATGGATGAGGTATGAACTCAATGATACAAATGTTCATCATCTTTGTATTCAAAGGATCCTTTTCCTTCTGTCCGATCGATTAGCTAACATTTACAAAGGTGAGATTGATTCTTTTAACTCTTTCAGCACTGCAATAACATTTTCAACAAGTTGCAATTTAAATACAAAAAAAAACACTGAGCTAGAATTTGCTGGAAATTTGCGCCAATGGAATTACACTATCAATTGAAATACCATTACTAATACATAAAAGGTACAAGAAGTAAACGGGTAAGTGAAATATTCAATTAGCTGTGCCACCACATAATTTATTGGGACATTTATGTAGAAGCCAAATGATACTTCATTGGTCTGACCACCACTGCAGTCAAATACAGGGATCATTAGAACTGAAAACACTTCACATGCTACATACAGGTCTACAGCGCAGAAAAGGGCTCTTCAATCCATCGATTCTGCACCAGACAAAAACCACCACCTTATTATTCTGATCCCATTTTTCAGCACTTGGCCCATGGCCCACTTCTTGTCTTTAATAATGTCATTTTTGACAACTGATGGAAGGCATGGTTTTGGCTTAGTGGCCAGAGAGGGATGAAGTCTCGGGTGCTTGAGAAATGATAATCCCCAGTGAGCCCTTGTTCCTCATATAGTTCTATCACTTAATGATCCTACAAAGAACATCATTAAGAAAGCAGCAGAAGTATGCTTATATGGCATATTGTATTAAAAACTGTACTCGTGTTTTACTGCAACATCACTTTAAATGGAATATTTTTCAATAGCATTAAACATTGTTTGAAAGAATTAAATAGGCAAACAATGTGTCATGAACAAAAAATTAAATTTGAAATTGTTCTACAATTATCATGGTGTCTGAGGAGCTGGTAAGGATGCAAATGATTAGGAACATTGTGGGCTGAGTTGGCAAGGTATACCCTCTGCTCTCTTGTGCTGCTGACTTCCTTCGAGTTATAGAGTCATACAATACGGAAACAGGCCCTTCAGCCCAAGTTGTCTATGCTGACCATGTTTCCTAAACTGAACTAGTTCTATTTGCCTGCATTTGCCCCACATCCCTCTAAGTTTTCCCATCCATGTAGCTGTCCAAATGTCTTTCAAACATTGAATTTGTACTTGCCTCTACCACTTCTTCTGGTAACTCATTCTGTATATACACTACTTTCTGTGTTAAAAAGTTGCCCCTCAGGTCCCTTTACAATCTTTCTCCCTTCACCTTAAACTCATGTGCTCTAGTTTTGGATAATGCCACCCTTTTGGCAATTCACCTTATCTATGCCACTCATGATCTTATAAACCTACATGAGGTCACCCCTCAGCTTCCTTCAGTCAGAGAAAAAAGTCCCAGCCTATCCTTGAACTCAAACCTTCTGGTCTCGGTAACATCTTTGTACACTTGTTACATTTTAGGGCTAAGATAACAAGGTGTAGAGCTGGATGAACACAGCAGGCCAGGCAGCATCAGAGGAGCAGGAAAGCTGATGTTTCGGGTCTAGACCCTTCTTCAGAAATGGGGTTGGGGAAGGGGACTCTGAAATAAATAGAGAGGGGGTGAGGTGGATGGAAGGTGAATAACGGAGCAGATCGGTGGAGAGAAAACAGACAGGTCAAGGAGGCGGGGATGGAGCCAGTGAAGGTGAGTGTAGGTAGGGAGTTGGGATGGGGGTGTTGTTTTAACTTAAGGTAAAATGGAGAAACAAAGCCAGCCATGTAAACTATTCTGAATCCTGCCTGACAATAAGTTTCAATGTTTTAGCGTAAATGTTGGCAAAGTTTGCCTTCCTGGAAAGAAGATGTAAGATGCATGTTGAGCAGCTGTGTGGACTTTGCATATATTGTTTGTATTTTTCATAGAATTTTTCATAGAATCCCTACAGTGTGGAAACAGGCCATTCGGACCAACGAGTCCACACTGACCCTCTGATAAGCATCCCACCCAGACCCAACCCCCTACTCTATCCCTGTAACCTTGCATTTCCCATGACTAACCCACCTAGCCTGCACATCCCTAAACACTGTGGGCAATTTAGCATGGCCAATCCACCTAACTTGCACATCTTTGGATTGTGGGAGGAAAGCACAGCACCCAGCTAAAACCCTCGCAGACATGGTGAGAATGTACAAATTCCATATAGACAGTTGCCTGAGACTGGAAGGTTTGAGTTTAAGCAAAGGCTGGATAAGCTGGGACCTTTATTCCCTGGAGTGTAGGAGGGTGAGGGTGACATTTTATAATCTCCCAGTCTTAGAGAATATCACATTTTATAAATGGTAGAATGGATTTAGAGATCTAAAGGATAGATAATTTGCATTTTACTGGATACAAGGCCGATGTGATTCATTTGCCATGCTGTTGGATTTTAGGTGGGTACAGTCCATAGGAAACACTTAGAGGAATAGATTCCAGATTTTCTTGCAACAACCCTAAGCCTTACAGACAGGTCAGTTTCCAGGAATATGCAAAACAGCAACCCTCCTACACTCACTATATTATCATCTACTACCGCTACATTCTTTTGTTGCTCCCCTCCTCCCCCAGTCCTGCTTGTTGAGTGGCTTCCTGTATATTTTACAATTGTCAGATTGCTAATTCACCTTGCAGTGACCTCTCTTATCCAAATAGGCTTATCAAGCCTCAAACCTATTGCAGAGGCTGACACTCCTGGCCATTTCTTCCTCTTACCTTCCTCACTCAGTCGCATCCTATCTCTGTAGCAAACAGTGAGAGTTCAGACAGCTGTATTGCATGCCTGATGCCAGGGTGAGGAACATCTGCTCTGGTTTGAAAGAAATTTTCAGTGGGGAGATACCAATGACATGACATAGGCACAAGTGGGGAAGAACTTCTGAATAAAGAGTATTAAGAATGAGCCACCAAATCGAAAAGGCAGAACATCAAAGGTTATAATCTCTGGATTATTACCTGAGCTGTGTGCAATTTGGCATAGGGTGCATGAAATCAGAGAGATCAACACATGGCTCAACGACTGGTGTGGAAGAAGGGTTCTGATTCATGGGCTACTGATGAGTACTAGGGAAAATGAGATCTCTATCAATGGGATTGTCTCTACCTGACCTGTACTGGGGCAATGTTCTCGTGACCTGGATTGCTAGGGAAGCAGAGAGGATTTTAAACTACTTATGGCAAAGACTCAAATTGGGAAGATGTAGAAAATCAAACAGCAGAATCAAGGCAAAAAAGAACATTATTAATACTGGAAATAATAAACCAAATGAGACTGGAAGGGATAGAACGTGAACTTAAGAGTAAACCAAAGCTAGACCACAGAATAGAACAGCACAGAATCAGGCCCTTCAGCCCACCGTGTATGTTCTGACCATGACACCACTCTAAATTAATACCATCTGCATTCATATGGTTTGTATTCCTCCATTCTCTGCCTGTCTAAATGCTTCTTAAACATTGTTATCATAACTGCTTCTAGAAGCCAGCTAAGATGATAAGTTAGAAAGAAAATTAAAAGGTTAAACCTAAAGACTATATCTGAATGTTTCTAGCATTTATAACAAAAAAAAACAGAGAATGCAAATAGAAGTAAACAAGTACAATCTGGTAACTATTACAGAGACATTACTGCAGGATGACATCGATTACTGCATACAATTCTGATTGCCCTGTTGTAGGATGGATGTTATTAAACTAGAAAGAGTGCAGAAAAGACTTACAGGGATGTTACCAAGACTGGAAGATATGAGTTATGAGGAGAGACAGGCAAGGCTGGGACTTCCTCCCCTGGAACGTTTGAGACTAAGGCGTAACCTTATTGAGGTTTATAAAATCATGGGGCATAGATAAGGTAAATTGCCAAAGTCTTTTTCCCAGGGTAGGGGAGTCCAAAACTAGAGGGCATAGGTTAAGGTGCAAGGGAAAAGGTTTAAAAGGGACCTGAGGGGCAACTTTTTTACGCAGAAGTTGGTGCGCATATGAGTGACCTGCCAGAGGAAGTGGTACAGGTGGGTACAATTACAACATTTAAAATACTTATGGACAGGTACATGGACAGGAAAGGTTTAGAGAGATATGAGCCAAACAAAGCCAAATGGGACAAGCTCAGTTTAGAAAACCTTGTTGGCATGGATGTGTTAGGTTGAAAGGCCTGTTTCCATGCTTTATGGCTCTATGACTCTATGACTTTATGACTAGGACCTGAATATTGAAAGGTATAAGACATTTTGTGAGGACAGAATGCTAGAAAAAGATGCAGGGTGACAATGTTAAATAAAAATGATATTAGCAGAATAAAGAGAGATAACTTAAGTTCATGAAACCAGAATGTGGAAACAGTTTTGCTAGAAATAAGAAATTTTTACTCGGGCCCCTATAAGATTCCACATTTCGTGCCTCCAAGATCTGGGAAAATGCATGTAGTATTTGCAGGATCTGGGAATACACTCTGAGTATTTGCAGGATCTGTAAGTACAATATCATTATTCCCATGATCTGGGAATACACACCAAATTATCAAGATTTAAGGACAGATGTAAACAAAAGAAGTTCACTTTATTTAACATGCAAGGCAATTTAGCATGGCCAATTCACCTAACCTGTGTATGTAGAAAATGTCCCAAGGATGTGTACTACAAAGCACTGCCTGCCAATCTGTTCCACTTTTAGACTTACTCATGCCAAATCCAAAAATAGTCTCATAGCTCTTCTGTTGAATTTCAGATACAGTCATACATCAGCAGTGAACACAGTCAAGGTACAAATGCATCTTACTATCAACGTAATTATTCAAGTTTCTGTGATCAAAACTATTGTGAAAATTGTCATGGATGGCACTCAGGATAGGCCTGCTCTTTCTATGTGTCCACAGTAAATAGATTGACATTGAGGGATAAGCTAAAATGAAGTGGAGAATTAACAACAATTTCTTTTTTCATCTCAGACATGATATTTAATTGTTGAAATATGGCAAGTTTATAAGAGTTTAGGGGGTCAGTCATCAACCATTCATGACCACAAGCTTTTGCACACTTATCTAAACATTACATTGATCAAATCCTCCTGCCGCTCTGCTCCATGAGGTTGGTTAGCTCAGTTGGCTAGATGGTTGGTTTGCAATGCAGAGTAGTACTACAGTGCAGGTTCAATTGCTGAGATTACGATGAAGGACACTCCTTCTCAACATTTCCTCTCTCCTGAGGTGTGGTGTTTCTCAGGTTAAATCAACCATCAGTTGTGTGTGTCTCTCTCTCTCTCTCTTTCTCTCTCTCTCGATCTCTCCAATGACAGAGCAGTGCTTTAGCCCAGTAGCACTACGGTGTCTTTACCTTCACCTGCTCCTCCCCATCAGTGACCTCTTTGTAAGTGATAATGACAGCTCATTCATATAACCATGAATGCGTGAATTTAGAAATTTAAATATGGACAGCCGAAAGCCTGAAATAGACAAAGATTGCAGCAAGCCTTGAAGTGAAGTGGTCAGTGAGTACAAGGCTGAGCTAACTGTGTTAGAAAGAACCTGAAAAGATCTTGCATTCATTGCCCATCCAGAGATACCCTTGTGTTCAAATTGCCATTGAAGTGCTGCTATCCTTATTGCCTAGTGCCACGTCAGGAAGCAAGAGACTTTTAAAATGTGTCTTCCAGAGATAACATTCCCAAAACGAAATGCATCAGGCTCATGGTAGGAAACGGAAAAGGCAAGTCCAAAAGATCTCTGGCAGTCCAAAGATGTGCAGGTTAGGTGAATTGGCCCTGCTAAATTGCCCATAGTGTCCAGGGATGTGCAGGTGAGGTGGATTAACCATGGGATATGCAAGGTTACAGGGATGGGGTGGGGGAGGGGGTCTGGCTGAGATGCCCTTGGGAAGGCCAGTGTGGATTCAATGGGCCAAATGGCCTGCTTCCACACTGTACGGATTCTATGATTCTATGAATCTATGATTCTTGGCTAAAGCACAGCAAAATGGAAGAAACTCATAGTAGCACAGCAGGCGCCTGTGGGTCATCCTGCTTCCTGGGATGATATTAAGCAACAAGATAGTAGCACTTCAATGGCAAGATGAACACCACCTTGTCAAGGCATCTCCAGATGGGCAATGAATGTAATGTTCCAGCATTGTCCACCTCCTGGGAAAAAATGTAAAAAAAGGTGAAGGCCCAATGGCATAACTGTTTGAAATAGATTTGAAAATGATCCACTGGTCTGTTATTTTCTTCCAAATCACTATGTTAAAGGCTGTTATGCTGTGAGCTGGTCAAGTCAGTTCAGTACTACATGACACCACACCACTGGTGTGCCTCACCAAATTGAAATTTAAAGTTTGCAAAGACGTCAGATGAGGACATAATCTTATCTGGCCTTTGTAGTTCCAGACTGTCGACTCTCAACATGCTGCGTTAACACACAGAGAACAATAATTTCACAGCAGAAACAAGTAACTAAATTATTCTATTGTAGAATGCGGGCATCACTAGCAAGGCTAGCACTGTTGCCCATTCTTAAATGCCCTTTCATTGACTAGCTTATTAGACCATTTCAAAGGACAGTTAAAAAACAACCACATTGTTGTGGGTTTAGAGTCACAAGTAGGTCAGGCCAGACAATGATAGATTTCCTTCCCTAAAGGTGATAACAAACCTTTTTTTTTAAAATAACAATCAACGATGGTTTAATGGTCACTATGATTGAAACTAGCTTGCAATCCCAGAAACCGTTAATTGAATTTGAATTCTACCAGCTATTGTAGTGGGACTTGAACCCCTGTTCTTCATTCATTAACCTGGATATCTGCATTACTCATTGAAAACATTACCATCAAGCCACCATCACCCCAGGCCAAGTAATCTCAGTTAAAGTTTGCCTCTTTTGGATCAGAAAGCATGAGACAAGAAGTGAAAATTACTTTTCATCTAGTCTTATGAACCGAAATATTGTGTATATGTAATGTTTTACAATGAAACTTTGACTTTTTTTCTAAAAATGAAGCAGGTCATCAGCATAAGTGGTTTTGCATCACTGCTGATGATACCCACACCAAAAATAAGCCTAGATGACAGTAATAGACCTCAGTATTAATCTGCTCCTTGCATCCTGGTTTGATCTAATTAATTTACTGTCACTTTCAACCTTCCAGTGTCCATATAAACTGGTGTATGTGACCAGCAAAATAAAATGTATTAACTAACTAGCCAAATGTATATATACACACATCCCTGATTAGAATATATATAATTCTCTTATATTATGCATGTGACATCCACATTCATTTGTTCTGTTGATTTTTGATTCTTCTCTTTATAATTAATCTATTTTGTTTTGGAAAAAGTGTCTGATTAACATCAGTTATTAATATATCAGATTCATTAGCAAGACAAATATAAGCACCAAATTTCACAAAGAAGGAACTCACATTTTAGAAGATTTTGTAGGCCAGTGATGAAAATATTTGCATTCAAAGCATTTTCCACTTCTGAGGCCTCCGGTAAGCTCTGATAGTGCCGTGGGTTTAACCAATCCAATATTTATCAAACTCAGAATAGGCCAGCATGCACTGAGCTTACCACACAAGTGATCACTAAGTAACAAGTCCAGTTAGAGGAGTAGAACTATAGCTTCTTTATTCATGAATGAGATATAGTCATCACTAGCTGAGCCAGCACTTGTTGCCTAGCCTTAATCCCCCTCGAGAAAGTGGTGGTGAGCTGTCTTCTTGAACTTCTCCTTGGGATGTAGGGACACCCATTGTACTATGGGAAAAAGAGTTCTAGGATTTTACCCCAGGAACAGTGACGTATTTTCAAGTCAGAATGGCGTGTGGCTCAGAGGACAACTTGTGGATGGTGGTGCTCCCGTGCAGTTGCTATCTTTGTTCTTCCATTGATAGGTCATGGGTTTGGAACATGTTGCGGAGCCTTAGGGAGTGAGTGCAGTGCATTTTGTAGATGGTACACACTGATATCACTAAGTGTCAATGGTAGAGGGAGTAAATATTGAAGGTAGTGGATGGGGTGCAAGTTGTTTTATCCTGAATGGTATTGAGCTTTTGCAGTGTTGCTGGAGCTGCACTCATCCAGGCAGGTGGGGAATATTCCAATACATTCCTGACATGTGCCTTGTAGATGGCGGTCAGGCTTTGGGGTCAAAGGAGCTGAATTACTCACTGTAGTACTCCCAGCTTCTGACCTGCTTTTTTAAGTAGCCTTTATGGCCGTAGACTCAAGTCATATAGCAGAGAAGGCCATTCATCTCTTTGTTCTGCTTTGCTAGATCCTTTCAACTAGTCCCACTCCTGTGTCTTTCCTGAGGGACAATGGTTCCTGACAACTTTCTCTGCGTAACAGTAATTCTAGAACTCAGTTTGCCTGCCATGAAAGTACACACATTCCAGATTGAGTACAAAGTATGAATGCAGCATCAAGCAGGACGTATTCTCTGACCATTCCCACTTCAACTCAAGAGATGCATTACTGGATACTGGTATACAGTTAAGTCTCCCCACAACCCCAATCATTATGAATTTTGTTGAGAAAAAATCCTTCATTCATTTAACTGAGAAGTTCAAATTAAACATGTTATGCAGAAATTAATTGATGAACTTTCCTGTGCTCTAGGCTGAATACTACCTGTGGACCACAATGCTTCTACATATAGAACACGTAAGCCCAATTAACACCAATACAGTGGAAGGTACATGAAATTGTTTCCTAGAGTAGTATGTTGAGGAACAAATGAGAGAATGGCTATTTTACATCCAGTATTGTGCAACGAAAAAGGGCAAATTAATAGTTGAATCTAATTCTCCATGAATTTCTGCCTTTGTTTTAGATTTCCAGCATCTGCAGTTCTTTGTTTTTTGTTCTACTTAATCGTCTGATTGTAAAGGTGACTTTAGTGAATATTATGTGGGGACTTTATATGAACTTTCAAAGTATTGTAATTCAATCAGCAACCAGCATTTTAAATCAAAACAAAGGAAGCTATAAGGGCGACATGTTGGTCGTGTTCTGAAAATGTCCAGTTTTCAGGCAACTCCAGTTTTTAGATGGTGGTTTTAAGTGAATATACCTGAATCTCTAACAAAAACAGAAGTTGCTGGAATAGCTCAGCCAGTCTGGCAGCATCTGTGAAGAAAAGATCAAAGAAAAGATCACATTTTGAGTCCAGTTTTCTCTTCACAGATGATGTCAGACCTGCTGAGCTTTTCCAGCAACTTCTGTTTTTGTTCCTAATTTACAGCATCCGCAGTTCTTTCCGTTTTTACCTGTATCTCTACCTGTTCTTTCCATCAGACTTCACAGCATGCCTTCAAAAGATGGTCAGTTAAATGAAAAAGAACATCAGTATTCTACTGCATTCCTGACTTACTGGCATTGTTTTTTGCTTTCTTCACCCATCTGCATGCATTGACAACACCATCCACTGCACCCGTCTTTGAAATTCACCCCAACAGCTAATGCATCCACAAAATCACATGGAGGTTAAAATTCCATAAAGGTTCTCCCCTGTAATCTCAATGGAAGAGGTGTGGACTTTTTTTTTTTGAGTCATGGGGTGTATGCATCATTGGCTGTCCAGTATTTATTATGCATTCCTAGTTGCACTTGAGAAGGCGATAGTGAGCTGCCTTCTTGAACTGCTGCAGTCCACTTGGTGTAGGTGGAGCCTCAATGCCATCAGGTAAGGAACTCCAGGGATTGCCTGATGGAAATCTCATAAATGGAAATTTTCCAGTGAACATCCAATAATGCCTAATTGTGTTGACGTGAGTTTAGTATCTAATTGCAGGCTTCAAAAATTAATTGAAAGACCGCAACTATATATTGCAAATATGTATTTAGCAAAGGTTTCTGCTTTAAAAAAAAATACAAGAACAATTTGCATTTAGGAAAGAAAAGAAAGGGATCTAAATTTGAGAAGAAAACACAGCGCAGATGGCAGAGGTGACAGGTCATTCTCCTTCAAATGTTCATTGATTTGCTCTGAATTTTTCCTTTGATGTTTCCAATCTACTTTCACCAGAGATGTATTTGAGCTAAAGGTGCATTTTCACAACCCAGTCTCGTCAAACACCTACAACATTTCTAGCATTAGACTGAATGTATTTGTTTGCTGCACCACACAGTTACAGGTACTATTAATTAAAGGCTTCTATACATGATACTCAGCATGACATTGGGGTGCAGAATGTCACTATCATTTGCTTGGTGAGATTTTCTTGCTGCTCCAGCAGCTTTAGATGTTTTTATATACTCAGCTGTATTATACACCGTGCAGCTACTGAATGACAGAACCATTCTTGACTCCATTAATATGGACAATTGCAACAAAATGCTTTTAAATGATAGCTGCACTTTAGATGTAATTTCAGAGTCTATTGATTTCCTTCTGTCCCCTTCATTATGACTTAAATTGATTGCCGTGGCAACTGCAATAACACCGATTGCACATGTCATTGTCTGAACTTCTTACAACAGAAGTAGAATACGACCAATATAATTTCTTAAAGAAATGTCTCTTAGAACCTGCCATTAGCACTATCATTAGCAATAATTTACATTTATTGAGACCCATCAAGAGGACTCATCGCTGAGAGTCCTGTAAAGCAGTTACAGTGGGTTATAGATGCTGTGGGCCATTGGTAATGAAATGAAAAGATTCACAGCTGGCATGGTTTATAAGACTAACAAAATGACCAACATCAAAGAGAATGCCCTCTTCTTCTCCATTAGTCAAATTCTTGTCTGTTTGAGTTCTATCTGAAACAAGGTTCTTAACCCTGAACAAAGCAAACTATGCTGTTATAAGGAGCAAGATGGCAATGTGGACAGGAAAACAAAATTTAAGGATGTGACAGCAGATAATCAGTGGCAAGTTTTTTAAACAAAAAGCATAATCCTTAAAAATATACATTCATTTAGGGAATACAGAGTTTATGGGAGATGTTGTCCATCCATCTGTAAATAACAAGCAAAATTAACAAGCATTAGATTAAAGGAAGAGGCCAACAATATTGGCAAAATTTCAGACCGAGGATTGGGAAAGTTTTAAATTCATTTAAAGGAGAATGAATAGTTTGATAGAGACAGAAAAAGAAAGGAATATGAGTGTAAACGAGCAAACTATGTAAAAATGGATTATAAAAAGTGAATAGAAATGAAGAGATTAGCAAAGGTAGTCATGGGTCCTTGAAGGCATAAATAGGAGAAAACAGAGATGTGTGGATCATTTACAGAACAGAAGAGGACCCCCTCAGCCAATCGAGTTCATGGCAGTTGAAAAGCAGTCCTCCAAATTCACCATTGGTCCACAACCCCGTTGATTATTTGAAAGTGCAACACTAATTACATTTTCAAAATGTTTAGGATGTCGGCCTCCACCACCCTTTTAGGCAGTGAGTTCTAGAAACCCACCAACCTGGGTGAGAAAAAAATCCTGTGTAATCATCTGCCAATGATTTAAATACATACCCATGGGTTATTGAGCTCTCTGTTATGGTAAATAGGTCGACAAAGAGAACAACTTACTTTTAAATGGTGCCTTCAATATTTTAACAACTTTCAAGATATTTCAAAAGGACATTACAGACCAAAATATTGCACTGAACTAGATAAGGCAATATCAGGGCATATGGACAGTTCATCACCTTTATTAAACAGGCATTCTCCAGCATTCCTACAGAAACGTATTTGAAAATATTTCAAGACATTATCCACAATACCATACCCTCAACCTTGGGAAGCAGGAACGAAAAAAATATGCTGACTAGTTTGACACTAATGTCGCTGTGATAGAAGAGTCACTTGGAGATAGCAAGAAATGCAGATGCTGGAGTCAGAGTCAACACAGTGTGGAGCTGGAGGAACAATGCAGGTCAGGAAGCATCAGAGGAGCTGGAAAGTTGACGTTTCGAGTCAGGACCCTTCATTACGACTAGGGAAGGGGAAGGGAGCTGGGAAATAAATAGAGGGAGGGATGGGGCTGGGGGAAGGTAGGTGAGATGGTGATAGGTGGATGCAGGTAGGGGTAGTGGGGATTGGTCAGTGGGAAGGGTGGGGCGAATAACTGGGCAAGGAGATGGAAACGTTGTGTCAGGTCAAGGAGGCAGGGATGAGAGGGAAGATTGGCCATGAGATGAGGCCAGGGATGGGGAAATTTTGAAAACTGGTGAATTCTATGTTGAGGCCATCGGGCTGTAGGCTCCTGAGGTGGAATATGAGGTGTTGTTCCTCCAGTTTGCGCGTGGCATTATTGTGGCACTGGAGGAGGCCCAGGATGGACATGTCACCAAGGGATTGGGAGGGGGTGTTGGCAATCGAAAGGTCCAAGACAAACTTTCCATATCCAACAGAGATTCACCTGTACATCCTCCAACCTGGTCTACTGCATCCGTTGCTTCCGATGTGGCCTCTTCTACATCGGTGAGACTAAGTGCAGACTCGGTGACCAATTCATGGAGCATCTGCGTCCTGTACACTGTAATCAACAACACCTTCCGGTTGCCAACTATTTTAACTCCCCCTCCCACTCACTTGGTAACATGTCCATCCTGGGCCTCCTCCAATGTCACAATGACACCACACGCTAACTGGAGGAGCAGAACCTCACATTCCACCTCAGGAGCCTACAGCCCGATGGCCTCAACATAGAATTCACCAGTTTCAAAATCTCCCCACCCCCAGCCTCATCCCAAGTCCAACCCTCCCTCTCATCCCCGCCTTCTTGACCTGACACAACCCATCCATCATCTTTCCCACCTATCCGCACCACCCTTCCCACTGACCAATCTTCACTACCCCCTACCTGCATCCACCTGTCACCATCCCACCTACCTTCCCCCAACCCATCCCTCCTCCCTCTATTTATTTCTTAACTCCCTTTCCCCTCCACAGTCCTGAAGCAGGGTCCCAACCCGAAATGCTACCTGATGCTGCCTGACCTGCTGTCTTCCTCCAGCTTCACACTGTATTCACTGTGATGGAAGCTATCATTGAAGCCAAGCAGTCTGCTCTCATCACTTATAAAAGCTATCCAAGTGATCAGGCTCTGAGCACACAAGAAGTCACTCAACGTAAAATCCAATAGGCTGTTGTGCAATGCATCAGTGGTTACAACTTTGCTAGAAAATCTAAATGTCCATAACACAGGGAACTTAAGGAGCATAGAAGAAAGCAACATGACCATCAGAATAAAAAATTGCTCAATTCAAAACAAAAGTACAAAGGGTCATCACCAGCCGCAATAAACAATGCAGAAATAGGCACCCACTCTTCAGCAGCAGGGACATTAACTGTTAAGTATTCAATCCTAAAAAGTCCCATCAACTCTCTCTCATGACCTCTGCAATCAACATTCAAAAGTTTCCAACATTCCCAACTTCTATTCCATATGATAGCTGAGTGACAACAAGAACTATTGGCATTCTGGCAAGCATTCCCAAAAATCATTTCATTGTTATGAAAATGTCATCTGATCTCAATTAACATATAACCTGAGAGGCTCCTGTCTGATTCTAGCATCGCCTCTGAAGGACATAGGAAGGAAGCAGGTGGCTGGCATTCCAATAGTTACCCATCTTTGACATTGATATCATCCCATCTCAAAAAATAATTGGGAAAAGGCTTGTATTTAAATAACTCAACACATTCAACAGGCATCTCAAGGGGTTTTACAGTCAATGAAGTTTGTTTTGAACTGAATTTGTTGACATTACCATTATATCACCGTCCGCCCAATTGTTTTAGTGGCTTGACAAGAGTAGATGTACAACCTGGGGCAAAGTTTTGCATGGTCAAATGGAGGAAAACTTTCAGTTTTAAATTTAACAGATTAAAAAAAAATCACGTGCCCTTGGAGCCTAGCAAGTGCAGAAATTTCTTGTGTTTTCCTGAAACTAACTGTTGACAGGTGAAAGTATGAATGACTTGTTACACACAGAGGGACAGTGTCACTAACACTAAATTAATAGCAATTAGTGAAAAATTTCAATCATAGAAATAGAATTCTGTGTGCCAGGAGTATTTGAAACACATTCCAACCAGAGGAAATCTTTGCTGGTATACTCTTTGTCAAAAGTAGTTTACGAATAAAGGTTACACTTTTCTGACTTTTTTCAGTGTGTATATTATACACAGTAAGATAACATAAACCAGATAGAGTGGGCACTGTTAATATCAGGGAAATTAACTTTCTGCATACAGTATAACCGCAACAATTTTCTTGGTGGGGAAGGCATTGCTCAAATCCCATAGAGCCAACTGAGCAAGTTAAAATTCAATTAATTTGTGAAAAATCTGGAGTTGAAACTAGATTCATTGTGACTGTATCATCAGTGTTGTAAAAACCCAACCAGTTCACTACTGTCCTTTCAGGATGGAAACTTCCTATCCTCACTGGTTCTGACCTAAATGTGACTTTACAGCTGTAAACCTTGATTCATAACTACTCTCTGAAAAGGCCAGATCAGCCACTCAGTTCAAGGCCATTTAGGGAAGGAAAACAAATACTGGCCTTGCTAATCAGCATTTGGAGAGTATTAATGCAATGATATTAAAGATTAAAACAGAATTTCAATTTCATTTAAAACTCAATTCAGAATCCACAGAAATGCTTCACACACTTACAGTTTGTGTTTCTCTACAATATTTACAGCATGTCTTGGACTATGATTTTAACCTCCAAATGGTTTTCAGCATGCAGGTTCACACCAATATGCTCCAAACAAGAAGCATGGACAGTTTAAGTCCTGAAAGCATATTTTAATTCAACCAGACTGCGAAGATAACAATAAGTGATAAGAATCCATAAATGCTCTCTAAGGTTGAACCGTTCTGCTGTCATCTTGTGACAGAAATGGGATGAGCAGGGTCTCGACAAGGGGTCCAAGGGGAAACCTTATGGCAGACGAGGTCTGAGTTTTCTATTTGACATCCCAATGGCATTCGCTTGTTCCTCTTGGCTCCAAGGTAAGCAAACTGCAATGTTCCTTACTTTATCCTTTTGCGGCGTGTTAGTGTCACTGGCAAGACCAATAATTGCTTACTATCCCTAATCTTGATGTGGAGGTGCCAGTGTTAGACTGGGATGGACAAAGTCAGAAGTCACATGACACCAGGTTATTGTCCAACAGGTTTATTTGAAATCACAAGCTTTTGCAGCACTGCTCCTTCGTCAGGTGAAGTGAACGCATCTGTTGGACTATAACCTGATCTTGTGTGATTTCTGACTTTATTCCTTATCTGACCTTAAACTGACTGATTTGCTGAGCCATTTCAGAGTGCAATTGCAGATCTGGTGTCACATGTCGGCCAAACCAGGTAAAGACAGCAAATTTGTTTCCCTGAAAGACATTTGTGAACCAGCTGGGTTATTTACGTATTCTTTTGACCATTTGGCCCTTAGAACCACCTCTGTTTTTAATCGCTATCCTAGTTGCTCCATAAAATCAACTCCTCTTTTGATCAAAAATATGTACAGCTCAGCCTTGAGTATATTTAATGATTCAGGCTCCACCTGTCTCTGTGATAGGGAAGTCCAAAGGCCAATGAGCCTCTGAGGGAGGAAAATCCTTCTCATTGGTTTCTTAGTGTGGAACAAGGCCATGCGTTTCAGGTTCCCTTGAAGGTGTGGAGCAAATCTGAAGAGAAATTGGAGAGATGTTAACATTATAACATGGTTACAGTTGGTGATTTTAACAACCCAAGTGTAGACTAGGACAGTGATAGCATGATGTGAGGAGAGGAGAAATTATTCCATAATTGTCTTCAAGAAAATTTACTACAGCAGTATGTGTGCAGTCCAACTGGAAAGGATGCATTGTTGGATCTGATTTTTGAAAATAAGCTGGGCCAAGTTTTTGGAGACAATGATTAATGTATTGTAACATTTAGGATAATGGCGAAAAAGACTAATAGACATTCCAGAAAAATAATAACTATCTGTTGGAAAGCTGACTTCAACAGGATAAGAATGGCAGGTGGGGCCAGATAGATTTGGAACGAAAGATCAATGGGAAAAATGGTAGCTGAGGAATGGGCTACCTTTAAAGAAGAGATGGTTCAAGTACACTCAAGTATATTCCCTCACTAGGTAAAGGGAGTGCAAATAAATTCAGAGTTCCTTGGATGAAAAAGGACGTAGAAATTAAATTTTTAAAAATGTGTTTATAATGCTGTAAATTAGAAAATACAATCGAGAACCAAGAGGAACAATCAGAGAGGAGGTGAAAAAGCGTATTAGAAAAACAAAGAGAGTTATGAGAAAAAGCTAGCAGTTGAAGTGGTTTATAGGCACAGTAATAGCAAAAGGATGAGTATGGCGATTTAGGGACCAAAAAGAGGATTTACACAGAGACGCAGGAAGCATTGTTGAGGTGATGAACGGAATATTTATGAATATTTTGCATCTGTCTTCACCAATCTTATCCACCCCATGGTGACAGAAGAGGAAGAATTGTCAGTAGAAAGATTCAAAATAGATAAGTAGGAAGTGCTGGACCAGCGAATGATTCTTGAAGTTGACAAGGAACTGGGATTGAATGAAATACATCAAAGCACAAAAAAGGAAGTGAGAGTAGAAAGTGCAAAAGCACTGACAACAATCTTTCAGTCTTCCCTGGATGCAGAGGAGATGGCAGAGGACAAGAGAATTGAAGAGAGTATAGTCTTGTTCAAAAACAAGTTTGTAAGGATAAGCCCAGCAAGTACAGTTTAACTTCAGCGACAGGGAATCTTTCAACAAAAAAGGACAGAATTAACAATCACATTGTAAAAGGTGAGTTGTTTAGGAAGAGCCAACATGGATTGCTGAAAGAGGAACATATACTTGACTAACTTACAACAGTTTTTTGAAGAGATGTCAAAAAGGGTTAATCTGGGTAATGATGTTGATGTGGTGTACATAGACTTTCAAAAGGCATTCAATACAGTGCTATACAACAGACCTGTGAGAAAGGTCTTGAGAAAGGTCTGTAGGAATAAAAGGGACAGTAGCAAAGCAGATACAAAATTGATTGAGTAATAAGAAGCTGAGAGTGGTGGTCAATGAGGAGTTTCAGGCTAGTGCATATTTTGTAATGGAGATCCCTAGGATCAGTTTTGGGAGTCTTGCTTTTCATGATATACATTAGTGATCAAGATCTTGGTGTGTAATTGACAATTTCAAAGTGTCTGGATTATATGAAATTTAGTAACATAATAAACGATGAGAAGGACAGTGTACAATTCCAGAAGGGCATAGGGAATTTGAAGGACATGACGTCGGCAGATAGATGGCAGATGAATTTCAATGTGGAGAACTATTAATTGGAGCATTTTTTTTAGGAAGAACATGGACAGAAAATACAAAATAGGGTTTAAAATGCTTAATAAAAACTGAAAGAACTGCAAATGCTGTAAATCAGGAACAAAAACAAAGTTGCTGGAAAAGCCCAGCAGGTCTAGCAGCATCTGTAAAGTGAAAAACAGAATTAACATTTCAGGTCCGGTGACCCTTCCTCAGAACTGATGGTAGCTGGGAAAACATCGGTTTATATGCAGAAAATAGGGAGGTGGGTGGGGTAGGGAGTAAGCAGGAGGATAGAGCCTTGAGAGAGAGAAAGACAGTTGGACAGACAATGGAGTTGATTACAATCAGGCTGGGTGGGTGAATAGTTGTTAATGGGGACTATTAGTGACTAACAACAGGGGGTGTATAATGGCAGGCTATGTGGTAACAAGGCTTGGTGTGTGGAGTAAGGTGCTGGAACATGGGAGAGTTTAGGCCCTAAAATTATTGAACTCGATATTGAGTCCAGAAGGCTGCGGGGTCCCCAAGCAGAAAATGAGGTGTTGTCCTTCCAGCTTGCGTTGAGAAACTTGCGTCCTGTGTTTAAAATGCTAAAGGTGGGTGCACAAATAAAGTGACTAGGGGTTAAAAAAATCCCAAAAGAACTGCGGATGCTGTATATCAGGAACAAAAACAGAAGTTGCTGGAAAAGCTCAGCATGTCTGGTAGCATCTGTGAAGGACAATCAGAGTTAACGTTGTGGGTCCAGTGACCCTTCCTCAAAACTGGTCAGGAGTATATGTGCAGAGATCACTGAAGGTGGGAGAATAGATGAGCAATTATTAAAGCATACAGTATCCTGGGCTTTATTCATAGCGCACAGATTACAAGAGCAAGGAGATTATGCTAAATATATACAAGCCACATATTAAATCTAAGCTGGAACTTCGTGTATAATTGTGGATTTCACCCTAAAAAAAAGGGTGCGAATGCATTACAGAGAGTGCACAAGAGAATGAAAAAAATGGTTCTCAGTTATGAGTTAGATTGGAGGGGATGGGACTGTCTTCCTTAGAGGGAAGAAGGTCAAGAGGAGATTAACAGAAGTTTTCAAAATCATGAGAAAACTGGATACAATAGACAGGGAGAAACTGTTCTTGTTTGTAAAAGGTTCAAGAACAAGAGGGAACAGATTTGAGGTGCTTTGCAAATGTAGCAAATATGATGACAGAAAAAACATTTTCACATAGCAAGAAGTTCTATTCTAGAATGCACAGTTTTCTAGTGTAGTAAAAGCAGGTTCAATCAAGGCATTCAAGATGACATCAACTGATTATTTGAATAGAAACAATGTGCAAGGATTTCAGGAAAAGGCTGAAGAATGGCACTAAGTCATAATGCTAGTTGGAGAGTCAATGCAGACAGGATAAACCCAATGGTCTCCTTCTGCAACCCAACTGCTTTGTGATTCTGAGATTCTGAGTCTTCATCACCACAGGCCTAAAATCTTGAAGTTGCATCCCCATTCTCAGCTGGAGCCTGCCTTCTGGACTGCTGGTTGCCCAATTGGCTTTGGTTGCTTTGGCCGCTGCTCTTCTGTCCCTGTGATGCTTGGGGGAAGTGTTGCCTTGCCAGGCACTGAACACTCTCTTACAATGAATAACACCTCAACAAATTCCAACTTTGCTTCTGCAGAAAAAAAAAGACATGGCATGTTGGCACTACTGCTTCACAGCACCAGGGACCCGGGTTCAATTCCACCCTCGGATGACTGTCTGTGTGAAGTTTGCACGTTCTCCCCATGTCTGTGTAGGTTTCCTCCAGGTGCTCCGGTTTCCTCCCACAGTCGAAAGATGTGCAGGCTACGTGGATTGGCTTTGCTAAATTGCCCGTAGTGTTCATGGATGTGTAGATTAGGGGGATGGGTCTGGGTGGGATGCTCTGAGGGTCAGTGTGGACTTGTTGGGCTGAAGAGCCTGCTCCCACACCATAGGGATTCTATGAAATGCCCAGCCTCACTTTTGACTATTAGTCCTCTATGATTCACCATAGCTAAGAAGCTTCTGAAAGCACAGGTTATGCTCTCCTGATATATTTTAAAGTAAAACCTTGTCAATCTAAAGTTTTAGTAAAGATTTGTAGCTCAGGTTGTGGGTGAGATTGTTGACTTGCTCGCCAAGCTGACTTGTTTTCATTCAGACATTTCATCACCATACTAGGTGACATCATCAGTGAGGCCTCTGATGAAATGACGTTATTCTACTCAGTTGGAATTTACACAGTCTGGTCTGTTATGGTGAATAGTGTCACTTCTGGTTTTGATCTGTATGGGTTGTACGTGGGTCCCAATTCTATGTGTCTGTTGATTGTATAACGGGTGGAGAACCATGCCTCTAGGAATTCCTGTGTGTGTCAATGTTTGGCTTGGTTGCTATGGTTACCTTGTCCCAGTTAAGCTGATGGCCTTCATTTTCTGAGTGTACCAATATTAAGGAAGCATGACGAACTCTCTTTAATTTCGGTACACTCAGACAATGAAGGCCATCAGTTTAACTGGGACAAGGTAACCAAAGTAGCCCAAGACAAACATAGACACGCACGGGAATCCCTAGAGGCATGGTTCTCAACCAGTAATGCAATCAACAAACATATAGAATTGAACCCCATATACAAATTCATACAGATCAAAATCGGAAATGACAGTATTCACCATAATGGACCAAACAGTATAAATTCCAAGCGGAGTAGAACAACATCGCTTCATCGGAGGCCTCACTGATGATGTCATCTAGCATGGTGATGAAACGTCTGAATGAAAACAAGCCACTCGGCGAGCAAGTCAGCAACCTCACCTTGTCAATCTCTTAATGAACTTTGAAACTATCCAGTTGAGGGTGGTGCAGGATACCTGTCTCACCCCAGAGATTATTGCCGGCAATGAGAGCAGCATTGTGCTGTGAACACCAGCTTTTCTACTTTGTTTCTTTCCATTCCATTCCATTCCTAGGAGGCTCTCAATTCAGCTCAATATACTTGATGTAAATTGTATTGTGGCGGAAAGATTTGCCAAGCTTCTTGCTGCTTTTAAACTGATGCTCATTTAACAGGAGTGTACTGAGCTCCTGTATGAGCTAAACCGATGACTGCCTGGCTCAATTTGTGTCGACCTATTCTCTGGGATAAAAGGTTGTAGAGTTTAAACATCACTGCAGATTTGAACAGATCCAGTGAAAGTTCACAAATCTGAAAGGTCATATTTGATTTATTTCCAGCATTCCTGTTTTAATGTTAGATGAACACACTACCTAGATTGACAACTTCAGCGTGGTACTGACAAAGTGCTGCCTTCATCGGGCTAGCAATTTTTAAAACTGGTACTAAACTGAAGCTTTCCTGCTCAATGAGAATGAGTATCAGTTTATAAACTCAGGATATTCTCAAATATTTGACATTCAATGAAGTAGTGGTTTTGAACTGTTGTCACCACTGCAAGTGTATTAACAAAAACAGTGGTTCCCACCAGCTGCCCCCATGCCAACTCGTATGTTTGTATCCACCATTGCCATTTGAGGTGCTTACTTATTGGTCTTAGTAGAAGTTTCTGTTATCAGCTGGGGAAGTATGCTTTCACAAAGTCTTTTGCTGGAGAGAAGTTCAGTTTTTTTTGGAAAGAAGAAGTTTCTTGCAGGGTATTTAACAGTTAGTTATAATACATCTGAATTAGTTCCTAGAACTGGTGCCGGCACGATGAGCCAAACAGTCTATTTCTGCACTGCAAAAATTCTATAATTCTCCGTGATTCTGTGACATGACATTCTTGTGAGGCTTAAAGCTAGATTTAATAGTAAGGATACATTACAGTTTAGTTATATACAACTTTAGCACTTAAAATCTGGTACTGGAAAACAGGTTAGCTTTTCCCAGGAAGTCTTTTATATTTTAATGGGTGGAGCTTATCTCGTGATGTCAGTTAACTCATTCACGTGCTAACTATTGTTTGTACAACATTGGTCCGTTGACAGCCAACCTTAGACTTTAAAGATCAAGCTAAGTTGTCATCGTCCCACAGAACCACTTTTTTAGAGAGAGACAACTGGTGGTGGGTTGAAGCTAAGTGTCTCCACACCTCAGAATTCTTCAAAACTATGCCTTGGGATGTTTCACATCCAACTGAGGTGCAGTTTTAATGCCATGCTCAAAAGGCCAGTGCAGAACTCCCTTCAGAATGCACTGAAATGCCAGCCTAAATTATCTACTGTAGGATTTGCACAGTGACTTGAACCCATAATATTCTAAGAGCGCTGTCAGTGAAACCCCAAGGCTGATGCCCAGATCGATGCAAAAGTTAGAATTCTGCTTTCAAGGAAGAACAAAACATTCTGTGATGGTACTATAACGCACTCTTCTTAAATGTTACCAAATTTGGATTATTTGGTCACTAGCTCCATTGTTGTTTATGTGGCTTTGCTGAGTGCAAACAACCTGTTGTAGTTACCTATATAATAATACTGACTGTGCTTCTAAAATTAGTCAATGGCTATGATGTACTTTGTGATGTGGAGTACAAGTCACAGGTAAATGCAAACTTGTCTCCATTTTCTTATTTCCTCAGTGTCCAATGAAAGAATTTTTATTTTATCAGACAGACTGATATTTCACACAATTTCCACCTCAATTGTCACAAATTTATTAATGTCCAATTGTCCTAGGCCTTTCAATTTCATCACATAATCAATGAAATGTTATCATACAATTGAGTAGTTTCATATTTATTCAAGCAGCTGGACCTATACAAGGGACAGGCATTATTACGACAGTTGAAGTAAATGCATGAAATGGCAGCAGAAAAACGGCATAGACAATCATTCTCTCATGAAGTTAAGCATTTTGATCCAGTAATGGAACTCTGAGAACTGAGAAAAAATTGTTTTTAGAACCTAAGAAACTTTAAAGCACAAGAATGAGTTATCGCTTAGTTCGTACCACTTGAGGCTAGCAAATTCTTAAGTACGCAGTTACACAGTGATGCATGCAAAAGATCAGCAAAATGCAAATTGAAATATAATAGAAAATGGAAAGCATAACCAGCTGAATACCAAACGTCACCTGGAAAATTTCTGACAAAGAGTGAGTTACAGCTCTCTCCTGCAAGTTTGAAGTATGATATTGCTATCAATCCCTCATCTGTAGGTGACTGAAAAATCCAACAAGTTACACAACAATTTACGTCCCCTTTGCAATCAGAAATGTATCTTACAGTAAAGGTCATAAAGACCAATGCTTCTGTTAGCTGTAAAAAGAGGTAGCTCTGTGTAGTAATCTTGTAGTTATGAGCATGAAGGATTCCTCAGGGTAGTAGTTCTAGCAAAGTTCACATGGTGGCTCAGTGCTTAGCACTGCTGCCTCACAGTACCAAGGACCCAGCGTTCAATTCCACCCTTGGGCAATTGTCTGTGTGGAGTTTGCACATTCTCCCTGTGTCCACGTGGAGTTCTGTTGGGTGTTCTGGTTTCCTTCCACAGTCCAAAGATGTGCAGATTAGGTGAATTGGCCATGCTAAATTGTCTACGGTGTTCAGGAATGTTTGGGTTAGGTGCATTAGCCTTGGGAAATGTAGGGAGATGGGTCTGGGTAGGATGCTCTTTGGAGGGTCAGTGTGGACTTGTTGGGCCAAATGGCCTGTTTCCCCACACTGTGTGAGAGATACAATCAACAATCAACAATGTGGTCATGAATTGCACCAGCTTTCCTGAATTTAAATTTATCTTCGTTTGGCATTAGGCAACGTCTCAGACTGGATTTTCTTTCTCACATTAAATTGCCACATAACCAGCTTGTGTTTCAGATTGAGTTCATAGGATAAAAGGTAGAGTGAAAAACATGGATAAAAAGAGACTGGAAAAAGGTCCTGATTTTCCAATGACGAGATAATCATTTCTGCAGTGTAGATCAGAGTTACGCATCGGGACCATGCAGAATCTCTATCATAGCTGACTCTGAGGGAATTTCCCAGGAAATTTATGATTCCCTTCTGCTTGTGAACTCTCTGAAAGAATCCTTTTGCATCAGAGAATTCGGAGGGTTCTGTTGCTTTTAAGTAAATGGTTACTCAGGAAACATTTGACTATTAAAAACTCAGTCTAAGTCCTGGGTAACTATTAAATTAATCCCTCAATTTAATACAGACACTCCCAACTGCACCGTCACTCGACTCCTTAGGACCTGATAACCTCCTCCCTCACCCTCACATGACTTGATGTCTCCCACCCATGCTGACTTACCCGAAAAACGCTTCCCTGATCCCATCCCACCTTACGCACTGTCATCCTATTCTTACATACCTGGCACTCTAGCATTTTATCACCTGGCACCCTAGCTCCACCCTTAGTTTACATACTTACCCGACCACAAGAGTTGTCAAAGTGGATGTTTGCATTGCTGTACATTTAAATCACAGACTAAATAACTGACTGCTGTGACAAAGTGTGTGTAGTTTGCCTTCCCCAAACTATCCTGCACTATGAGAGAACAGCCAAATTTAAAATATGGCTTTTCATTTCTGAAGGAGCCCTGATGGGAATCTCCTGTCAGAAACGATGGGCATTTCCTTCATACAAGAAATCAATGGAGTGATAACCTGCATGTGGTTGCCACCCCTCGGAAAATCTGACCCAGTGAAAAGTTGATTTTTGGACTGGAGGAGGGTATACAGTGGGATTCCCAGAGCTAGGTGTGAGGACCCTAGCCATTAATTCTTATTAATGGCAGGACATAATTTTAAAATTTGGGGGTGACAAGACACTTGGAGGAATTGTGAGCCATGAGGAGCTTAGCACTAAACTTCTAAAAGACATTAAGCAAGCTGGTAGTGTGGATTGATAAATTAAAGATAACTTTCAATGCAGAGATGTGTAAAGTGATTCATTTTGATTAGAAGAACAGGTGGAGGAAAGATAAAATAAACTGTACAATTCTAAAGGGGATAATGGAAAAGGCATCAATCAATCAATAAGCCATATCTTGTTTCAGAAATAAGCCTCTTCCGGGTGGACTATTGCATGGCTTTCCTCTATCACAATACACCTTACTGCAAAAAAAGGTTGCTGGCAGCAATAATGCTGACAACCTCATGCAAAAGGTGGTCTGATGAGGAGTGTTCATACAACAATAACTACATATAAGAGAGGGTAACAGAGCACATCTTTGGAACCCAATAGACTCCATGCTGTCTGATGCCTTTAGGACATGGTGCCTTGCACACATGCTCAGTAACTTGCCTGGCAGCAGAGAAACTATATTCATGAAGGTGCTCTCCCAGGATGAGTCTTAGCTGAGAACCATCATCACCAGATTGTGATTGCGAGTGGAACTTGGAGGAGAACTGAACTGCAGTCGGTGGATCATTATGCTGGCTTTGGCCTGATGTAAAATCAGTGACCAGCCAATTAGAGCTATAGCCTCTCCAAGCACCCACACCCCAGGCCACAGGGTCCACAACACAGTCAGGGTGACTGTGAAGTAGGTGGAGGAAGGGTTGCCAGTCAACCAGACCTTCTTTGTGAAGGAAGTATTTATGGGATGTTGCTATATTGGAACAGTTAATTATTCATAGTTACTGTATCTATTATTCTGTTAAGTTTTCCAATAAAGTTGTTATTCCAATTCCTTCTTTCTTTTGTGATAATTTAACTGTAGCGGATGAATAAAGTTTGTTTTACTTTAAATCTGGTAGTTTGACCAATCAAATTGCATCTGGAATGCAACACCTTACATTTACCTTTAAAATAAGAAAACATCAGGGTCTGACTATCTTCTGAATATTTTGAGGTGGGTGGTCTGGTTCATAGCACTGTCCCCAGTGTTGCAATGGATGGGACTGTCCTCGGTGCCAAGGAACACTCCAAGTAGTTGGACTGTTCTGTATCACCTGTCATTTGTGGAGAAATTTGCAAAGAGAAGCACCTTTGACTACAAGTCCATCAGGAAGTGGTCAGCATGTAGTATCCTCCAGACCCTGCAGGAATTCTGTTGGGTTGGTCCTTGAGCAGACTGTCAAAGTTATTTGCCAGAATGCCTCATCACCAGAGCTTTGTAACAAGCACCAAGATATTGCTTGTGGTAGTGAGAAGGGCACTGCTTCTCACATCCTTCATGTATTCCCGGTCTCTGTGTGCCTCCGCACACTAATCTCGAAGCAGCTGCGAGATTGGAGGGGAGTGGAGGGAGTAGAGACTGTCACACACCTCCTGTTGGAGTATGCCTTTGCAAAGGAAATATAGAGAGAGGCGCTGTGGTTTTTGTTGATGTTCATCCCAAGCAGCTCCATGATGCATGTCTCAGTTCTCCACAGTCTGTTCCCTGGGATGCACACCAAGACAAACGTCAACTGTGCCTGGAGGACCATCAACTCAGTAAAAGATGTTCCTTGGTCTGCCCGAAACCTGTTGGTCTTTCAAAGCAAGGAGTTGACCTCGACTGAGTATTGCAGACTGGTACATTCCAAGGTCCAGGACTATGTGCCAAAAGATGGACTAAAGCTTAGGACAGCTGCCGCTAAGGTGCAGTGGGGAAAGACCACAATCTAAGGTCTTTCAGCCAAAGTACCATAGGGATCTATTCAGTTATCTGACCCTCCTGGTGCCTCAAATATATGTAAATAAAATGTTGCATAAGTAGGAAATGCCTTTGGGTTGTTGGAACTGCCAGAAAAGTTAAACTCCAATGTTTGTTTGTTCTCAATACGCATAGACTGCTCAGAACCAAACTGCTCTCGTGACTATGTATGTTTATAACGATATTTTTATGAATAAAGTATATTTTTGAAATAAAAAAGTAACTATTATCAGATAAAGGTATAGTTAACCCTTAATTCACCACAGAAGCAGAAGTTTGTTCAGATCAACATGTAGCTGCAGGTCTGGTATAGGCAGTTCACATTTGCAGGTTGTTTCACAGAGCTCTGGAATAAAGGATAAGTACTCTGAAGGACTGACTTTCACCTGAAGTGTCACAGCACCAATATCCTTCAGAGATTAAAATAGAGCAGTAAATAGGTAAGGTCTAGATTTGAGAAAAGTGAGGATCAGAAGGATCAGCAAAGCTGTTAGAACAGAAACAGAAGGCTTGACTGAAATAAATAATGAGAAAATATCAACAGAGGAAGAATGAGAAAGAAACCAATTATGCAGTTGCAAGAGATAATTTAAAAAAACTATGCAGAAAGGACAAGCATCTTCAAAACATAAATGAGAAAAACAAGAGAGTTAACAGGTTCAATAAGGTTAATTTTGTTTTCAGGTGATAGCATAAATTGGAAAATGTTGATTCAAGTGCCTATATATATTTCGCCTGAACTTCATTTCAATTAAAATGAATAATTTTGGGAGAGGCACAGAATGAGCTGCTGAATTGCTAATACCCAGTTAACATTATCACATATACTCAAAATCCCTCCCAATGTTTCAAAAAGTTGGATTCACTATTGTGTGGAACAAACATAAATATACAACGCAAAACTCAGAGCTGAAAGCATTGGTAAATGTGCAGGAATAATGCTTCATTCGCTTGCATGGAGATGTAGCTTAGATCTGGGCAGGACTGAGAACTTAATATTCCAAGATTTAAAGTTCGTAAGAGAAATGGACAAATGAGAACGCACAGAATCAGGACGTGTATTCAGAGAGAATCAAAATGGATGGAGTTAAAAAAAAACACAGGAATAGAAATTTTACAGTTCCCACTTTTCATTGCAAAAAAAGTAATAGGTTTGGTTGTGCAGGAGATCAGCAAGCAGTTCAGGAAAATAGGAACATATAAATTTCTTTTAAAAGCTGAAAAGGGAATCAAAGACATTGGGATATTGGAGAAAGGTTACAATATTCAGCCCTCTTAATTCAATTTCATGATCCAGTTTTGTCAGTGCTACCATGTACTTGCATTTGCATTAACCAAAAATCCATCAACCTCAAATTTTAACATTTCAATTGATCTACAATGAGTGGTAGTCCTACCAAATCCCGTTGTGAATGGGGATGGAAAATTAATCAATGAGCAGAAGGACGACGCTACAGAAATATCTCCATCCTCAATTATGAGAAGGCAAGGCTGATGAATTTACATCCATCTTCAGCGAGTGGTGTTGAGAGGACGATCCATCTTGGTCTCCTTCTGAGGGTCCCAACCATCACAAGTGCCAGTCTTCAACCAGTTAAGTTCACTCTGCGTGATATTAAGAAACAACATTCAGTGAGATTCAGACTTCCATCACCGTCTGCTTGAGGCTCAGTCACTCTGGCAGGAATTGTCACAGTCCCATCAATGGCAACTCTGGAGGGGCACGGCAGAAATTCCAATGAAAGAGTTGGGCCTGTTCCCAAGAGTGTCCCACATCCTTGGACTTCAACCAAAGGCAGATTCCCAGCAGTAACACTCAGAATCCTGTTCAGGTAATTAATATCTCGTTAGTCCCTATTTACCCAGTGGAATGAAGTTTTCTGAATGTCACAAGGATCGCACACAGTGTCAGAATTCCATCAGCTTGGAGAAGGCAAAATCATTGTAGGTGTCTCCGTCTTCAAGCGTCACTCAGCAAAGCAGCAATCCAGTAAAGCTCACAGACTAACCAACTGATCGGTAACAAATCAAAATGAATAACACACATCAATCCTGAAGGGAGACTGGGGAAAGATTTCACTCAGATGAATAACAGATAAGAGAATAAACAAGGAGTGAGTGATCCTGTAAATTCTGTAACTGGAGATATGAATCTGAAGTAGTTAGTATTCTGACTGCATAACATTGAGAAGGCCATTGGAGATGCAAACAAAATTGTTTCTGAAGTGAGTGAGATAATTAGCATAAAAATGATCCTTTTCCTCGTGGATTATTGTTTATTGAATAGGATCAATGCCTAGATGTTCTTGAGAGAAGGTAATCTACAACCATGTAAGTGAAAACTAACAATCTTTATTAATGTTCACATTATATAGAAGAGAGGACAAGTAAGACATTGCTAAATCTCTCCTTGTACAGGTCCCAGTTCTATATGATTTAACATAGAATCATACAATCCTTAATGTGCAGAAAGAGGCCATTTGGCCCAATATGTCTGCACCAACCCTCTGAAGTGCATCCCACCTAGACCCAGCCCCCAGCCTATCTCCATAACCCTGTATTTGTCATGGCTAATCCACCTAATGTCGTATCCCTGGATATTACATGGCTGATCCTTTATCTCAGCGCTGTATTCCTGCTTTCTCCTGATATGCCTTTAAAATCTGAACACATATCTATTTCTTTCTTGATATATTCAGTAATGTAGCCACTACAGCCTTTTGTGGTAGAGAATTCCACAGGTTCATTTGGCCATGATTGAAGAAATGTTTCCTCATCTCAGTCTTAAATGGTCTAGAACTGTTTCCTAAACTTGTATCCCCTGGTTCAAGACTCTCCAACCAGGGAAAATATCTTCCCTGCAGCTAGCCAGGACAGGCCTGTTTGAATTTTATAGTTTGATCAGATCCTCTCTCATCCTTTTCGACTCTAGTGAATACAGGCCATTCGAAACATTCTCGTCTCGTTTAAAGAACAGCCCTGTCAACCTCATATCAGCTTAGTGAATCTTTGCTGCACTCCTTCTATGTCAAGTATATCCTTTCTTAAGTAAGAAGACCAAAACTGCACACAATACTCCAGATGTGATCTCACTTAGGCCCTATATAACTGTAATTATGACTATAATTATGTATGGCAGATAGAAGCAATGAGATAGGAAGAGGCAATGGGGTAGATATCGTCAGTGTGGTAGATAGAGACAGTATGGTAGATGAAGACAGTGTGGAATTTAACCCTAATAAATGTGATGCATTTTGGAAAAAGTAACAAAACAAAAAAATACTCAATGAATGACAGGACGCTAGAAAGCTCAAGGAACAGAAAGATCTTGAGGTGCCTGTCCTCAGATCCCTAGAAGCAACAAGCTAAGTGATTAGGGTTGTTAAGGCAGTAGATGGGATACTTGCCTTTGTCACTCATGGCCTAGATTCTGAGAACAGATCAGTTGTATTGGAGCTGTAAAGGACTTTGGTTAGGCCACAGCTGAAGTACTGTGTACAGTTCTAGTCACCACACTGTAGGAAGATTATGATTGTATTAGAGATGGTTCAGAGGAAGTTCACCAGAATGTTGACTGGGATGGAGCATTTTAGCTATGAAGAGAGGCTGGATAAGGCTGAGTTGTTTTCTTTAAGCAGAGAAGGCTGGAAAGGGATCTGATTGAAGTGCATAAGATTATTAGGAGCATTGGCAGGGTGGATAGAAAAAAGCGCTTCCCCTAATTTGAAAGATGAATAACAAACAGCTATAATGTTAAGGTAAAAGACAGGAGGTTTAGAGAGGATTTAAGCAAAAAAACTTTTCACCAGTGGCTGGTGAGAATTGGGAATGTACTGGGAGAGTAGCAGGAAACTCCATAACTTTATAAAATACTTGGATGAGCACTTGAAATGTCTTACTATTCCAGGCTAAGGGCGAAGTGTGTAGATGTCTTTTTTGTCGGTGCAGACATGATGGACCAAAAGCCTAATCGGTACTGTATGATTCTAAGATAGATATATACAGTGTAGCAGATAGAAAGTAGTGTGGTGGATAGAAGGCAGTTTGCCAATAAGAAGTAATATTATTACCTTTAAAAAACAAACAAACTCCCTATTTATTTTTTTGTTTGCAGCAGTAATAATACTTTCCAGTATTCCTGCAAGTACAATATAGGGTTTGGAATTGCTGGTCATATAGTGTCATATTTCGGTATTGAAGAATTAATGTCTTTGCCAGTAAAACCACTTCAATTTTCCTCATTTTTATATGATGATGTTTTATTCCTACCATTCTTAACAACAGATATCTGAGAGCATTTATGCAGTAGGATTTATTCCAACCTGTTAATGCACTGCCAAAAGCACAAGTAATATCTAGTGCAGATTATGAAAGTTGCTAGGGATTTTCACTAATTAAGTCCTGTACATAAATCATGTTTTCAGATATTACAATAATGAAATGTTGGCTGCACATTGGAGCCCAGTAAATTTGTACCCAAAGGTTGGGTGAAAAATTTGAATCCCAAACCATTTATATAAATATTGAATTTTTAAATCAATCTTCAGGGGCAAACTAATGAAAATTTCATTTTTTAAAACATTCTTAGTTGCTAAAACTGCTAAGCTCATTAAAAATTCATCATATTTACTTATCTCTTTCACTTTTATTGCACCTGACTTGTGTTAGTGTCTTGTGGGAAGAAAATTATATTCAGAAAAACACATTTAACGGAATTAAAACAGTTCTGCCTCTGGAATTTCAATCCCTTTCATTCTCCCTGTGTAGTTGAACCCCATTGTGTAAACTTCATGTCTGTGGGTGACTTAAACACAGACAGTCACTCAGGGTGTCAAGATCTGTCCATAGAAATACAGAAACACATGCAGTAAGTTGAAAGAAGTGGTGTATCTCAGTGAGTTGGTTACATTCGGAATGCTGCTTTGCATTGTCTGAAAAGTGACCAAATGTGCTGAAAATATATTAGAACAGTAGAACGAGAATGATTCCAGAACCTTCAGATATAGACTCATAGAGTCATACAGACATACAACACAGGAACAGACCCTTCAGTCCAACTTATCTATGCCAACGCAGTTTCCCAAACTAAACTAGCCCCACTTGCCTGCTTTTGGCACATACCCTTCTAAACCTTTCCTATTCATGTACCTATCCAAATGTCCAAATTTTAAATGCTGTAACTGTACCTGCATCTACCACTTACCCTAGCAGTTCATTCCACACACGAATGACCCTCTGCGTGAAAAGGTTGGCCCTCAGGTTCTTTTAAACCTTTCTTCTGTCATCTTAAAAATATGCCCCCAGCTCTGAACTCTGCCAACCTAGGGAACAGACCTTTGTTATTCACCTTATCTATACCCCTGATGATTTTATGAACCTCTTCAAGGTCATCCCTCAACCACCTATGATCCAGTGAAAAAGTCCGAGCCTGTCGAGTCTCTCCTTATAACTCAAACCCTCCAGTCCCGGCAACATCCTGGTAAATCTTTTCTGAACCCTCTCCACTTTAATAATGCTTTTTCTATAGCAGGGCAACCAGAGCTTACACAGTAGAGAAGCCTATGATTCTTGCCTTGTTCCAGGTCTTCAGAAGTAAAATCATGCCATGTACATGCCATATATAGTGGAGCCATGATGTATTGTTAGAGGTGTCTTCTTTCAGAAGAATCATGAAACAAAGTTCTAGTCCCTCTGCTCTGCTTGATGGGAATAGCGCCCAGTCCTACTTGAAGAACAAGGATGCTCACTCAGTGGCTTTGGCAAATATTTAACTCTCACTCATGCCCTTCAACAGAGTTTAACTGACCAAGTACTCCTTCTTGTTTACTGTGAAGCCTTGGCCTGAATTTTTTTTTTATCAGGGAAGCAGAAATGGTGAGTGGGAGTTTCCCAAAATCTCAGGAGCAAAAACAGAAGTCGCTGGAAAAGCTCAGCAGTTCCGGTGACCTTTCCTCAGAACTGGATTGAAATGTTAACTCTGATTTTTTCCATCACAGATGCTGCCAGACCTGCTGAGCTTTTCCAGCAACTTCTGTTTTTGTTCCTGATTTACAGCATCTGCAGTTCTTTCGGTATTTATTCCCAAAATCTCAGTGGTGCTGATTGACTGGATTTTCAACTATTGGAGGTGGAGTGGTCTAGAGTGATCTTGTTACCTGAGAAATGGAGTAGGACCAATGTCCAAGCAGCCTGGTTGAAAGGCCCTCTTCCATTCTCAAAAACATCAGCCCAATTCTTTAGTTTAGTGTAAAACCAATCTTAGCCTCACTGCTGCAAACCCCATACACTTCAACCTCCTCATTTTCAACACCACACTGTCAGCTCTTTCCATCCTATCAGCTCCTACCCACTTTGTTCTCATTACCCACAATTCACTCCTTCAGACTCTAAACCCTCACCCAATTATTACTTTATGAACAAAACTTGCAAACTCTATAATAGCTTGTGGAAGCATTTGAAAATATCATAAGTCTGTCAGATCAAACAAATTTAACTTGAATAGTAATTAAAGAAACTGTTATCCACTTCAGCAGCTGAGAAATTTGTCAAAATATGCAAATGCTACTTGAACAGGCATTTCAGAAATCATTATTATCTTCAATACCTGATAAACTGATGGAAGGCATTACAATTACACTCCTCAGGATAGCTGTGTGAACAAAGGATGCAGTACAAGAATAGATTAAAGTCTTTAAAGGCAGGCAAACCACCAAGCACAATGGAGAGCAGCTGTGTAAACAAAGCATTCAGTGCTGAATCAATTGGTGTTTCATAAAGCAGCCACAAGCTGAGAGACCGAGCTAAATTCTCAAACAACCAAACAGATGACTGACCACTTACGCAAAATATATTTGAAATCTATGTGGAGATTGAACAATGAGGTCTCAATTTAATTCAGTGTAAAACCAATCTTAACCTCACTGCTGCAAACCCCATACACTTCAACCTCCCCATTTTCAACACCACACTGTCAGCTCTTTCCATCCTCTCAGCTCCTACCCACAATTCACTCCCTCAGACTTTAAGTCCTGGCACTCACTGTGCACACTAGAAGGGTAGCACTGGATATAACTGGCAAAACACTAGATATAAGTGGCCTGCAGTCAGGGACAATGATAACATGGGAGGCAGCTTTTCAGGCAGGGAGGGCAAACATGTCTCCAACTATGGCAGATTCAAATGATGACTTTGATAGTGTAATATACAGAAAAACACGAATGGATAGGCATATAAAAATGCTTGTAAAATTTAGGGATTGCCAGAAAGTTTGTCAGTCATTGGGAAGGAGCATAGAGGAGTCCAGCCTCAAAGTTGTACATGGCTTTGTGCAGAGTGTAGAGTCCATTTTTGGCCAATGTAGGATTGATGACCCACTTAATCACCACTGTTGTGAATCCAACCATGATGCAACTTCTGATGACCAATATCTCAGTGACCTGCGCTGCACAAACAGTCATCAATCTGAGTGCTACAGTACAGCAGGCTCAATTTGCTGCCATGAATGTTGAGTTTAGTCTGCTGCCATCATTGCTGCAGATATAGTGTTCAAAGATACAGTGTTCACAGCATGGAAAGTCTCCCAGCATGCCAGCAATCTATTCCCCAAATTACTGCACAGTCAAAAAAGCAACTGTGACACCAACAATCTGCATATTGGAACGTTAACTGGTTAAAGGAGAGAAAAAAAACCTTGCATTTACATGGCATCTTTCATATCATTCAGGGCCTCCCAGAGCACTTCACTATTTCTGAAATCCTCGTGAAGTTTTGTTGCTGTTGTGGTGTAGAGAAAGACGTAACCAATACATCTCACACAATGTATTTAGTATCATCAGACAGAAAACCTTTTCATCCAGGAACAAAAACTGATGGGGCAACAGAGAGGCTTACACAATTCACACAGGTCTCACTATTTTGATTGAGGTAAAATTTTTAAAATACTACCACAGAATGAATAAGCCTCAAAGTACCAAAGCCTTGGCCATATGTAGACCAGCCTCATAACAAAGGCAGCAGTGCTGTTTAATTCCATCAACAAAAAGTAGAATATAAACCTGGTTATACATGAATAAATAAAAGGATAATCAAATACTGTCTGGATAGCGATAGTTCCTGACACTCATGAAGGTAACTAACCTGAATATTAGAGCTGCAAAGGTAATAGTTATTCATCAGTAGTTTTGTACTATTAGCCTGCAGCCACATTAAACTGGGTTGAGACTGTCAAAATTCATTTTGTGCTGAATCTCTAAGGTGCTTTACTAAGAAATACAGGAAAACCTAAATGGATTTTAAATGACTCATTCAGAAAATGCAAGCAAAATGGATCCAGGCCATATGACCTTCTAGCACGTGAGTCTTACAGCAAAAATTGATGGCTTAAATTTTGCCTTAATGTCCTCTTATAAAAGGGGGAAAGGTGGATAAACCTCTGATTTATTGAATATCATACTTTATGGTGCAGTGTTTCCAATGCAATTCCTTTTAGCTCAATTTATTTCCCATTGAGTTTGACAAAAATGTCACTGCCACCTGGGTTGCTGTACAGCTGCTGTCATCATATTTTAATCAGGATTAGCATCAGAAGAAATCAAACTGTATAAATTTGTAGGGAGTCACTGTCAATCATTGCAAAGCGTAAGACAAATGTTTGCAGCTTGTCTAAGACAGAGCTGCATGATTTCTCTATGGTGAAAACTACAGTTCGTCCCCTCATGGGCTCAGAATTGAAAGCTGTGATTCAAGACGTTGTTCTTATTGGTGAAACTACAAATAATGAACTTGGACTGGTTCTTCCTGAAGCTGATTGAATAAAACTGATATCTTCCCACTAGATCCACAAGCTGTGAAGATATATACTTCACTAGCCGGGAATCCTCGGAGGCCACAAAATGCAATACTCCATAAACCAATTAAATTCACTTGTTGCCAACCGATTCTGTTTCAGCAGCTTATCTTTTCTTAAATGCACATGCCCAGAATTTATGTTTTAAGATTTCATTTGACGATCTTTTTTAAAAAAGCAATTAAATTAACCCAAATTGCGGTAATAATGAAAATGATTGCAGTATGAAGTTAGAATTATAACAGAATGAATTGTTTTAAAACTATCTCTGATGCAAAGTGCCTCATTAGAGCCTGATCAATCACTGTAGTGAAGATGCAAATGAGACAAAGATGACAACGGGAGTCAAGCTTTATCCAAAGTCTGAATCACTGCAGTCAAGGAGAGATACAAATCATACTTATATTACTGCATTCATATTTCCTTCACTGTAATAGGACTGACCATGGAAACATGAGCGAAAACATCAGCTCCTTTAGCAAATGCTATTATTTTTATTAACTTTTGAGATGTCAGCATCGTTTTCTGGCCAGCATTTATTGCACACCCCCGAGTTGCCCTCGAGAAGGCGGCAGTGTCCTGGCCTCTTGAATTGCTGTGGTCCATGTGCTGCAGATAGACCCATGTGAATATCGTAAGTGATCCAGGATATATCCCAGCAACACTGAAGGAACACGATCTATTTTCAGATCAAGATGATGAGTGGCTTGGAGAGGAAATTGCAGATGGTGGTGTTGCCATGTATCTTCTGCCCCTGCCCTTCCAGACAGACAAAATCATGGGTTTGGAAGGTGCAGTCAAAGGAGCTATCAAAGGTAAATTTCTGCACAGCCCCTTGTAAATGATACACACTGCTGCTCCTGAGCATTGATGGTGGAGAAAGTGGATGTTTGTGGATATGGTGCCAGTCCATTGGACTGCTTTGTCCTGGATGGCATCAAATGTCTTGAGTGTTGTGGAACAGCATTGATCCAGGCAAGTGGGGGTGTTCCATCATACTCCAGACTTGTGCATTGTAGATGAGCAACAGGCTTTGGAGAGTCAGGAGGTGAGTTACCCACTGCAGGATTCCTAACCTCTGACCTGGTCTCATGGAATCATTGAATCCCTACAGTGTAGAAGCAGGCCATTTCTCTTGCAGTCACTGTATTGATATGACAATTCCAGTTCAGTTTCTAATCAATGGTAACTCCCAGCATATTGATAGTGGAGGATTCAGTGACAGTACTGTCATTGAAGTCAAGAAAATGATTAGATTATGGAAAGATCCATTCTACCATGGAAAGAATCACTATTTCCCACCCAAGTGAACCTTGAAAGCATCTGGAATCTGACAAAATTGACAGAGTCTTGCATAACACCACTTATGGTGTTCAAAAAGAGTCTGAATAAAATTATCTGATGAGTTCATTGAATGTATAGGCCTTGATCTTCTGGTCTCTGGACATTTGGAGGCTGGACGCACCCTGAAAGATTGGCATTGAGATCATGTGGACTTCTTGATGCACTGACTACGTGGGAATTGTCCAGATAGTTGAAACTTCAATGCACAAATCTCCAGCATCTGGAACACCTTGAGATAGTACTCACCTTTATTCTATTTGGGGAGATCGAATAGAATGGGTGTCTGTATTCTCAGAGTTTTGAGTAATCTCATTGAAATGTTATAAATGTTTTGAAGGTTTGGCAGGGTTGATGCTGAGAAGCTGTTTCACCAGACTGGTGAGTCTCAAACAAAAATCAAAGTCTTAGTAATAATGAGAATGCAAATGTTGATGAGATGATATAACTGATGATGTAAGTCTGACATCAGCACTAAGATAAGGAGAAGCATCTTCATTTCTGATATTCTGATATTCTTTACCCTAGATAGCTATGGATGCTCAGATAGTGAGTACATTCAAGACTAATATTGATCATCTTGGGCACTAAAGAAATCAACACATGCGGAGATAGGGCAGGAAAATAGAGCTGAGCTAGAATATCTTACTGAATGCTGAGCAGGTTTGAGGGGTTTTGTTGCCTACATTCGATCCTGTTTCTTTTGCTTTTGTGTTTTCCAAACAGTTTTTATACAAAATCTTAACTCCTTCCTCAGAATGAACACGAAACTGCTGGAGAAGGTAACAGGAATCATCAATTTTGTCACGAAACTGGTTTTGTGGAATGTTTCAGTTAACTGAAACTCCCCTCTAACAACTCCAAAAGGCCATACCACATTCTCAATACAGCAATATAGGAGGAAAACTAACAGAAAATGTCTCACCACAACAACCAACAAGACAAACATTTAAATGAGGAGAGTCAACAGGAAGAAAGCAACTAATGCAACACTTTGAATCAGGAAAAATTTCATGGTGGAAATATTCAGTCGGTGACACAGTATCTGTGAAGTCAGAAATGTAGAATCATAGAAAATAGGGGCAGGATAGAATATTTGTTCCTTCGAACCTCCTTTACCATTCAATATGATCATGGCTCATCATCCACCTCAGTATCCTGTTCCTGCTTTTCCCCACACTTTTTAGCACTTCCTTTCTTCCCATAGTTGCACCCCTAAATCCTTGAAAATATTCTGTCTTTTGGCCTTAACTGTTTTCTGTGGTAAAGAAATCCAGAAGCTCACCACTCTGGGTAAAGAAATTTCTCATCTCAGTCCTAAATGGCCTACCCTGTATCCTTAGACTGTGGCCCTTAGTTTTGGACTCCCCCATCATTGGGAACATCCTTCATTTGCTTACCCTGTCTGATCCTGTGAGAATTTTATTTCTATGAGATGCCCTCATTTTCCGAAACTCTCGCGAATATAATTCAAATCGAGTCGGTCTCACTCTATGCATCAGTTCTGCTATCCTGGGAATCAGTCTGCTAAAGTTTGTTGCATTACCTCCATAGCCAGAACATCCTTTCTCAAATAAGCAGACCAAAACTGCACACAATACTGCAGGTGTGGTATCATCAAAGCCCTATATAATTGCAGCAAGATAGCCTTGCTCCTATATTTGACTCCTCGCTATGAAGGCCAATGTACTTTTTGCCTTCTTCCCTGCCTGCTACACTTGCATGTTTACTTTCAGTGCCTGGTGGACAAGGACACCCAGGTTGTGTTGCACATTTCTCTTTACAATCTAAAAACTGAAAGAACTGTGGATGTTGTGAATCAGGAACAATACCAAAGTTGCTGGAAAAGCTCAGCAGGTCTGGCAGCAGCTATGAAGGAGAAAACTGAGTTAACATTTCAGGCCCGGTGACCCTTCCTCAGAACGGTTCTGTGTTCTGAGGAAGGGTCACCGGACCCAAAACGTTAACTCTGTTTTCTCCTTCACAGATGCTGCCAGACTTGCTGAGCTTTTCCAGCAACTTTGTTCTTGTCTCTTTACAATCTATTGCCATTCAACTAATAATCTGCCTTCCTGCTTTGCTACCAAAGTGCTACCTCATATTTATCTGTATTATACTTCAGGTGCCATCATGCTGAAATATTAATCTTGTTTTTCACTCCACACATACTTCCAGATATACTGAGAATTTCCAATGTTTTATTTTTTTGCCCCAGATTTCCAGTATCTGCACTACTTAAGTTTGAAGTTCAGTAGTTTTCCCATTGCACTCCCATGACTTCAGCATGTTTGGAATATCCAGAAAACAGCATCTGCAACTTCTTCACACATTAATTAGATTAGTTTGAGCATCCCTACAGCAATTCCCTTGTGTTTTTAAATCGTGCAGCATCTCAATCTAACCTGGACAATATCTCAACCTCAGCCATAAAGTAGACGAAGTTCATGTATTTCTGAGCCATTTCATTTGATATTGTAAGATTTCGTGTCACACATTAGCGAGGGAATCTGAATATCCTCATGCATGAATCGCAAAAGGCTAGTATGCAGGTACAGCAAGTAATTAGGGAAGCTAATAGAATGTTATTATTTATCGAAAAGGAATGGAATACAAAAGTAGAAAGGTTATACTTCAGTTACACAGGGGATTGTGAATCTGCAACTAGATAATGTGCATATAATTGGTCATATTTGGGAAGAATGTAAATAGTTAGGAAGCAGTTCAGAGAAGGTTTACCAGACTAATGCCTGGAATAAAAAGATTATCTTCTGAGGAAAGGTCAGATAGCATTGGTTGGTATCTGCTGCAGTTTAGAAAAGCAAGAGGGAAGTAGATTGAAACTTGTAAGATGGTGAGGGTGTTTGACAGGGTAGATATGAAGAGGATGGGAGAATCTAAAACAAGGGGTCATTGTTTAAAAATCAGGAGTAACCCACTTAAAACAGATTAGTTATTTTTTTCTTGGGGTGGAGGATGGGTAGCGGGGGTCATGAGACATTGGACCTCTGTTCCCACCACCTTTTAAGGAAGAGAGTCTTTGACTTTTTTTTATACAAAGGCAGATAGACTTTTTTTAAACATGGAGATGAAAGGTTATCAAGGGAGGTGGGAAAGTGGACTTGAGGCTACAATCAGCTCAGCCAGGATCTTCTTGGATGATGGAACAGGCTTGAGGGGATAGTGCTATCCTTGCTGTAATTCGTATGTATTTATGCATGCTTGTATGCAAGCAATGCAGTTAGGGCAGCAACATTAACAAATAAATCATCTGAAAAGCTTTCCCAGGCCACATTGGGTTAGACAATCTTTAGATGTAATATTAACCTGATACTGTTTGTCTGTTCTAGTGATTTGGGTTAACTTTGAAGATACTCTTTTCAAAAAAGAGCATAGAACTGTTATTGTCCTGGGTAACATTTCCGCTTCAACCAACACATGAAATAAATCATTCCATCATTAATCTGATTGGTGCTCATGTGTACTTGTCTGTAAAATTGCTACTTCAGCCACCTGCACAACAACAGGGGCTACAGTTCAAACGTGATTTCTTATATTCTGAAATATTTCTGTGAAATGTGAAAAAGAGTTATGTAACATTAAGCAATTTCTCCTTTATTCAATCACTTTTCCAAAATGTATTCAGCCACATGAAGGCACATTGGAGTATTGCAGCCAGTCCTGCTGAAAATCCCCTTTTAGCTAATGAGGAAGAAATGTTCATACATTTATTTCACATAGGCTAACGCAGCCACTAAAACTGCAGACAGCAGCACTTCAAGTATTTATCTGTTCAGACCTCATGGTGCATTTTTTAAAGTGTTTCTTCCACACTGTCCAAAAAGGGCTATTTCATGCTGGGATAGAGAACAGTTAACTGACCAGTGGTCAGCAACATCTGTGCACTGATCTTCACACCTATGTGTGCATTCCACGGGGCAGTACACTGCGTGCAGCTGCTGAGTCTGTTCAGGCTCTGTCAATTTGCTTTTAACAGCTAAGGGACTCTCAGAAAATTTTCATGTGGTCTCTCCAATTCCATTAGTATCCATCTGAAGCAGATGGATGGGAAATTATTTTCATGGTAAGATACCATCAATCATATTGCTTTTGTCAATAAGACAATTTTTCTAACCTACGTTCCCTTTTCTCCTGATCCACAGTCCTTCAGCACTTCTTTTTAAATTCAGTCGCATGTCATCACAGTCCAGTATTTTATGCCCAGAGGGCAGTTAAGAGTCAACCACATTGCTATCGATCTGGAGTTATGTTTAGGTCAGACCGGGTAAGGATGGCAGGTTTCCTTCCCTAAAGGATATTAGTCCCATTTTTTCATTGAAATCAAATTCCATCAACTGTCAGAGATAGTAGGAACTGCAGATGCTGGAGAATCCGAGACAACAAGGTGCAGAGCTGGATGAACAGAGCAGGCCAAGCAGCATCATAGGAGCAGAAAGGCTGACGTTTCGGGCCTAGACCCTTCATCAGAAATGGGGGAGGGGAAGGGGGTTCTGAAATAAATAGGGAGAGAGGGGGAGGCAGGCAGAAGATGGATAGAGGAGAGGATAGGTGGAGACGAAACAAACAGGTCGAAGAGGCAGGGATGGAGCCAGTAAAGGTGAGTGTAGGTGGGGAGTTAGGGAGGGGATAGGTCAGTCCAGGGAGGACGGACAGGTCAAAGGGGGCGAGATGAGGTTAGTAGGTAGGAGATGGGGGTGTGGCTTGAGGTGGGAGGAGGGGCTAGGTGGGAGGAAGAACAGGTTAGGGAGGCGGCGACGAGCTGGACTGGTTTTGGGATGCGGTAGGGGGAGGGGAGATTTTGAAGCTTGTGAAATCCACATTGATACCATTGGGCTGCAGGGTTCCCAAGCGGAATATGAGTTGCTGTTCCTGCAACCTTCGGGTGGCATCGTTGTGGCACTGCAGGAGGCCCAGGATGGACATGTCGTCTGAGGAATGGGAGGGGGAGTTGAAATGGTTCGCGACTGGGAGGTGCAGTTGTTT